>NC_071264.1:10078507-10393507 GCF_023375685.1 Ictalurus furcatus
ATAATAACAACCTGTTCTTTTTAAATGTATAATTTCCTTGACGCTCAGAAAAAAATAAAAATAAGGCCTGAACAACTTCCTTTTTTTTTTTTTAAAGCTACGTAGCAGTACCGGAACTCTTCCATGTTTAGCTCGTGCGCTCGTTATAGCTCTGTAGATCCGGTCGTGTTGTCCTGACAGCGGTTCAGCTACAAAGCTACACATTCACTTTAATTATAAAAATAAAATAAAATGAAAAAAAAAAACAACCAAAAAAAAAAAAAAAAAAAAAACCCAGTCAAAACTGCTATTAATGGCGTCCTAATAAAAGCGAATCCACTCCAAATCTTGTTTTAATTTAAATTCAGCGCACAAATCTGAGACAGTTACTTAATGTAGTTCCAGCCTCCAATTGACGTCACGATAGCTACATGCTAACTAACTTAGCCAGTGGGCTCAATGGTACAATCAAGAAAAAAACGGGGCCGTGATACTTACTCGTGTGAGCGTAGGACACGGGAACCTTCCATATACTGAAGTGAGCCGACACGGAAGAGAAATATTTACCAAACGCCAAGGGAAGAATGTACCAGCGGTAATAAGTGGCCGGGACTTCAGATTTCGGGACGCCCCAAGCGCGCAGCAGCGGCGGAAGAAACAACACGATGGAGAAGATGTGGAAAAGCGAGACGGTGACAGGATACGGGAATCCGTTCAGGATGATTTTATTGATAACGTTGCCGCCGGAGCTGACCGTGTACCAGCATGTACACAGCAGCGCGATCCGCACCGCCTCCTTCACAGGCGGACGCTCCACCGCCGCCATCTTCCTGCCCGAGTGTCGGCGCTGCTGCTGCAACTGCGACGAGCTTCTTACGTGGAGCTCCAACTTCCTAATGTGGGAGGAGGGAGGGCGAGAGAAAGAGAGAGAGAGAGAGAGAGAGAGAGAGAGAGAGAGAGAGAGAGAGAGAGAGAGAGAGAGAGAGAGAGCGAGCGAGCTGCCTTCGACACGCCCATCTCTTGGTTGTGTTAAAACATTCACTTAAATCTTTTTTTTTTGGTCTACATAGTTTTAGGCAGTTTAGTTCTTGCCTCTGACAAAATGAACACTACCATCCAGTCATCATTTTGTCTGGTGACACGAGTTTTATGACCAAAAGCAGATTAAATATTACCACAAAACACAATTATCCAATTAGCATGACTGATTAAGAGAGAAAAATGCCGCGTTCAAGATGCCGATCTGTTGCACATGGTTCCATCCACTCGTGATTTCATTCAAGAGTGGTGACAGAAGATTTAGTTAATCACATTCAAGAACCTTTCTGTCATACACGCAATGAAAGGGATTTTTACACGTTTTCACGGATGCTGCAGTAGATTTTTAGCCTTATTTCATTCATTCACTCAGCCATTTTAAGTATCCGCTTTATCCTGGTCATTGCCAGGTATGTTCTGTAAAGTCATGATTAGTAAAGTGTGATTAACACCAAAATGAGACAAATCACAAACTTAATCACAATTTGACTCGTGACCATTTATTCGACCAAGACAGTGAATCGAGACAGTGAATATCACAACTAGGCAGTAATCATTTCTTCGTGTAACTAGGACAGGATTAGAATCACACATGTTGATTGTTTAAATCCATTGTTGCATTTCACAGCTTTTTCAAGGTCAGATCTCCTGTCACTCTGTTTGCACAGAGAACTAGAACAAAAATACAGCCTGCTTTGTGGGTCGGCATCCTCACTTTAGATAGATATAACAGCAGGTGAAAAAGATGTGGTCAGGACTTTCACATGAATTCTTCAGCGATGTACATCAGACATACTGCTTCAACAATAAAGCACAGGTCCACTTAAAATGATGGCTCGTGTGCGTGTGGTTTGAATCCAGAGAGGTGAGACTTCACCAGCAGGAAATACTAATAACCTGTATGTTAAATGGAGAGAGGACTATATTCTCTAACTTATTAATATTTTCAGCTTAGATTTAGATTTTAATGTAATGAAATGCAAAATTCATATTCATATTAGAACCTATTAAAGGTGAAGGTAAAGGTGTGTATAGTACAAGATGGCCTAAAACAAACTGGTAACCTGAAACAGCTTTTGTTGCAATCTTGTACTGCAGTCTTGGTGTGTTTCCTGCTCTGCCACTTCCAAAGAATGAAGGTAAACAAGTGCACGTATTATACAAAGCACAAGTCAAACAAAGCGGACAATGGGCGTATAAGAAATGCCAAAGCACAGAGTAATGATTATGAATAAGGACAAACAACACTGGAATCTCTTCAGACACTGAAATATATCAATTTTATGTTGCTATTTGACAGTCTCGACAAGTTGTATCTTTTTAGAGGGTTGTATATTCTTCAGCAGAAAAGCTCAGTACAAATCCCAAACGCATACCATATTTTGTGGTATTGTTCTTTGTCACAAAGCACATAAAACAAACAAACACACACCCCTCTCTTGCTATACTCTTTTTTATTTTCCTCTTATCATCCAAAACAAACAGAACAAAATGTTATAAATAGATACAAAATATTATAAAGCAGTTATTACACGAACACATATCTGGAACAGGCGTAAAGACCATACGAGATCCAGAGACGCAATTTTATTTATAGAACTGTTTTTAGTCCATGCAAACATATGGCAAAATATTAAGTTTACTTCCATCTCCATACGTGTCTAAAGATATGCATTCGGTCCAGCCGTACCAATGGCCTTTGCTGTCATAACATCCGTTAACCCCAGGCCAGTGCTTATTGTTTATTTTGTGGACGTCCTCTGTTGTGATATCTCGGTCTATCCCTGGCAGATTAGTCTCCGAAACATTTGGCACCTGGACATAGGTTTTGCTGGCCTCCCTCATGTTGTCTTCCTCACATTTCACGTGCTCGGTCATAAAAAAGTGCGCCCCTGGGACTTGACTTCCGGACGTTTTTAACAAATTGTTTTGGAGGTTAAGGTAATATTTGACTAT
Source organism: Ictalurus furcatus (assembly GCF_023375685.1). Taxonomy (NCBI): domain Eukaryota; kingdom Metazoa; phylum Chordata; class Actinopteri; order Siluriformes; family Ictaluridae; genus Ictalurus; species Ictalurus furcatus. The sequence continues at coordinate 10,081,481 of NC_071264.1, forward strand.
TTGATTTTGCGACATATCTTTCCAGTTCATCTTGTGCAAAGCGTTGGGTGAAGATGCAGAAGGGCTTTGCTTCAGGTTCACTGGCTCATTAACATCCACCACTGAACTGTGCTGCTCCTCACTCTGATTCACTGCTGAAGGTCTGATTTGTTGCGTGAGGGGATCAAAGGTTAATTTACGATTTTTTACTCGAGCAGGCTTACACATGTCATCTGATGACCGTCCTTCCACATTGATGGAGTAGTCTCTAAACTGAGGCTTCCTCCTCTTGCCATCTGAGGGTTTGATATCTTTTTCTGTTTCCATATTGGTAACCTCGCTGAGTAAACCTGGCTGAGGCCGTGCTAACCCTTTAGACTTGTTTTGCAGGTTATTGGTTTGTTCGAGTGTCTTCTCATTGTTTAGGAGTGATTCGTTCTCCGGCTGTGACGGGTCTTTTGACTGATGACACTCGGTATGCATACCTTGGATGGAAGAGTGTAATGGCAGTGCAGAAAGAGCCTCAGAGTCAGTGGCAGAAATTAATGTTGGCTGCTTGCTTGGTACTAACTGCTTTACTGATCTAGGACTCGGGTTGGTGTAGTGACTGTGTGATTTGTGCTTCACTTTCTCAACAGCAGTTATGTCCCTTTGTCCCTGCTGTTGTAATACTGATTTTCTGAGGACTGCAGAAGCAGTGGGTTCTTTGTTGAGTTCAGGAGAACTAAAGTGAGGTTTGATGGCACTGGTGTGTATCTGAAGATCATCTGGACCACCACTGCTTCCGCTGGCTGTTGACAGTGCAGATCTCTTTGTGCCCTTTAATGTTGGCAAGTTCTTTTCCACTATTTGCTTACCAGTGTGTGTCATAGGGTAGAACTTTTCAGTGCTTGAAGAGCGGACACTGTGTAAAACAGGTTTCTTGTCATTATCTGTTGCAGTCTGAGGAGATCTAGAACCAGGCAATGTCTGAGACCGGTTGGATCCCATAACAGAGCTTAAAGTGCTTGAAAGTTCCTTTGGCAGTATTTCTGGTTGATGTGGGTCAATCAGCTTCTGCCAGTTACGCAGAAGCTTCTTTGCACGCTTTGCCAGATCCTCATCTCTGGTCTTCTTCCTCAAGTCATTTATCAACTTCCCAAGCCGGGTTTCCTATGAAAAACAAAAATCACACAATCTCAGTTTCTCCAAAACCAATGTAGTGAGGAGTAAAACACAATGGGTTGTGCTGTTGTAGGAAAATAATCAACGACATGGTGGTGCAATGCAGCTGCTTACCACCCCAGAGTGTTTTCCTATAACAATACAGACCGAAGTGTTACTCTTGCACCACAGTGATTGGTCAATTTATTAACGAACAACATTGTGCTTAATGTTGTGGGACGTCCAAGAGACAGGTTAGTTCCTGTACGTTATAACAGCTATAAACTCAAAAGCAGAGGTGCTGTTTATTTTCTTTCTTTACAAAGTGCAAACATCTGAGACTCCATAAATGATAAATAACTGATAATGTATTATAATGAGGTCATTAATATAACCCCGTTATTTAAATTACAGCCAGAACTACACAAATCCTTCAGGTTTGAAAATCCAACAGCACTGTGATATAATTTTAAATACTGCATTCATAACCCACACTGACTTTTATTAATAAATAAAAAGTAAAAGTCAATTAATTAATTAATTAATTAATTATGAGGTTATTTTTTCCACATGAGGGAGACCTGCCGTTAGGGGTGTGTGATATGATGATATTAAATCGTGGACGATTAAAATCTCTCCATGAGGTGCCTTTACAAAGAGATCGTTAGTATCGACATTGTGTCCCGTGACAGTACCTACTGCATTCGATTCAGTACCTACCGCTCGACCACTGATACAGTACGTACTGATCAGTATATGTGTAGTATGAATACAATCTGGACATAGTGGCCATTTCTCATGTGATGCGTTCTTATGCGATCTTGCATCCTTGCGAACTTGTTCTACGTCATCATCCACCGCCAAACCTTTTTTAAATCGGGAAATTTGTTTATCTGTACTGCTCAGCAACGTGCAAAATAGTCTTAAAAACCAACATGAAAGAGAATCGTGATAAGACCGAGGCTTGTGATCCTGCCTGAAAAAAATCGCGATATATTTTTGTCATATCGCCCACCTCTACCTGCCATGTAGATAATACATTTTATCTGATGAAGAGACAAGACAATTACGGCAAACATTATGGCTTTTTTAACATCTAATTCCAGATTTACTTTTGCTGTTATATTAACCTTCATTCTTCTCTGAAGGCTTTCCCCTAGATTTAGGAGTGTGGCTGTGGGGATTTGTCCACTCAGCCACAACAGCATTGGTGAAGTCAGGCACTTATATCACGCCTAGGCCCAAACACTCCTCACCTCAAGTGCTTCCTTTGTGATGGGGTACTTCTCTAGGATGGATATCACATCCAATACAGCCACCATATTGCTGATCTGTTAAAGGAAACCATTGGATTCACGTTAAAACATTCATTTTTAGCATGCACATTTATTACACCAAGCTACACAGGCTAATTTTCAGTGGCATTGAGAAGCAGAGTAAACAAACTTGGACCGTGCAACTGTATAAATGGTAATGTTGAAATCTACAGAATTTGATTTTGAGCCAAGTTGTGAGAATATACACAAAACAGGCCTTCCATGAATAACAGGCGATCAATTACCATGTAAACAGTAACCAAGCCTACTTCTGACTGTAATTAGGTAAGCACAATCTATTTGCAACTTTAATGGAGCGTTAAAACCACTCAAGTTAAGAAAAAGAAGCTTCTAGTTCAGCCTTTTTATTTCCATAGAGTGCATCTGCACATTGGGAGCTGTTTGGAGCAAGGGACCCCGTTAAATGCCAGATGAATTTCCTGAAACCCCCAACAAACACAATCCAACTATTCACAAATCAGACTCAATATTTAAATGTGTACAATAATATTTGAACTATTTATTGCAACCATAGACTTTTTATTCCTGAAATTTCCACTGATAGTGAACACATTCAAATTATTTGTAGACCTGTTTGTGTTTGCTTTTGTTTAGGTACGTTCTCTAACACACTGGTTCTCAGAGGTCCGTGCAATATAGCCAGAAGGTCCGTGATTTCTTCATATTGTTGCAGTGGCAGAAACCACATATCAAACCTATTCGAGGTTTTGTTTTTCCAGATTCAGTTCTTCAGGTAAAAAACAAACAAAAAAAAACTTGGCAATTATTTCATAATTTTAAAGTAGCTCTCCGTGCTTTGGCTTTATTTGGAGATACAAGAGGCTAAAACTAAAGTTAACAAAAGTGTACAAAAGTTTTGGTGTTTTTTCTGTTATATATTTGCTGATTTATGGGACGCTTAATGAGTCTGAGAATATCTGGCAACCTCGCCCTATTTGAATGAACTCATTCATATGTGCACCTGCAAGAGCGGCTAAAAAACAGTTTCAAGTTTCTGTTCAAAAATGCAAATTCATAGATTCCAGTAATTAAGCTATCTGTGCGTGATGTATGCAAAAGCTTAATCTTGAATCTACTTTAAATGTCAGCACTGCTCACAACATGCTGATGATCATTAATTCTTCATGCTGTACATGATTAAGTGTTTTTTTGTTTTTTTTTAAAAAAAAAAAGCCTTTTATTACGCCACACTAAGCATCACTATTATACACATTACTTTGTCTTTACAAAAAGCAGCACAAACAGTTTAAGTACTCTTCTAGTTATTGTTTGCTGTAATTAAACTTGCTATTAAAATGTCAAGTGGATGTTGACTAGTGTCATTTTCCTTAATAATATAGTGTTTAGTTATTTGTGCATTTGTTTCTGCATATGTACTCTACTGGACCTCCCTAGAAACCTGACAGAAATATTTCTGTGGAATATTAATATTGTGCAAACAAACCCATCAATTTATACATACTGATAAATTCATTTTGTTGCTTGTTTATTTAGGTATGTTCTCCAACACACTGGTTCTCGAAGTGAGCTCCAGGAACCCCCAGGGTTCTGTGCAATATAGCCAGGATGTCTGTGATTTCTTTATAATATTAAACTGGCAAAAACCACAAATCAAAACTCTTTCATTTATGATTGAGTTCTTACAGTTATCAGACTGTTTGACCTGTCACTTGAATTGAATGGGTCTAATCCAAACTTCTGTAGTTAAAAAAAAAACCAAAAAACAAGTTCAGATAGTGAAAAGTTGGGCAGTGGTAGATCAGTCATGCAGTACAGCCATGCTGTCACTGTTAGGCCCTCGAGCAAGGCCCTTAACCCTCAACTGCTCAGTTGTATAAATGAGATAAAGCCGTTCTGGATAAGGGCATCTGCCAAATGCCATAAATGTAAATGTAAGTTCAGAAACAAAAAGGTCTATGGCACCAATAACTACGCAGAAAATTATTGCACACATAAACAACAAGCCTAATATTTGAATAGTAGGATTGCTTTCGTAAAAATAATTCTGTAGTGAGGGAGTCCATGCAATTTATAATACAGAAAGGCCAAAAGGGGTTGAGATCCACCTCTTTATCAAACTCTGTGGCCTTCCAAGAGCAGGTGTATTTATACTCAGATCACGTGATGCCTCAATTACACATAGGGCTGCTCCATTCAACTAACTCTGAGATTTGTTTTTTTTTTATGGTAACTTACTTTTTTTTATTATTATTATTATTTGTTAATAATAGTTGCAAACTATATTGATCGTCAGTGTTATGGGCTATAAATAAAATCCCAATTAAGGCTATTTCAGTTCCAAGCTGTAACACTACAACGTGTGGAAAAGTTTAAGGGGTGTGAATACTTACGTAAGACGCTATAAATGGATACATTATTAAAAATGGAGACTGACATCCATAATACCAATTATTATATGATGTGTTAAGATGAGAACTTCCACTGTTTTCACCCGTTAGTTATACAGTAGTGATGCAAGTTGCGCTCGGCACATAACGGTGGCTAACCCGGAAGTGCTAGCTGAGCTGTAGCTACAGTTACAGTACAGGAGCCGGACAGGCTGCAAATATTTTATTGGCAGCAAAAATAAATAAATAAATAAATAAATAAATAAAATAATCTAACTGAAAACATGCAAAGCGACAGCCGACAATGTTTACTACTGAAGACAGGCTCATGGTACTTACGTTGCTGTGAGCGTCAGTCGCCTGAAGCAGCCGGTCTCTGATTTGCTGTGCGGTTACCGTTACCGACGCCGTTGTCATGGTCATACAGTGAGACTGGGCACAGCGGCTAGTGCACTGAAGTCTAACAGTCTACCGCTGATTACAGGTGCTGTGGGAGATTTAACACTGTACACTCCATCACTGAATCTCCGTTTACTCGAACACCAGTAATTAAATTGGGGGAAAGTTGCGCAACTTAACAAAAGAGCACATTTCACCTCTCACAACCCTGTCGCTATGAATCTCTCTCTCGCTCTCTCTCTCTGTCAGCTGCCTCGGCTAAACCAATGGCTATAAATCTAGCTCCCGTGGCCTGATGGGAAATTTCAGGCTGAATCCCAAATTCGACGCATAGTGCACTAGGTAAGCTGCCTATACTATTCATTTCATATCACGTGTAGTGCACTTATACACCGAGTATAGATGTATTTGAGATTCAGCCTAAGAAAGACTCTGGAAATAGAAATGTCCCTCGGCTACAGAGGCAAATGACTGTTTCCTTCAGAACTGGAATAAAGTTGGTTTGATGTTGGACGTTCGATATTGGCAGATATGCGGAAATTAAGGGACCGTCTCTAAAGTTACATACGACATTGTTATACACGATTCTAACTTCAATAGCATTTGAAGGGAATGATGTACAGTCATGATCCCAATTCTAAAGTGTTCATCTAAATGTCAGGTATCATACACACCTTTTAGATTTCTGATATTTATTAAAATAAACTATTAAATCATATGTAAATATTGCCATGTATTTCACTACAGAATGGGCTCATACACAAAATATACCATTATTTAAAGCTCAATAGCATTTGAAGGGAATGGCGTACAGTCACACATCCAACTGTAAAGTGTTCGGCTAGGTGTCAGGTATGATGCACACCTTTTAAATTTTTGATATTTAATGCATGAACCAAAAAACCCTTCACGAATGCATACAGGGGGTCAAAATGACCCGTACTGGATTGAATGGTTTTCTTCAAAAAATAGATGTCCTATTAATTAAATAATTTATATATATATATATATATATATATATATATATATATATATATATATATATATATATATATATATATATATATATATCCATCTTCTATACTGCTTATCCTTTTATATGAATATCAAAAATCTAAAAGGTGTGCTTCATACCTGACACCTACTCGAACACTTTACAGTTAGTTTGTGACTGTACATCATTCCCTTCAAATGCTGTTGAAGTTAGAAACGTGTTTAACAGTGTCGTATGTAACTTTAGAGACGGTCCCTTAATTTCCGCATATCCGCGATTATCGAACGTCCAACATCATACCAACTTTATTCCAGTTCAGTCAGAGCAAGTGTTTATGGAAAGCAGTAAAGATGTCAAAATGAAAAATAATAGATAAAAGAATGAATGAATGGCTTAATAAATCAATAAAACAACTGAGGAATATGCAATGGCAGGAATCCATGTAAAAAAAAAATACAACTAAAATAAAGACTACACACTTGAATTTTTAACGATATGTTAATGGTATATTTATGATATGTTACTGATATGCAAATGCGCTTGTTCCATATATGTTATAATAAAGTTTCAAAGTAATTAGATCATTATCTTTCTACTTTAAGCCACTTCAATACTATCAATACTCATTTTAATCTAATTAAACAGGGACTGTTGACATTTTAATGCCTCGTTTTCTAAACTGAACATGTGCTGTACATGGATATTTTCTCTGGTTCATAATATTTATGATTTATGAATATTTTTAAGTTTCTAAACAGTACGTTTTTGCTACCAGCTCAAGGTCTCCCATCCATGTTCGTGAGTATGAAACGCTGTAGTGATTTTAAAGTGCTGTTGAAAAGTTTCCTTCTATAAAATAAGAGATTTTTAATCTCAATGAGTCTTTTTCCTAATACTACTACTACTACTACTACTACTAATAATAATAATAAAAGATCTCCTGAGGTTAGCGAGACAACGAACACACTGAGGCTTTTGTATTTAAAAAGCAACACAAAACATCATCAAAAACATATTACATATTGTTACAACACACAGTCCTCTCCAAACGTACTAAACAACAAGGACAATTCTTTTGTTTTTGCTATACATTGAAGACATTTCTTTGAGAAATCCAAAGATTAATATGAGACAATAAATCAGCTTTCATTTCCTGATATTTACATCCAGTTGTTTTAAACAACTTTGAATATGGCACCTTTGGTGTCAGATTGTTTCTGTAAACTTCTGAAATCATTCTGCTGCTACCATCATGAGTTACATCATCAATAAATATTAGTGAGCCTGTTCCAGAAGCAGCCATGCAAGCACAAGCCATGACACTACCTCCACCGTGCTTCACAGATGAGCTTGAGTGTTTGGATTATGAGCAGATCCCTTTCTTTCTAAACACTTTGGCCTTTCCATCACTTTGTGGCTCATCTCTGTATTTCTTGTGAATCCTAATCTGGCTGTCTGATTCTTACTGCTGATGACTGGTTTGCATCTTGTGGTAGGGCCGCTATATTTTTGCTCTCAAAGTCTTCTTTGAACTGTGGATTGTGATACCTTCACCCACGTCCTGTGGAGGTTGTTGGTGATGTCACTGACTGTTGTTTTTTTCACTGACTTGTGTTTCTTCACAGCTCTCACAATGTTTCTGTCATCAACTGCTGTTGTTTTCTTTGGCTGACCGGTTTGATGGCAGGTTGTTAGTACACCAGTGGTTTCTTTCTTTTTCAGGACATTCCAAATTGTTGTATTTGCTATTCCCAATATTTGTGCAATGCCTCTGATTGATTTTCCTTCTTTTCTCAGATTCAAATTGGCTTGCCTTTCTTCCATAGACAGCTCTCTGATCTTCATGTTGCTTTATCCGTTTTAACAACAAATGCAATCGTCACAGACAAAACCCAATGCCATGTTCTAACACATTACATTAGATGTGAATGTCAGGAAATGTAAGATGAAATTGTGATCTATTATGCCATGCTCATCATTTGACCTCAAACCCAAATGTGTTTAGTGTATAATAAAAACAAAATAATTTACCTATATTTCAATACTTTCAGAGGGGACTGTACCCTCTCCAGTCCCTTAACAAACATGCATTATATTGTAGATATAATTGTTTTTTGGTCAGTAATATCTTATACTTTTTTTTTTTTTTTTTAAGCAGACTCAAGAACCTGCTTACTAGGAGCTTCAAACAGGATCCAAGAAGATGAATATGTAGAAAATGTGTTGTAAATTGTGCTTAACTCATGAATGGATATATTTATAAGTCTACATTAAAGCCAGTAGACTTTGCTTTAGACCACATGTTCATTGTGCCATGCAAAAAGGAAAATAATTATTATTTCAAACAACAATTTCCATGGGGTAGACTTAATTTTTCCACATAACTGTATGAAGCCAGAATTACTATCAACATGGCATATATTTCAGGCAGTTTTACATCATCTATATGCTGACATACGTGGCTTCAGAAAAAAAAAAATCGGAGGACGCATGCCCTTTTTCGTGGTTTACACTGAATTAAGCTTAAATTACCTTCTGTTTTTATTTATTTATTATTTATTGCTTTCTTCACTGCCTTCATCTATTTGTTGACAGTTGTGTTGTCATTGACGCATCATTTTCCTAACTGAAATAATTTGAACATATGTGTAGTTTATGTGTATAACTTCAAAATATGTTAAACTAAACAGCCTTAAAGTGAACATAACCAGGTTACACTGTGGATTCTTCATATCAATGTCTGTAGAGTTTGACATGTTCTCCCTGTGTCTATGTGGGTTTCCTCCAGGTTCTCATGTTTTCTTCCACCTCCCAAAAACGTGCCTGGTGGTGGACTGGATACGGTAAATTTCCCCTAGGTATGAACGTGTGTGTGTGTTTGTGTGCATGGTTCCCTATGATGGACTGTTGTCCCATCCATGGTACATTCCCACTATATTCCTGGTGTTGTCTGGATAGGCTCTGGATCCACTGCGACCCTGACCAGGATAAAGTGGTTACATTGGGAGTTATCTGAAAATGAAATGTGTCCGGTTTCAAACCTCTGCGTGCGCGCACACACACACACACACACACACACACACACACACACACACACACACAGCCATGACTAGTTTCATTATCCATTTTCTTAGAATGATCAAGAAAGGCCAAAGTAATGCAAGCCACTTTTAATAGGTCAGTGTTTTTCTTGCAAAGAACTTTTGCATCTTAACTGAGTAAAACCACCAGCCATTCTTTCAACAGTTATAGAATTATATCATTTAGTAATTTGTACTAAAACATTTCTCATTTAATAAAAGAATCAGAGTAGTATTGAACTTGCTGGAAGCTCCCTAATTCAACAGGAAAATATTTTTCAACAAAATTTTTTGTTGAGAAAAACAGATGATTTATTTCAGGGCACTGCTCTTATCAGCCAATGCACGTGCAGCTGATATTCACAAAAAAAACCCACTTCGTATCTGCTGACGATCACAAGCATATCAACTGACATGCAAATTTAGGCAATATGTCAGTCTGACATTAATAAAGACAACAGGGTCATCATTAGTCCTTAAGACTTTCCAAATAAGCTTTAGCTGACCCATAAGACACTGGCTTTGTTGATAAAATGGAGGAAATGACTGACAGATTTCCTGCTCTGACGACTCTTGAGAAGGCTAAGCCAGCGTTGAGCGTCCCACTACCGAAAAAGAAAAAGTGTTGAGGAATGTCCTTCATGTTAGTGTCCAGACTGGGAATGTAGTGGGTTATGATCCGAATAACCTGAGGACAAAATCGAAAAGAACAAAACAAAACAAAACAGAGAAAGGGGGGGGGGGGATTAAAAATGACAAATATCAAAATGACATATTACGGAATCCGACTTAATTTTCTCGTGATCTCGATATAACAAAAGTTGTTTTTTCATGATCTCGAGTTTCCTGTGTACTGGACATCTATCGTCCCGAAGTCAATGGGGGTTTTTGAAAGGGTTTTTTGGTTAAATGCCTGAAATAAGCTCAAGATATGTTCACGTTTTATACTACGCCATAAAATACATCACTAATACCCCACTCAGAATTTTTAAAAAAGCTTTTACGTGTCTTGAAAAAGACGGTTGCTAACACGTGGCTAAATGGGACTACAGAGGTTGTTGGGGACATTAAACGTCATCACACCGAACAGGAAAACTCATCTACTACAGCCTTGTTGTGTTTATACTCGCACTCGCAACTCAGACTTCCCAACTTGTAGATTTATCAATTTATAATATTTTCCAATTGTATTGTTTTTTTTAAATAAAGATTGAAAGAGTTGTCGGAAGCGTATCGGTGGTGACGTTGAAGTCATGCGACTGTGGTGTAGATCGTTTATAGCTTAACATTAGCTTTTTACTCCTGGCGAGTGTAATTAGGCTTCAAAATCTTATGAATCTTATCTTAATGAACGAAACATGTAAGAATCATAAACTTTTGTTGCTCACAGTTTATTTTCTGCAATAATCCAAAAGCCAGTGGAAAAATCCTATTGGATTTTTGTGGAGGGAATCAGGGTGATGCTAACTTCCGTGGTGGCCTACAAAAACACCTCATCCCTGCAGGACTGACGACTTCCACATTAGTGTCCCACACTTGAGAAGGGGACACACATCCCTCTCTCTTAATGCGGAGATAAAGTCCATCTCTACAGCGGGGAATTATTACAGTGATGATGGAGAAGATGCCAACATGCATGTAACACCAGTCCCATTCACAAAGCTGGAGATTTTCTCACAATAAAATGACATTGTGAGAAAAAAACTTTTTGTTATGTCGAGATCACGAGAAAACAACAGAAAAAAAATGAATAATGCATGACCGCTTAGGGCTTCCGTACAGATATAACTAATATTTCATCTGATATTTTGTAAATCCTAACAGCACAGGGGATACTCACAGTATCATACAGAACATCATGAAGATGTTCCACAGCGCTATAAAAATGCGGAAGTAGCGCAGACTGAGTAAAAACTCCCGGATGTTTTCACCTGGTGAGGAACAGCACATTATAAACAGGTTATAGTTCACTCCCACTGAAATGTTAGTAGTTATGGGTCTATATGTATTGGTACCTGTAGTTGATCGGCCCGGATCATCCCCGAATCCGTGCGTTTGGGTCTGTTTCCTTTTCCTATCATTACACACAGCGCAACACGAGAATGTGAAAGCTTCACTAACTGGAATATCAAGTAACTAGAACACACAGGATTAAAACAACATCTAACAGGTGTACTTACAGTTTAAAGTTTAAAACCGCCCCTGCGTTCATTAGCAACGTGCTGAAAAGCAACGAAAACCAAATCAGATGTGTGACGTGGAGAGTCTGATAATCAACAACACCGCTGAGCGGTCTAGCTATTTTACAGCAAACTGTCTGAGATTATATTATGAATCTAGACAAAGTAGAAACCCTGCCTGAAAATTCAAAATCATAGATAGATAAATGTGTATGAAGAATTATTTATTTTTTTTTACCCGAAAATTAACAGATCGCCGATCATCTTGTCACCCGACAGCCTCTTCTTCTTCTGGCAGCATTAAAATGTTGAACATTGACTGTAAACTCACCGTCGCCACCTGCTGGTCAGGAATGATTTCATTCTCCAACAACAACAACAACAACAACAATGAACCATGAAAAGAGATTGCTGCACCTGTCCCTTAGTAAATATGATTGTAAATATGATAGTAGAAAAAAATCTACAGAAATAGTTTGGGAGGTATTTTTATTTTAATCTAATAGTTTGTCACTTCAGGGAAAATGGTAAATATATATATATATATATATATATATATATATATATATATATATATATATATATATATATATTTTTAATGACTTCCCCGCTGAAAAAAACCTGAAATACAAATGGCAACCATTTGGTAATGGTTTTAATGGTTATAATAAGAATTGTATTGGTTTTAATGGAAACTGTAATGGTCCCTGTGGGTCTCTACGGGTAATTTGTTGCCTTCTATTGGTGGCATGTTATGTCTAGTGGATACCATTAAGGACCTATGTCTTTAATACATCTTACTATGTAATGGAAACCATTTGATAATGGTTTTAATGGTTATAATGGGAATTGTATTGGTTTTAATGGATACTGTTATGGTCCCTGTGGGTCTCTATGGGTAATTTGTTGCCTTCTATTGGTGGCATGTTATGTCTAGTGGATACCATTAAGGACCTACATCCTTAGTACGTCCTACTATGTAATGGAAACCATTTGGTAATGGTTGTAATGGTAAACAAATGATGGTTTGTAATTTTATTTGTATTTGAAACCATTAGAATTTCTGTGATGGTTTCTATTGTTTTATTTCAGCAGGGTCTACAGTAGTGGCTGGTTAGTAGCAAACATGGCTCGCCTGTGGCTGTGTGTCTTCCCCAACACCAAACCTTTTTAGTTTATTCATTTCAGTGAGGGTGGATATTGTGATGGATATACACACATAAGCCATAACATTAAAACAGGTGAAGTGAATAACACTGATTATCTCATTACAATGACATCTGTCAAAGGGTGGGCTATATTAGGCAGCAACAGTCAGTCAGTTCTCAAAGTTGATGTGTTGGAATCAGGAAAAATGGGCAAACATAAGGATCTGTGATGTTTTTGCTGTTTTAGTTGTTAGCTAGTTCACTAAGCTACTTGCAAGTTTGTTTAGATTCGGTTGAGGATGTAGAGTATCTCAAACTCTGTTGGCTGTTGTGTAAATCGGTCACGCCCTTCTACATACCGTCACTCTGTTTCAAAAGTCAATGCGTAAATAAACAAATGTTTCACTCAAATAGCCTATACAATTTTTTGGCTGGTGTAGAATGTACTTTTCATTTACACATAGAACTGGATGCTTTATGAGTGGCTTTATGTAAATTCAAAATGCAAGAAAATGCAACTAAATTGACCAAACTGCACGAATGTTACGCGTAAATAATGTTAAAAACGACAGTTGAAATGCGAATAGCGTGTCCTCTCGTTGTAAATAATTATTTTCTTACAATTGCACGTCATTTTGTAGTATATATATTTTTTATGAATTAAAAAAAATCATTTTGACATATTTAAATGTCACAATTATGCTACAGAACGATATTCAAAACGGTTTTGGTGCATTCATTTAAAATTCCACGGTTGCATTTTTATTAATGCATGCATGTATGTATGTATGTATGTATATTTGTATGTATGAATGAATGCATGCATGCATGTATGTATGTATGCATCTATACATGTATGTATGTATGTATGTATGTATGTATAGGCTATATAACCTGAGTTCATGCCAAGTCCATCTGCAAAAGGCCCTCAGTAAAACACTATCTGTTGGAGCAGGTGTGGCAGTAGCCTTCACTTTGGCGGAAGGTAGATCCTGTAGGAGGTGAACTGGAGATCAGTGTTCCTGTTAGACAAGTTTCCTCAGTTATTTACCTTGTCTATGCAGCCTACACTTTTCCAGTGCCACCCATAAGAGGCAGTAGAACACCGCAGTGCTCCATCTCAAGTCTCCCTCTCCATGCCACCCTGAAGTCTTCATGTAAGCTTGGGGGTGCAGATGAGCTGCAGTATATTAATAGGATGCTGTATGTGCTCAGATCTCTTTCACTCTCAGAGGCTTTGCGCGGACACACCGTCCACGGGCCTTTAACCAGCTCTCTGTACATGTGCTAATACTGTCATCAGCGCCATATCCGAAACCATGGAGGTAATGGACGCCTTAAATCTGGGCGAATTTGCCCAATATTTCTCGAAAATTCCCATGTTTCCTCTGTTTGATCTGGCCTATTACATCGTGTCCATACTCTACCTCAAGTATGAGCCGGGTAAGTGACAGATTCATCTTTTATTTCTGCGGCTATTTCTCCATGTTCAGAAACGGAATGTAACTTATGTCCGCATGACACTTGTGCGATTGTAATGTTTTGCTAAATTATCCTATTGTTATTGCGCCATGTGTGTCCCAGACTAATGGTTAATATTAGAGCAAGCATGCGTCATTATGTTTAGGATTTGCGCCTTATTCACACTTATTCTTTTCTCCACATTTCGCTCTTTTTTAATGCTCAAAGCATTCGATTCAACCCCGTGCTCGAAATCTGATAGATGCTGCACACATACCAGAGCTGGAAAAAATAGACTTGCCCTAAATAGACAACAGCAAGAGAGCAAGAGTCCACAACTTTTACCCTGTTTAAATGAGTAGCCTATATAGACGACTATTCTGTAGCAACAAATATTAAAGCAGCGGTTAGTAAAATGTTTCTATAGCCTAGCAGCTGAGTGCTCATATTATAAGTGAAAGAATGCAAGAATTATGTGTCTTCGACAACTTTTATGTACAGTAGTATGTACGGTTGCAACACAATGGTCATTTGATAACAAATCTCATAATGTCAATAAAAAAAAAGGTGCACCAGTAATGACCCAGAAACATACTGCTGCTTGGTTAGTGGTCAGTTGTGTTCATGTGTTGTTATGTAAGGAATAAAGCACAACAGGGTATTGTGATGTGGCCCAAATGAATGTTTGATTGTTTTCTGATTAAAGCACATCCATAAGAGTTTTCTCTCTTAGAGTATATCGCAGCAGTTTGCCAACATGTAAATTTTTTGTATATATTAAAGAGTGACACGTTTACTATTTGTTTACAGTTGCATTTGGCGTTGTGGAACACCTGTGATGCATGTTAGTTCCTGCTATCACGTAGCAGGTATAAACATCATTCCCTCGTACCAGCCTCGCTTGTTTTTTCACTCTTGAAGTTAAGAAGAGAAATGCTGTTTCTCATGTTACAGAGATACCACAAAGCATAAAGCTGTCCATCCTCGAAAACGTAAAAGAACAGGGTTACCCGTGCTGCTTACAAAGTGCTGAGACTGGAGACTCCTTCCATAAATGTTAAATAAATGTCAATTCACAGAAAGCTTCGCTATATCAACACTCTTTTTCAGTATGTGTATGCATATAATTGTATGTTTATGAGCGTCCACCGTACAAGTCCTTGTGAATTAGTTGTGCTTTAACATAAACCTGTGATTTGTCTTTCAGGCAGCACTGCTGTCACAGCTGTGCTGTCATAGAAAATCGATTCTGACCGATCAGATTCGATAATTCAACAGCGTTGTGGTAGCAACTTTAGACCTTGTTTTTCTCTATTGGAGTTTCCAGTACAATCACAATTGCATTTACGATGATGTTTGAAAATGAAAGCCTATTTTCAGAAACTTGTCTTTGGCCGCTTGTGAGATTTGATAAAACAACCTGTATAGTAGGCGATTTCCAAGGCTTTTGTGAACTGAGCATTAGAATCAGTTACAGAAGCAACCAGTTGAGCTCCAATGACATTATCTACTTCAATGGATAAAATATTCATTTGATAGGTTTGGAAATAATCTGCATATGTTTGCAGTTCATTTGTCTATAGAAGAAAAATGGAAAATGTATGTAGTGCTGCTACATTATAAGAGTTGCTTTGACATGACTCATACAGTTTGATAAGTCTCATGCACAAATGCCACCACTTTGGTCATGCTGGAGGTCAAAGCCAGCCTTCCAGTTGCCACGAATGAGTTGCCGTGGACTGATGTTTATTTTTAGTCACCATTTGATCGGATCACTTCTCCTTCAAAATGCTTGGTAGCCACACCTGTTCCATAAGATCTGTTTGTCCATAGAGCTTTGTAGGCAAGAAAGGACACTTAGATTTCTAATTCCACTAATGATTCTTTCTATTGATTAAACAGTTATCTGAATTTACTAAGCCCTGATTTGACTGGCATCCTAGTAGAATGCAAGGCTGTGTCCACATTTAGACACGTTATTACTCGTATACTTTGTTCATGTATTGCATCTGGCCAGATTGCACAACTCCATTCCAGGCAAATCTGATAAAGCACTGAGTAGGTGGATCAAGTACGAAAATACCAAAATCCACCGTTCTGGATTGCGGTCCACCGTTAAACCAACAGAAAGACACTGTATGGGGGTAATTATATGAGTCTCTGTTTTGCAGGCTCAGTGGAGGTGTCCCGCAGAAGCCCTGTGGCCTCCTGGCTCTGTGCAATGCTCTACTGCTTTGGGAGCTACATCCTAGCAGACATCATGCTCGGACACAGCCCCATCGACTATTTCCATAATAACAGCCACATCCTCCTGGCCTCAGCTGTATGGTAAGAGTCTTTGGTTCAGTACGCAGATACTCTGTAGGACTGTAGCCCACGTGCAGACACTTGTCAGACTGATTTGCATAAAATTTACACAGGCTTCGAGCTTGTAAAAAGGCCCACACTGTCTATACTATGTAGCTATTTCATGCAGCCTTGAATGAACCCTAAATGAAAATTCAAAGAAAGTCTTTTATTATAATGATTGCTTAAGATACATCCTAGCATAGTACATCTTGCTGTACACTAAATGTAGGACTATACTGTAGCATGAATAAACTGGATGCCATTCAATTTTCATGGGGGCTCAACAACACAGATTTTGTCACCACCACTGTATGACACCAGAACCTAGATTATTGTTTGAATAATACCAAGCAGAGACCTATAAAGTGCTTAATCTGTAAAACATTAGGTACCGGAACACCAAGGGAAAGGTGATCCATCAAATGGACAGGGAGGGGGATGTTTAGACACAACAGTTCTCTGAGAGCTTTACGTAATACAGTAGCATTCAGATTTAAGGCCAATAGCATTAGTATTAATCAGCTGCCCATTTCCGTGTGTGCAGTTTTGTACTATGTGCTCAAAGTCACAGTCAACAATTTTCTCACAATACTGGGTCTTACACAAGTTCCTAATGCCCTTTAAACAGCATAATACAAATATAACAACATGAATACCTCTGTCAGTGAAAAAAGACATGGAATGATCGTTTCATTAAGATGATTTTAGTATTATTACTTGAATTATTTGTATTTAAAAACTGCAAAAGCCCTGGATCCATGTAAATTTGTTCTGAAATGCATTCACTCAAAAGTACCAGATCCTGTTCAGGCAGAAATGAAGCACAGGACCTACGCTATATTGAACAAACTTTACATAAATGTCAGACTCCACATATCACACTCAAACTTTAAAGGTATAAAAGTCTTTTTTCTTAGAATCGGCCCAGACAACACTACAAACCAAGGTTCTTTAAAATTAATCCGCTTTGTAATATCCACCATACCAAGCTAACTATCTAAAAGAAGTGCCATATTCTGGGTCTTGTGCAGGACTTGGGTATTACATTATATTTTCCCATTACTGAAGCTCCATTTTCTAAAATAACATCAGAGTATTATTTAGAAAATTGAGATTAAGATTTTTGTTCTCGCAGTTGACCATGTGCTTTTGGGAGATATGATCTGGACTGATACGGATTGATTACGAAATACATGAAGTTCGGGAGAAAGACCACGGTCGAAGCTTTGCCTTCCTCATAGTTAACTTCTTGTAAATTCCTATCTCTCTATTTTGCTCCCTACCATCTTCTCGCTAGTTTTCAACTTCTTATACCCAGGCATCTTCACTGGCAATCCTGGCTGTCTTGTGCAATGCTCTCGTTCCCCCCCACGCCCTTTTCCAGTTCCACAATCACTACCTCGCCATACGACTCAGTTGAGGGCATGTTCTGCACGGTCGGGCTACAGTGCTGCCTATATGAATTTAAGCATGTATCTAACTAGAGCAAACATTTACACTATTTGCTCTCAGAAATCTTTTTTTAAATGTAAATGTTGTTTTTTTCTGTTTCTCTACCAACAATATTACAGGTATCTCATCTTCTACTGCCCGCTTAATTTGTTCTACAAATGTGTCGCATTCCTGCCCATTAAGCTCGTGCTAGTAGGTATGAAGGAAGTAGTCCGTACTCACAAAATCGCTGCAGGAGTCCACCACGCTCATCATGCCTATCACCATGGCTATTTCATCATGATCATCACTGGTTATGTCAAGGGTAAGGAAGTGAAGTTTTAAATAAGTACATTAGAAGAGCTGCTTTATGTACTAATTTGACCTGTAAGCTTTTTTTGACTAAGACTGATTTGGCTGTAAAAATTTGCCGGGATATTTTACTTGCTGGATATCAAACATTTTGATGCAATATGCACAATATATTTCAGGACTTTAAGCAAGAAAGTTATTAATTCACTGCTGTTAAAGTGTTGAGATTTATTGATTTTAAAAAAAATGCTTAGAATATGGGAATATATTTTAGAATATTTAACTGTGCAGTTACGTCACAGTGAAGTGAAGTGCTTTCTATTCTGCTTTTTATTTATTTTCTTTCCAAACAGCTGAAAATCTGTTGCACTTTATTGTGGGAGTGTGTGTGTGTGTGTGTTGTGAGGTAGGAAAAAAGAGAATGAGAATTTCTTAACTTAAGCAAATATCACTTGGCCAATAAAGCAGCTAACCATTATCAATGAAAGCAATTAATTTCACTGCACTGTGAATGTACTCTTATGTCAATGGTTACGATATTGATATCAAGAAGAAGTCATGTCCTTCTTGGCACACTCCTCAAACACTGTTACAGGGAGTATCTCTTTCTCTCCAGCAGTTAAGGGGATCTAGTTAAAGGCCATGTGCTGAAAGCAGCGTCGAAGGCAAGAGCACCTCTTTTGACCTGACAGGTTTTCATTCTGTTTATGTCCTTGTAGGATCTGGAGTAGCTCTCATGTCAAATTTTGAGCAACTGTTGCGTGGAGTGTGGAGGCCAGAGACCAATGAAATTCTCAACATGTCATTGTGAGTGTTTCCTCTTCAGTACTGTGTTTCTGTAGGCTATGTGACCTTTAAGTAAGAAATAAAACATGGCTGGACATGAAAAATAATCAATGATGGCGTGGTGGTGGTGGAAGTTTCCTATAACAGCATTTCCCAAAGTATTTTATTCCTCTTATACCACAGCAGTTGTTGTTGTATGTCCATGAGTTCCTGATATCACTTATGTTATAGCAGCTAGAAACATTTTACAGAGAAACCAGAAAGTCCCCTGTCCTGAAGATTCTCCCCGAGATTCCTTCCATAAACATTAAATAAATATCCTCCGTACTGCAGACGTCCCCATATCTGCCATACAAGTCCCTGTGAATGAGTGGGTACTATAGAAATTATGCTGTGATACAATGTGCGCAATAGTATGAACTGAGATTTGCAGACGGGACTACTGTCAGAGCTGCTGTTATAGAAAATTAACATAGAAACATCAATTGAAGAATCAAGATTTCAACAGCGTTATGTTATATAGTCATTTAAATACATTTTAAAAATCTCTAATTATTAGGTTTATGTCATGCAAAAGGTGTTAACGCTATGTTTATTTGGTGGATAATACTATTGGCCATTGCATTCGTTGTGCAATGGTCAGGCAATGAACAGGCAGGCAGCATTAAAAAGGTATAGCCATTATAAAATAAATGGGGGAAAAAAAGGCTAGGGTAAAAACCAGGAAGCACGGAAACTAAGAAAAGAAGGCTTGGATATAATTAGGCGATTGCACAATAAGACTTTCACTGAAAAGCCAGAGACATCAGGGTTTAAATAGACAAACTAATTACCTGCTTAACACTGAACACATGGACACAATTGGGAAACACACCGATGACAGCAGAGTGGTGGAGACTGGACTTGGACTGTCATATGTCACGAGCTGAAAACAAAATGAATGCAGCACACGTGCTCAGAACCATTGCATGTGCTGAGACGAGAAATGACACAGTGATTATAACATTTCAACGTCTTTGGGTCATTCCATCACAAGTGGTCCAATACGTCTGAGCTGTAGTCACTTACTGCTTTTATCACAGGAGAAACAACATCATACTTGTGTCTGTGACACTGTTCATTTGTAAAAAATCAAAAAACAAAACAAAAAACAAACAAAAAACAAAACAAACCAAACAAAAAAAAACAGAGACTAACAGAATAATTCCATATCTGGATAAAATCTATTCACGCATAACAACTGTACACCTGTACCAACATGATAGATCAGACTGCTTCTTCAAATCTGGCCCTCGCGGTCCACTGTCCTGCAGAGTTTCACTCCAACCCTAATCAAACACGCCTGAATAAGCTAACCAAGGTCTTCAGGATTAGGTGAATTTGGGGCTAAACTCAGCAGATAGAAGAACCCTGTGATAGATCATCCTTCACTGTTTCCAAGATCATATGTATTAAAAATTTAGCATAAGTTATTGTATGTCAATCATAAACATAATTACTGTAAAATACTGTTCATTTATATTAGTTGTTATGCTTATATTACATCGGTTCATCATTTCTCAAAATGCACGTACAAAATAGGCTTTTCCCCAGATTTCTACTAGCCCTTGCTCTGTAACCAGTGGAATGTCAAACACAAAATTTGACCACAATTTTTGGACCACTTCAGATAGACTGACCCCTTTTCATGTATTGCACTATAACAATACATCATTGTTGGACATCCTTGTGAGGTCAGTAATCTTAATAATCCCTCTCTATATGTATTTGCAGCCCAACTAAAGCCAGTCTGTATGGAGCCATTCTGTTTACACTGCAGGAGGTGCACTGGCTTCCTGTGTCTAAGAGCACCCTTATCTGTATCTTCACTCTTTTCATGGCTACTTCTAAGGTGTGACCTTCACTGCATGTGTAGAAATTCCAGTTGGACTGGGTTTATTTGAATAGATCTTAATAGATTTCACTGAGATGATGATTCACAGACATCACTGTAACATAGACCGCTGTTTCTTTTGTAGGTGGTTATGACCGCTCGCCACTCTCATGGATCTCCCTTCACTCTCGTCGAGTCATGGGTGTCCCACCTGCTCTTCGGATCTCCTCTTGCTGTTGAAGATGCTCATAATCACCACCACACTGCCCCGGCTGCAGCCTCTGCCCCTGCCTCTCCAGCCAAAAGCAAGGAAGAATTAAGTGAAGGCACTCGCAAGAGAAAAGCCAAGAAAGCAGAGTAGACAAAAAGTAGACAAAAAAACCCCCAAATAAACAAAAACAACAACTAGTGTCTGCCTTTGGGCCATTTTTTGATACCTGGGTTTATAGTCCTTATTGGAAAGATTGTAATTTGAAGGAGGTAATTTGATGTTCACTGATTAAAGTTTGTTTTTTAATGGTGCTTTTAAATGACAGATACTATGTAGGGGCTCTGTAAATAGTTCACCAATAATTCCCATCCTTTCTGTTAATATATAGTGTATATCTCTATTTATTATGTACATTGTAGGCCGCCAGTGGAGCTCCATTCTCCTGCCAGTGGTGAACTATCTTATAGACATAGGATTATTAAACCCAGTGAAACGTGAAACTGTCCCTTCCCATTTACATCAACACATGGCTTCTGAATGAAGCAGAGTGCACACTGTACATGGATGCTCTTTATATCATATTGCATTTGACAGTACAACATTTTCAGAAGTAAATATATTTTCCAATCATATCTGTTTCTGTGTTATTACATGCTATTGAGAAACAAGTGGTCTTTCAGCATATTCATAAAAGAAGCATGTATTCCTGGATGGGATTGTATGTTATCAGTTACAGAGCCATTTTTCTTGACGTTGCATTTGAATGTACACATGAGAATTTTACTGTCACTTTGCTTATGTGCAGTGTTATTATGGACTAAATGTCTAATCCTGAAATCTACAGTAACTGGTCTTGTTACCAGCAAAGTTTGTCATGTGGGAAGCATATTTTATAGCTGAAAGCAAGTATAGTCCCAGCTCCCAGTCACGTGAAGTCGATATAGTAGTTTTCATCAATACTCTTGTTTGCTGTACTTTGGCTCTGAGCTTACTGTGAATGTAGCTGTTGACGAACACCAAGAGAACACCAAGGTCCCTAACATTTCACACATAGACACATACTTGGAGATAGAAACTGTTATACTAATGCAGCAGTATAGTTGCTGTTGGTTCTCCTTTTGATCTCGCATTAAAAACATGTAGTCTTTGAGTACTTTGGTGTGCTGTTTGTATGCTACTGACCACAAATAGTCGAATGTCTGAACATGAAACATGATATTTTACTGCAGTAAAAAAAACCCACAATGCTACCAGCTTAGTCGAATCAAACCTCCATGCAGCTCACACCTAACACACTCTGCTACGGATTGTCAACATGCAGCAATGTGGACAGCCAACTGAATGAAAGTCACAAAAAAGCTACTCTAAATGAAATCCTTAAAATAAAATAAAATGGTACAACTTCACCTTTTATCAGTCCACCTTCTGAATAATTTCCCCCCTATTATATTTTCTGTTAACTGACTAATTATGATAACTAACATCAAAAGCACGAGTTCGTAGCCTAGGGGGCACGGTGACTTAGTGGTTAGCATGTTTGCCTTGCACCTCCAGGGTTCGCGGTTTGATTCCTGCCTCCACCCTGTGTGTGCAGAGCTTGAATGTTCTCCCTGCGCTTCAGGGGTTTCCTCCAGGTGTTCCAGTTTCCTCTTCCAGTCCAAAGACATTTCCAAATTGTCCATAGTGTGTGTGTGTATTTGTGTGATGGATTGACAACCCTTCCAGGGTGTTCCCTGCCCTGTACCCCAAGTCACCTGGAATAGGCTCCCTGTGATCATGTGTAGGATAAACAGTATAGAAAATCAGTGGACAGATGGATTTCATAGCCCTCACTTTGCAAAACTATGAACCAGTAAACACAAACTGTATAACATACTGTACAAAGCACATAATTGAACAAAGTATTGCACGTGGATGAGGCAGCAGCACGATTTCTTTGAAAATATCCCAATTGCTGGACTGAAAACCTAAATATTTATTTGTAGTTCTTCATCACCCAGGGACCTGAGCTACAGCCAGAGGCAGTGTCTTTATAATTTATAATCTGTCTCACAAAAGCAATTAAAAGACGCGTGAATTCAAAGATTCTTTCACAATTTGGCTGACATGAGAAATAACTAGAAAGGGTCAGTTAAATGCCATGACATCCCCAAAATGTCACCATCAATCCAAGTCATTTATTTGTTTTTCCATTTCTAATAGTAATTCTGGGAAAAGGGAGTTGAGCTGAATGCGCTCTAAACTGGTTAAGTGTGTCAGGATGCAACACAGAAGTTCAGATGAACTGGAACCAAATCAACATCTGTGAATGCAATCACTGACCACCAAGGCACTCGGTATAAGCACACCAGCACTACTGGACTGCATGTGTGATGCTGAAGAGTTGAAGTAAAGGCAAGACTATGTCTTTGTTTAAACGTTCATATTTTCAGCGTATAGGATAACTGCTTATAAAATACCATTGAATTTGTCACATCTGGGAATTTCATCTGCTACATTTATGACTTACCTGAAAGAGGAACACAACATGATTTGCCAAAAGGAAAACGTTCCACCTGGCAAAAGATCCATTTCATATGGAAGGAATTGATTGCTTCTCTGCATGAACGCTATTTACTGTACGGAAGGGAAAAAAAACAACATATTCCTGACTTCAGTGATGTCAGAGGCCCAGAGAAATATAAAAGCAGAGGAGGGGACTGGAAGCAAGCCACAAGCAGGCACACACTCACACAGCCTGAACCTGCTAGATGAGAAGACCAAAGATGTTAATATCTGTATTTCTTATTCTGTTATTATCTGGATTTTTTAATATAGGAAGGAGTGTAGTGTCCAGCCAAGGAGCATCAAAAGGTAAGCAGCTTCAATTCACACATTCCTCTTAAATCAGATCATCTAAGTGGAACACGGATCCCCTTAGTCCTTGATGCTTAATTTAGATGTTCTATGTTGAATCTTAAAGATATCTTAAATATTTGTGTGAATAAAGATTTTCTTTACCTGTCATAATTTTATTGTGGCTTATGAAGTAGAGTTGAGTGCAAAATTTTGCACACCCTTCAGACAAAATCATTTTCCAGCAATAAGTCATTTAGTGCTTTCATAGATGTGTAACAACAATTGGAAAAAAAAACGTGTAATATGATAGTAATAAATAAGTAAATATTAGTATTAATAAAAATAATAGTAAACAAATTATGTTGAAACTTTTGCATCATTCCCATGTTTACATTTATTTATAACTGCCTCCAACGTCGATCATCTTATCATTTCTCAGTTATATTATTCTCCCCTGTTTTTCCTGATATATCTGTTCACTGTCGTATTCAAATCATGTTTGGAGGACAGGAGGGTCATGGAAAAACTTTCGGTTAAAGAACTTTCTGTTATTTTTGCCTGCTGTTTCACATTATTGTTACCAAATAAACCTAATTTTTTTTACTTCCTGGAATTATTTCTTCTTTGTGGATCAGTTATAAGCTAGAGGTAAATTTTTTCCTTTACCATTTTTCACTCAGAAACCAGGGGGTGCAACCTTTCCACTCAACTGTATTTATATTAGTATTGTTATTCTTTCATGGTCATATTAAGATCTATAAAATAGAAATAAAATAGCAGCATAGATATCATCCGGTTAAGCTATTTTACAGCAGCAGACAGTTCTTTTGCAATCTTCAGAACTATTGACAGGAATGCATATCGCAAACACCGATGCAGTTAATGGAAACACCACATGTCCATCCCATCAGAGGAGAGGCACAATAGTCTCTGGGGAAAAGCAATATGCTGAAATTCTGTTCCAAGATCAGCTTCGTACTGAGAGACAGCAGGAGCAGAAGTCAAGGCGATGCTTGACTGATGCTCTTTCTGGCTGAAATATG
This sequence comes from Ictalurus furcatus, assembly GCF_023375685.1. NCBI lineage: Eukaryota > Metazoa > Chordata > Actinopteri > Siluriformes > Ictaluridae > Ictalurus > Ictalurus furcatus. The sequence continues at coordinate 10,106,393 of NC_071264.1, forward strand.
ACCCTTGCTGTTGCACCCCATCTTCATAATTCATTCCAGTGCAGTCATCATTACTTTCCTTCAGTGTTACTTTTTTCATTATAAACACACTTAAGGCAGTCAGAATGAAAGTTACACTGGCTCCAGGAAATGACAAATGAACCATCCTTGTGAATCCCAGCAAGATCTGGCCGTTCTCAAGTTAACAACAAACCGTCGTCTTTCAGATAGCTTTCTGACACAAGATACTCACAGAAGCCTGGTGGACAACTCATTGCAACAGAAGTCAGCATACTGTATAATACCTTATGGATCTGTTTTGTTCATTATTCAATGTATGATATTTTGATTTATGATACAGTCTGTGTTTCACTTTTGGCAGGTTTGAGTATGTTTTTAAATAAATCATCCGTTTTGATGGGGGTTTTTTTTTTCCCCACAGATGAAGAGATAATAAACCAGATTAAGGGCACAAACCAGGCCCTGGCTGAAATTAAGGAACTGCTTAAGCAACAGGTAAAAAGCCAATACAAATACATTGTGCAGCATCAGTGGCATTTACTTTTACATTTACATTTATTCATTTAGTAGATGCTTTTATCCAAAGCGACTTACAAATCAGGAAACACAAGCAAAAGCGATATACACAATACAAGTAGTGCTACCATGCAAGATTTATAATAGAATTCTAGAGAAGCAAAGTGCGCAGAGTAGAGGTGTAAGAGCCAGAGTAAGTTTATTTTACTTTTTAAAGAAGGATAATGTGGGGTTGGAGTTTTAGGGGTTAGTTACGTGCTCATGGAAGAGGTGGGTCTTTATCTGTTTTTTGAAAATAGTGACAGATTCTGCTGTCCGGATTTAGAATGGAAGTTCATTCCACCACTGAGGGACAGATAGTTTGAAGGTTCTGGAAAGGGACCTTGAGCCACATTGAGAAGACACTACTAAGCGTCGGTCGTGATTGCGTGAGGGAAAGTAAGCCTTCAGGAGTGACAGACATAGACAAGAATTCATTTCAGGGGCATGGGACTGAGGATATATGGTAAATAAGCTAGACCATGGTGTACAAGTAAATCAATAAGTGATGCCCTCGTGCATTTTGGGTGGATTCCAAACAGTAGTAAAAGTGTTGGATCAACCAATGATGCCATATTAATAATATTAATGACAGTTTCGCTACAAACGATTCAACAAACATGCTAGTAACAGGGGAAATGATATCTTAGTTTATCAAACCAGATCTACTCTTCTTTATCTTGTCCTGCAGTAAACCTCCAGCACTTAATCACCTAAGAGTGTAGCTTTCAAACAGAAATGAAAAAATAAAGGATCCCTATTGGTTAATCCAGTTTCCCACCATGGCAGCTTGTAGCCATTAAAGGGTGATTAAAACCGAGGACGCTTTCATTTGATGATTGGGAAGGTAAATATGGAGCAATTGTAATGATGACTTTGTTGACGTTTTATGAACATTATTATAACACAACTAGTGTGCAAAAACAATAACACGGTTATTTTACATCTATATAATGATGTGTGCTGTATTTATGCTATGATAACCAAACCTGAATAAGCATTTTGAACTGTTATAACATATTTCAGGTTGGAACGGTGGTGCAGTGCATGATGTTGCCACCTCATAGCTCCAGGAAGCCCAGTTTGATTCTAAGCTGTGGTTATTGTCTGTGTGGAGTTTCACATGTTCTCCTGGTGTCAATGTGGGTTTTATCTGGGATCTCTGGTTTTCTCTCACCTCCCAAAAACTTGCTTATATGCCAAATTTCTTTAGGTGTTAATGTATGTGCTCATGGTACCCTGTGATTCTGGTGTCCTATTCCAAATGTAGTCCTGCTTTGCTCCCAGTGTTCCCAGTTTAGGCTTCAGATCTAATGCGACTTTGACCAGGATAAAGCAATAACTCAAGTGGAATGACTGAATGAATGCATTATCAGTTACACCTCTGTGTGCTATTCATATCTCTATGCTGACTGCTGATAGCTTATGCTACATCACAGTAATACATTGTTGATTTGTTGCTATTTCCTCATGTAGATAGAGGAAATTGTGTTTCTGAAGAACACTGTTATGGAGTGTGAAGCCTGTGGTGAGTAACATTTTGCTTGTGTTTGTTTTTGCTGTACATACAAATGAGGGAAGTCTTTTTTATGAATCTTTTGATTGCTTCTTTCAAATAGTTTTACTGTCTAAAGTTTTCCTTCAACTCAAAAGTGTTCAGATGTAATGTGACATCACGGTTATTATCTTTTCTTTTCTTGTAGGCATGCGCACAGGCGGTACATCCTGTGATCCCAATCCCTGCCACCCAGGAGTTACTTGTACCGAGACGGTAAACGGTATCAGATGTGGGCCATGTCCTCAAGGCATGGAGGGCAACGGCACCCATTGCACAGACATCGATGAGGTAGAGCTCATCACAGGAAGCCAACAGCAAGGCTTTTCCTCTGTGAAGAGGACACAGCATACGTATAGTGACTATTTTTATTGTATATAAAGAAAGAAACGTAATGTGAGCAGAATGCCTATGCTACAGCTTGTGACTCTTTGTAAAGCCCTTGTTTTTTGTGGTTGTAGTGCACTGTGAAACCATGCCATATGGGTGTGAGATGCATCAATACTTATCCTGGTTTCCGCTGTGGTCAATGTCCTGTTGGTTATGCAGGTCCCCAGGTTCAGGGAGTTGGACTTGACTATGCTGTCGCCAACAAACAGGTTAGCACTTTGTCTGAACATTCTTTATGCAAATTTTGAATTCCAAACATTTTTGTCACACTAAGTTGGAGTTTTTTTTGTGTGTTAAGTCTATGTACTGGACATCAATGATGAATACACAATTTTCTGTCTGTTCATTCCTTAAAGGTTTGCAAAGACATAAACGAGTGTGAAATCTCAAATGGAGGCTGTGTGGAGAATTCCATCTGCTTGAACACAGCGGTGAGTAAACGGCAAAGAATTTAAGAAGTCATAAATCATCATGAGTACATTTTATGGTAATATTGGCTTTAAAAGATGATGGGTCCACGAAGGTTCTTTGGATAGACTAGCTATCTGAAGCTAGCTATCTGAACCTTTTCTGAAAGGTAAACCCTTCTCTTATAGGGTTGTCCATGGAGCCTAATTAAAAACAGAAGAGATACTGTAGATGGAATCTTTGCCTATAGGATATGCTGTATTTATTTTGCAAACTGATTTTTATGTATGTATATTTAAATTTTGGCATGCATACTTAAAATTCTAGTATGCATATTTATTTTTTTTAAGTATGCATACTTAAAATTCTAGTATGTATTTTCCAAAACCACCCTCTCAATCCTTTTTCATATATGTCTATGTGTGTGACAGGGGTCTTTCCGGTGTAGTCGCTGCAAGCTAGGCTTCATTGGAGACCAGACACAGGGCTGTAAGCCTGAGAGGGCATGTGGGAATGGGCAGGCCAACCCTTGCCATGCGAGTGCTGAGTGTATCACCCATCGGGATGGCAATATTGAGTGTGTTGTAAGGACTTCAAAAGATGTTGCACTTACAAAGCACTATAAATTGTATTGAAGGTGAATCCTATGTCTTGTAATTTGTCAAAAACGTCCTAATTGGACTACAAACCCAAATCTCTGTATTTAGTGTGGTGTTGGTATGGCTGGCAATGGATACTTATGTGGAACTGACACAGATATCGATAGCTTCCCTGATGAAGAATTGCAGTGCTCTGACAGAAACTGTGCTAAGGTGAGAATAAAGAGTTTCACAGAATATCTGAATGTGTACTCCAAGTCCAACAAACTCAATGCAAGTGGATTTGCAGGATAACTGTCTCACAGTACCCAACTCTGGCCAAGAAGACGTTGATAAGGATGGCATTGGAGATGCATGTGATGATGACGCGGATGGAGATGGGATCCTGAATACAGAGGTAATTTAGTTACTTTTGTTCAAATCATGACAAGCCTGGCTAATAAACTTTCTACTAACACACTGCTCTTTGCATCACTAGGACAACTGCGTACTTGTGCCAAATGTAAACCAGAAGAACACTGATCAAGATGATTATGGAGATGCTTGCGATAACTGTCGCTTAATTAAAAACAATGACCAAAAGGACACTGACAGTGATGGCAATGGTGATGAGTGCGACGATGACATTGATGGCGATGGTATGTTTGGCATGAGTGTATCCCTTGGGTTTGATTATTCTAAATAATATTTTCCTGATATTTAGCTGAAATTCTGTTGTGTTCTTCAGGCATAAAAAATGACAAGGATAACTGCGTGAAGGTTCCCAATGCTGACCAGATTGATCGAGATGGTGATAATGTTGGTGACGCATGTGACAGCTGTCCTTATATTCGCAATCCTGACCAGGTCTTTTTCTCATGCTATACATTACTTCAGTTTATTTGGTACATACATTCTCTCAGAGACAAACTCACGATCCCCTCTTTTGCACTTTTAGATGGATGTCGATAATGATTTGATTGGTGATCCTTGTGACACCAACAAAGACAGGTAGGAACAAATTGCTGGACTTGATTTGATTGATGATCGTTGTGACACTGACAAAGAACGTTTTGGACAAAATGCTGGCTTTGTTCCTGATACATTTGTTTCAGTCTCTGGCTGAGAGCTTGTTGCTTTTTTCCCCAGTGATGGAGATGGTCATCAGGACTCACGAGACAACTGTCCTGCAGTCATAAACAGTTCTCAGCTGGACACGGACAAAGATGGCAAAGGGGATGAGTGTGATGATGATGATGACAATGACGGCATTCCTGACCTCCTTCCTCCAGGACCAGATAACTGTAGACTTATCCCCAACCCGCTACAGGAAGATTGGGATGGTCAGTTATATCTCCTTAACTTTTAAGTCAAATGTTATTTTATAAACTGAAGATATCTTCCCATATAAATGACAGGGGACGGAATTGGAAACGTCTGTGAAAAGGACTTTGACAACGACACAATCATAGACACAATTGACGTGTGCCCTGAGAATGCAGAGGTCACCCTTACTGACTTCCGAGCCTACCAGACTGTGGTGCTGGACCCAGAAGGAGATGCACAGATCGATCCAAACTGGGTGGTGCTTAATCAGGTTTGATTTGATACCTCTGCCCTTTAAAAACACTCAGTTTGGGCGGATCATGATACAAGTAATAACTTTTTTCTTTCAAACAGGGACGAGAGATCATTCAAACAATGAACAGTGACCCTGGACTGGCTGTTGGTAATATGCTTATAAAGAGCTACAAACAAAACTTTCACAATGAAAATCTGATCTTAATTTCTAGACAAATTTAACCTCCTATTGTTCTCGCATGCAGGTTACACAGCATTCAATGGCGTGGACTTTGAAGGGACGTTTCATGTAAATACAGTAACAGATGATGACTATGCTGGGTTTATCTTTGGCTATCAGGACAGCTCCAGTTTTTACGTAGTCATGTGGAAGCAGGTGGAACAGATCTACTGGCAGGCGAATCCTTTCCGAGCTGTGGCTGAACCAGGAATCCAACTCAAGGTACAATGTGGTTACATTGATTTACCCATATAAAATCAAAATATCCACTTGGCAGACACTACAGATCAGTGGACCGAATCTGACATACAGTAGGATCCTGCAGAAAATGTAAGTCAATGGAGTTCTTATACTGGAACGTCTACTGGCGTCTACAAGCTCCAAGCTCCAAGGAGATTTTCACACGGGCTGTGCCGTCCACTGAAAACAATTTGCATTAAATGAATGAACAGCATGATATTGCAGTTTTATTCGCTAAAATATTTAATTTCACCAAGAGTTAGGAATAATACAGACACATTTCTATATTTAATATAGAAACATTTTATTGCTGCATTTTAAGGAAATTTTTGAGGAGACTGGACTCCCTATGTAGTCTGAAAGCATTAATCTAAAAGCAAACTGTGAGTTTATATCACCTGTTTGTCTCCACAGAGTGTAGCTAGCCTAACATTAACACGTGCTCTATCGTGAATAACATCATGTCTAAACAGCTATTAACGGCACCTAACTGAAAAGATGTTCTTTTAGCATAATTGGGTAATGTCTGTGGGGTTATTCTGGTACATGCACAACAGCGACAGAGCTAATAAGATTACAAAACTAATGTCTGTCAACTTTATGTAACCACGTGTAATCACGAGACCGGAATATCGGAATATGTTGGGTTGTTACCAAATTAATGTGTATGTGTAACCCAGGGGTTTGGTTAAAGGAACAACCCAGTGTTTTTTTTATAGTATAGTGTGTTTATAATTTGGGAACTAGAGCCACATAAATTCATTAGAAAATATCACAAGCAGGTACAAACAAATATAATAATCACGTGAACTGGATTAAAAGAAAACCAATTTCATCTCTACTAAAACAGCAAAACAAAAACAAAACAAAACGACCTGGTTGACGCCATGCCTACTTCGGGTATAAATCTGATTACAGATACTGATACGAATATTTGAACACTCAACAGATACAGATACACAGCGTGGAATTGTGTCACACCACTAATAAGGATATTTCCTAGCAGTATAGTGGCAGCTGAGTACTCTAGGGTCAATGCCAGCTGAACCTGTCAATCTCTAAGACTGAAGAAAAGTCTAAATAGATCTACAAGGAACTACAGCTGAACCTGTCAATCTCCAAGACAGATGAAAAGTCTAAATGGATCCACAAGGATCTACAGTGTTGCTTTATTTTCACTATGAAATTGTTGGTAGGCTGTGAAATCCGACACAGGGCCAGGAGAGAATCTGCGAAACTCGCTGTGGCACACAGGTGACACTGCCAACCAGGTGAAGCTGCTGTGGAAAGATCCAAGAAATGTGGGCTGGAAGGACAAGACTTCTTATCGTTGGTTCCTGCAGCACAGACCCCATGATGGGTACATCAGGTACACCAACAGTGACAAAGCGAATTCTCTAGCTAACTCATGGTCACAACTGAAATTAGACCACTGTATCCTGTATCTGAAACAAAGCTAATATTTCGTTCTGTGTCAAACATTCAGAGTTCGTTTCTATGAAGGCCCAAAGATGGTTGCAGACACAGGAATTATTATTGACACGACCATGAGAGGAGGCAGACTTGGAGTGTTCTGCTTCTCACAGGAGAACATCATCTGGGCCAACCTGCGCTACCGATGCAATGGTGATTATAAATGTTTATGTTCTTATTATTATATAAAATACAGAAACTCCAAGAACATGGAACTAACCACATAAAATAATATAATAAATATGTTAACTATGTTTAAGTACATCAACTGGGGAAAACAAGCACAGTTCAGGTGATATTGAACCACCCCTGCCTTGCTATGGTACAAAAGCTACATTCAGCAACCATGTGGCGCTTCTCTGTTGAAACCTCTTTGGATTTTTTTTGTTGCGATTTATGACAAAGGCTTTCACATGTTCAAACCTATACAGTGGTGCTTGAAAGTTTGTGAACCCATTTTCTAGATATCTGCATAAATATGATCTAAATCATCATCAGATTTTCACACAAGTCCTCAAAGTAGATAAAGAGAACCCAGTTAAACAAATGAGACAGAAATATCAGCCTATACTTGGTCATTTATTTATTAAGGAAAAAGATCCAATATTACATATCTGTGAGTAGAAAAAGTATTTGAATCTTTGTTTTCAGTATGTGGTGTGACCCCCTTGTACAGCAGTAACTGCAACTAAACGTTTCTGGTAACTGTTGATCAGTCCTGCAGAACCGCTTCCACTCTGGGGAAATCACAAACTTTCCAGCACCATTATATTTATACCCTTAGGAAAGGCAAAAGATCCTAGAGATTGAAAGCAATTAAAAAATTTAAATAATATATACTATACAGTATACATTCATCTATCCATCCACACACACACACACTCAACACGCACATATGTGCACACACCCACAGTGGTGTGAATGCTTTTGTGTATATCTCATACTAAATACTTTCAGAAATTAAAACAAAATCTAAGATAGACAAATTTATAAATGATAATGTTATTTACTGAAGCAAAAATGTTATCCAATACCAACTGGGTCTGTGTGAAAATGTATTTAGTGACTGCTATATTTAGTTAATAGTTACTAATTCCCCAAATCTATGAAACTATTCATAATGGGGTTCAGCTGGATTAGACTCAACCAGGCCTGATTACTGCAAACCCTGTTCAATCAAATCAACACTTAAATAGAAGTTTGTCAACAGCATGAAGTTGTTAACACACTATGCCAAAGTTGAAAGAAATTCCAGAAATGATGAGGAAGAAGGTAACTGAAATACATCAGTCTGGGAAGCATTACAAAGCTATTTCAGAGGCTCTGGGACTCCAAAGAACCACAGTGAGAGTCATTATCTCCAAATGGAAAAACTCAACACAGTAGTGAACCTTCCCAAAAGTGTCCGACCTTCCAAAATTCCTCCAAGAGCACAGCAATGACTCATCCAAGAAGTCACAAAAGAGCCAAGGACAACATCAAAGGACCTACAGGCCTCTCTTGCATCAATAAAGGTGACTCCACTATCAGAAAGACACTACACTTCATGACTCCACTATGAGAAAGACACTGGGCATCCATGGAAGAGTGGTGAGGCGAAAACCACTGCTAACGCAGAAGAACGTTAAGGTTCATCTGAATTTTGCCAAAACACACTTTGATGATCCTCAAACCACAAAAAGAACATCATACCTACGGTCAAGCATGGTGGTGGAAGTGTGATGGTGTGGGGATGCTTTGCTGCTTCAGGGTCTGGGCAACTTGCAGCAATTGAGGGAAACATGAATTCTGCTCTCTACCAGAAAATCCTAAAGGAGAATGTCCGGTCTTCAGTCCGTAAGTTGAAACTTAAGCGCAACTAGATTATGCAGCAAGACAGTGATCCAAAACATAGGAGTAAATCCTAGTCCTAGATGTAAGTGACTGATCTCCAGTTATCAGAAGAGTTCGGTTGCAGTTATTGCCGCTGAAGGTGACACAACCAGATTTTAAGTTTAAGAGGGCAATTACTTTTTCACATTGGTGATAGGTGTTGGCTAACTTTTTTTTGCATCAATAAAAATAAATAAATAAATAATAACCTGTATTGTGTGTTTACTCAGGTTGCCTTTGTATTATGCTGTATTTCATTTGAAGATCTAAAACTATTTAGTACGAGATGTACACAAAAAAGTTGGGGCAAATACTTTTTCACAGCACTCAGCACAAAATATATTAGAGCAAAGATGAGTAGATTCTCCAGTCAAACATTTTATTCAATAATCGTTCCAGCTCTAACATCCATGTTTTGCTCTTCAGATACCATTCCGGAGGATTTTGACACATACAGAGCCCAACAAATCCAGCTTCAGATTTAACCTCAGTCATCGTCCCAAGTCTCATAGCCATTTTCTCCAGGCCTTCACAATGACCAGTGGTTCCCCTAAGCCAGTGCTTTTTAAAGTGGGATTTGGAGACCCACACGGGTCAGTGAAGGATTTCCAGGAGATCCCTGATTTTTTATTTTAGTCACAGCATTGGAAATCACACCCTGCCATTAGGTTATTATTCTTAACATTATGTTCCTGTAGTTATTAAAGTGTTTGACTGGTACCTTGAATTGAATTAGTTTAATCTGAACCTCAACAACTCAAAAACAAGTAGGCCTATAAATAATGTCAAATAATGTCCTAATGTATCCAGTCAAAGGAAAGGTCATTGAATAGAAGCTCTATAGGTCACATAAATAGACAAGACATTATTGTGCCTATGTAAATTATGCTCATGAAATAAATCTGTGTTGAACGGGTCCATGGAATTGAATTTACAGTAAGAGGGAACTGTAGTTTCAAAACGTTTAAGAACCCATACCATAGACGACTCGATCAAACTGCACATACGCTAGTAACATAAACGCTCTATAAAACAGAGCCATATGCCTATACTGTCATAATCTGCAGTCATGCATTTTGTTTACCCCTCGATACCTAATCATCATGAAGATGAAGCTCTTCAATAGCTACTGCATTTAAGCAGAATGTGAAGTGTATCATTACTGTACCAGCGAATCTACACTGTATTACGGTAATGGAAATAAACATTTAAATTTTGATACCGAGATATTTTCACTCTCATATATATATCGCTTTGCTTGTATTTTTCTCATTTGTAAGTCGCTTTGGATAAAAGCGTCTGCTAAGTGAATAAATGTAAATGTAAATGTATATTTTCTTTACGGTGTTTTTTTTTTTTTTTAAACAGTAAAAAGCTTCACCTCTTATTATTATCTGTTATAACACCTCTTATAACTGTGAAATAGACACACCCTTATTGATGGTACGGTGGCACTGAAATCACAACCACGGCAGTTTGAATGTATATATTTTAAAAACACATACAGAAATACAGATTACAAAATATAAATGATATAATAAGAACGATCTGATATATGTAGCTGAGACATCATGCACATCCATAGTTAGCATACTTTGAGAACGCAAAAAACATCCATGAAACGATCACTGAGACTATGTACAGAGAGAAAGTGGCCTTCTGCAACCATTTTCCACAAACATGAGTCAAAATATGGACCACGCCAGAAAGTCTATACAGTTACATGAGTTCTACACCTATGAATAATGACATTTTTTTGGAAACACCTGTCAAAGCGTTTTCCACGTCTAGCTGGTTAAAAAGCTCCAGCCGATGATGGTTTCTCATTACATGGATTTAAAATGCATATCAACAGCACTGTTTCAGTTCTGACTGCAGATTTATTTCTTTTCTTTTTTTAAAAAAAAAGTGTATTCTTTAACGTTCTTATGAGCAGTTTTAGTGTCGCGACTTTAGTTTTTACATCTGCTCAGACACTACTATATTTGACTAAATAAAAAGCTCTTTAGTGAGTAAATAAATGCAGATGGCACTTACGTTTGGCGGATCATGTTTACTCTATTCCTCTATTTTATATCGGCCACAATATTACTCGAAAATATATCGATCAACTAATATTCTAGAGAACCACTTCCTCATTTGATTACTAGAACGGTGGAAAATTGGTGGCTATATATTCACAAGAACGATAGCAGCTGCCCAGCAGTCCTCTTAAGGCTTATTGGGGGAGGTTGAAAGAGGCTCCTTTAAAGGGGCTCTGCGTTCTTAAAAAATAATACTTCCAAAATAAACTGATGTTAAAATACGGTTCAAGAGAAAATCCAGAACAGCCTGTTAAACTACTATTACCATATATGAGGGAAAACTACTGCAGCTCTGTAGGACAAAAGATAGATAAATCAATAAAACATACATTCTGGTTGCATCTCCCATTTTTACACATCTCAGAGCACAAAGACTGAGCCCTTTTTTGTATAGTTTGCATTGAGAAGTTACATATTTGCTCCCAAAAAAGTGTTCTCCTTCACTGTTATCCGTGCAATGCAGCGGAGAATTCACTCAAAAGAATTTTACAGCCATGAAGTAATACAAGGGGGCTAGCCATCTGAAAGGAAAAGAAAGAAAGAAAAAAAAAAAACCCCAAAAACATTATCATTAAATCTACAGACCTAAACAGTCAGTGTTCTCAGAGAATAAAACAGTCCAATTTTAATGCCATACAGCCACAGTTAAAGTGCAAAGCAACACATCGAGAAAAGGTCCAAAAAAAGACACAAGATTGCACAAAATCTGCCATATATATCAGAGACCTGTGTTGTGATATATATCTCAGTGATTGATAGCGATTTGTCGTGTTGAAAGAGTCAAGATGCACACGCTAAGCTCTAAGCAACAGTGGTGATGAGAGTGTGAATTGAGAAAAAAATGCTACAATCATGATGATTTAAATAAATAATAATAAAAAAAGCCAAGCATGCCAAAGAAGAATGCACACAAATGAAATAGCATTTATAATATGGAAAGAACAAAACTGCTTTGGTCAAGCAATTAGTAATTTGGTGTGATGTACAACATCTCACATGGAGCCCCATAAATCAGAGGTGATTAACATGTACGTAAAATGTGAAATGAAACCACACTTTTTTTGTTTGTTTGTTTGTTGTTGTTGATAAATGCATGCATTGCATCTTGCCAAAAAGTCCAGTGTTATCATGTGCAGCACATTTTATAATGAAGTCAGCCAAGCTAAGAAATGCCTCTCACTTAAGATCCATTTCTTGTTTTTGACATGCAGTCATAGTCTAGTGATAAGCTCTATGTACAGTATTTCGCTTTCAAGAAGTGTTACAAAAAGAGAAGAAAAAGAAAACAATCGGAATAAAACAAACTTCAATCGAAGCAAAACCTGTTCGAGAGATATGTGGAAAGAATTATTATGAGTGGTATGGTTCGAGGGGTTGAACACGAATTTATCGCAATTCAATGTAAATGTGGCCTTGTGTGTAACTGCATACTGTAAATTGTTGCTTGCTAGAGCTGTTCCAATATTTCGCCTACACTGTGCACTCTTATTTTAAAAGCTTTACACCTACATTATAGAAACCATTTCACATAAGATATATTTCAATTTGTAGTTTTGATAAATTTCTCTATTTTGCATAGGAATCTCACATCTGTACATTTCACATTTTTTTCTTTAAAAAAAAAAAAAAAAAAAAAAAGTCATAATAACCCTTACAAAGTTCACATCTAAGACCAAAGACAATACAGTCGGAAGAAAAATGTACAGTGACACACATTTTGTTTTGGTTCAGTACCCCCGGCATGTTGGATCTGAAATTGATGTGGGAGTGCAGAAGGCAAGTCTCCCAGTTACTAGGCGAATGATGGTTCTTTTAGTCCTCATTTAATAATAATTATAATAATAATAATAATAATAATAATAATTCCTTAGATTTATATAGCGCTTTTCTATGCACTCAAAGCGTTTTACATTGTATGGGGGGAAATCTTTTGGGCGGTACTATTTGTATACGGGGAACCATTGGTTCCCAAAGTTGGGTCTGTGAAAAGCATGAGTCCATGGTGTTCAAATTTTGTTACAGTCCTGGAAACCCACCTTTCTCCAAGTGATTGGAATCAAATGACAATTTTAATAACAAAAGGGTTCCATTTGTGTAAAAGTTCAGAAATAACCAAACAAAAACAGAAAAGAACAGAAAAACAGAAAAAACCAAACAAAACAAACAAAAAAACAACTCTAACCAAATTATTATTGTATCGTCAATACTCTGGGGGCACATGAAATTTAAATTTATTATTATTATTATCATTATTATTATTTACAGTTAAATGCATCCCTGAATATAAAAGTTTGCGAACCCCTGCCATAAATAGCACAAACCCTTTCACAAACCCAAGGTCACTTTACAGAGCAATCAAAGGAATAAAAACAAAAACAGTAAAACCATAAAAACATATACATGATAAAATAAATAATAACGGACAGTTGAAAAGAGAAGACATAGTAATTCTTTAAGGAGTAGTTTGCAGAAAATCACAGACATAGACACAAAGAAAGGAGAAATTATATTAGTTATTGTTGGGAAAAGAAACTGTTTGTGAACATATGTGTCTTGAATTTTGATTTATATAAGATTAGACTTGTACATGAATTGCTTTATATGTGTAACTGGATGCAAGCTGTAACCGGTAACAAGTGTAGCTGCTGGAGAACAGGAGGAATATGTGCAGATTTCTTTAGAAATATGTAGTGAAGTCGTCCTTCAACATGAGGAACATCATTTAAAAAAGATTATCCATCCATCCATCCATGCAGCTTATCCTACTCAGGGTCTCAGGGAGCCTATCCCAGAGGACTCGAAACACAAGGCGGGGGACATCCTGGATGGGGTGCCAACCCATCACAGGGCACACACTCACACTCCCATTCACACACTAGGGACAATTTGGAAATACCAATCAACCTACAAAGCATGTCTTTGGACTGGGGGGAGGAAACTGGAGGAAACCCCTGAAACATGGGGAGAACATGCAAACTCCACGCACACACGGTAGAAGCGGGAATCGAAGCAAAGTAAGGATATTCAAAGCAGATATTTTGCAGTAACAGGTCTTTTTCTTTTCAATTTCAATCTAATACGATGAACCAAAACAACAATGCGTCACTGTCTAAATTACTTCTGGACTGCATTGCATATATCACATAGATCAAGCCTCGTGGCTCGATTCATTTAACAGATATAACCACACTGTTGCTATAGCGAAACAAAAATGAATTTGGTGATCTGTTAATAAACTCTTACTGAATACAAGAAGCTAAGATTTATTATTTTTTTTTTAAATAATACTGCCAATAAAATTGTTCACAAACAATTAATGGCATTACGTTCACCAGGATTTTGGTACCAAAGTAGTGTGGCGCAGAGCCCAAGTGCTTTAATGTCCAGGCTGCATAAAGCAGGTTTATAACACTTAAACGGAATGAAACCATTCACTTCAAGTGACATAAAACAGTGAATAACAGTTTTCCTGTAGTGTGCATGAATATAAAGATGTGATTCCTTAAAACTTTTCATTTCGAACACAACATGTGTTTATATCACGCGAATGTCAGACAAAACTGAAACAAATATACAAATATATATATACACATATATGTATATACACAAACAACATTGCTGTAACACCACAATGAATAAGGAGCAGTACCCTCCCCTTACTTTCAACCAGCAGCTCAGACCAAACACACCAGCCATTTAAGCCTGACACTTAACCTACTTGCCATACAGTACTTAAGTGAAAAACTGCATTTATAAAAACACAATACTGCCACTGATTGTGCATGATCAGATCTCATTTAGGATACGAGAATAAAACATTGACGGGACGATTTAAAAAAACTCGTCGTTGCAGTGACGGCTTAAAAACAGCTATTTTTTTTTTTTGTTTTGTTCATAAGGCAAAATCAGGTCGGGTCACAGTGATGAGTTCAGTAGCTTTCTGAAGCTTTCGTTGTTTTATTTTTATTTTTTTTTTATTTATTTTTTTAAACCGTTCAAGCCCTGCGTGACGACGGCCTTTTAATGCAGAACACAAGTCAAAGACGCCACTAACGATTTCAATTCGCAGCTGAATAAGCAACAAGGAAAACGCACGTGTGTAGCTTTTTAGACACTACAATACTGATATGAAAAATAGAGGCAAAGCTGCCGTTTTGACACTCGCAATTAAACCTGCAAAAATAAATCGGCAAACGTGTAAAAAAAATAACAATGCCTGCACACACACACACACACCCACACACACACGGGCACCTTAATGTTTGTGGAGAGAAAAACGTTTGTTGAGGATGTTAGGTTTTAGTGTTAAGCGTTTTAACGATAATAAAGTACGTACAGTAGCACAAAGGCGCTGCTCTTCCAAACCCATAAAAAGTAGAATGGGGGGAGTAGTACTCCTTAGTATTAAATAAAAATAAAAAAGAAAATAATAATAATAATAAATAATTTAAAACTTTAAATATATAGATTTAACACAAACACACAAAACACAGTCAAAAAAAAGACACATGGTATCTTTACGTAAACAATTCATCTGTAAAATATACGAACATGAACACAAACACATACATAAATAAACAAACCAACACAAAGTACTAAAGGAATCTTGAAAGGTATGTAAAAATAAAGATTTGGGGGGGGGGGGGGAAGCTATCTTGGTCAGGAAGTTCAATATTAAGGTTGAGTACACACACACACACACACACACACACACACACACACAGAAACAGAAACATGAGAAAGGCAACTATCACCCACATAAAAGAACAATGAGAACGAACAAACAAACAAAAACAACAATAAGAAGGAAACAAAATAGAAAGCAACTCAACATGTAGGCCTAAGGAGGGGTATAGAGACACTTGCACAATGGACGTGGTTCAGAACGAGCCGCCTCACGAAACTAGCCAGCGTGGATATAGCAATGCCACGTCCACCTATGTGCTTGAGTGCCTCCTTTCCCCAGACGTTGGCATTGATGTTGGCAGCATGCTATTGTAGATGCCATGAGGGGGAGGGGCAGCGAGGGCCGTGGGCACAATGATAAAACCGGGTGGCCATGCAGCTGCACAATGAGAAAGTCTCTAGCCTCCTCCTGTTCAGAGAATTTCTTTTCTTTTTAATTTTTTTCCTCAGTTCTCTTGCTTTACAGGCGGTCCATGCGGAACGTATCCTCGGTGGCTGGGTCAGCCAGCACTATGTCTGGGTCGTTAAGCATGTGTAGCCCATCCAGGGTCAGCGGATCGATCTTTAGCTCGTCCAGCGGGAACTGAGAGTCCGCGTCAAAGCTGACATCGCCTACGCCGGCCAGCGAGCTGCTCAGCTCCTTGGAGAGACTTGGTGGCGACTCGCCTGTGACTGTCATTTGAAACGTAAACAGACGATATAACACCACATAAACTGATGACGCACAAGCATTTACAAATAAGGATTAGAATTAAAGATGAATTCGTTAAAAAAAAGGTCATTAAATACTCAATACAAGAAAACATTCACTGCTCCTCAGTGTTACTGGCAGGGGAAAGTATTGAAGGTAGTATTGTAGGAATAATATCAATGAACATGGCAAATCATATAGATAATGACAACTGCGAGAACCCTTATACTGAAGGGGTTTAGCGTCAGCATGTAAATCAGTCCATACACGATACAGGAGTGTTTTTGTGATTGTTGCAGCCAAAAATGCTTGATTTTGCTGCGGCTTTTTTCGAGTTTGTCTGCCTTCTCATAAATCTGGGTGCAGCCGTTGATAGCATCCTTTTTCTGCCCCGTCCAGGTATTTCATTCATTTTCTACCCCTAGTCGTTTCAAGTATTTCATGTGTTCCAGCACAAGCACACCTGCAACTAATGAAGCCCTTCATTAGTTGCATCAGGTGCGCTTGAGAGAACACCTGTTTTGCATATTTGTGCTGTAGTGAGCGATTCTATTCAGGGGAATGAATCATTCTGAGACTGGAGAAGTCATTATAAGTTGCGTTTTCAATTGAATTTGGGAATCCACTCATTGTGCATTCATTGTGTTGTGTGTATATATATATATACATTGCTTTGAAATTTGGTAGCTAGCAGTAGTTATTTTTTTTTTGGTAGCTAGCAGTAGCTTTTTTTTGTTTGTTTTTCCATGCATGAGCTGGCCTACTTTAAATATCCTGCTGCTAACAGAGATGTGTGTAATAGCCACCAATAGCAATCCCTGTGACTTCCACAAAAATAAAATGGGAGAAAACAAACAAACAAACAAACAACCATATACCTGTTAGGATAATGTTGGGAATGTTGCCATGGTTACTGTAGCCTAGTTGCTGGGTGTCCTGCAAGTTGCCGTGGCTCCCAGTTAAACCCATCATGGCCGCCTGTGTGTAGTTGAGCGTGGAGCACGGATTGTACAAGCTGTTTGAACTGCTCGGGTTCTCAATCATGTTCATGTTGAACTGCTCGAGCTACAAAGTAACAGAGGGTATTGAATTTATGGTAAAATATATATATATGAATCAGAATCATACTTTCTGTACAGTTCTAAAAAACACAAACAAAACAAAAAAACATGACCTGTCAAGGAAAATGATTAAATCTCCGCGTTAGCAAACACAGCAAAAAAGGTGAAAATAAGAAAATAAGAATTCAAGGAAGAGAATGAATATCTGGCACCTGGTGGGAAAGAGCATTGGTCTGTCTGGACGCCATCTGGTGCTCGTAGAACGAATCTCCAAAAATACTCCCCACAATTGGAATGTGCTACAAATATAGCAAGAGACAACTCGATTACTTCAGACAGTCTGGGACAGTGTTAGTGTGTTAGTATGACAATGTTTGTGTACACAGCAGGACAAGTGTGCAAGATGCTGACGCACGTGATGTCTAGCTCAAGACATCCACACAAACGAGCTGAGGACATCTGATAAAAAGCAGTGACTTATCCTCAGCACGATCTTGGCAAATCGTTTACTCTCCACAGTTGGTAAACAGCACAGAAAAAAACAAAACAAATAAAACCTCATGTAATTCCATTTACAGCAACAGGTATTGAAATGATCGCTCCAGATGTGGGCAAAGACAGGTCATAAATTCCGTTTCACAATTAGAGCTCTAGCATATGTAGCACATTTTTTGTGAGCGTGTTTTTTTTAAAACAAAAAGCAAAAAAACCCCCAAATAACGTTAACAAATATAAGTAGACTACGACTATGCTAGTGCTCTTACTGTGTAAACCTTGACTTTATAACATCAGCTTCTTCGACTCACATAAGGTTTATAATTTCAATACCAATGTCGTTACTGGACTTTGAAAATGGAACTGATTTGTGGATGGTAAACAATCTTCCGAGATATACAAGAACCATAGCTTAACATCGATAAAACATACACCTCAGTCAACACACGACATCAACAGTTAAATGTCAACAGATAAAGCTGCTGTAAGTGATTTCTTTAGCATTTGAACACCTCACGTAACTTGTTTAAAATGCCTGTGTGAATTTCCTGGGCTCTGTAAATCACAATACAATTTTCAAACCAGTACAGCTGTTTTTAGCCAATCAGGAAACCTGCCTGCCAGACAACTATTTTGCATGTGCCAGTAGTCTTGGGCTACGAGTAACTCATTTAATTTATGATAGTAATGACGGACAAGACCGGCATTTGATCAAAGGTTCTGGCTTACTCTATATATATAAAAAAAAAGCATAAGAAAATATAGAATGGAGCAGAAAAGGAAGATGTCAGAAAGGAATAAGCAAAAGACAAGAAAGATGCAAATGGTTTAAAACCTGATTGCTCTGCTTCAGTTTACTAATGCTTAACTTGTATTCCTCTAAAAAAAAAAAAAAACCCAAACAAACAAACAAAAAAAAACATTTTGTGATACTCCCAAACTGTAAGATTATAACTTACTCAACGAGTAGTAACATTATCTTTTGTACATGTAACAGGACTATTGTTTATCCCTCGCTACAATGTGCTTTTGCATGACTTTAAGGGGGGGGGGGATAAAGAGTGGTCCGATGGCTTAAGTTATTCAGAACAGCTATATATCAGAAAAACACAATGTTTATAAGTTTTAATAGGTTTGGGGGGGGGTGGAGTACATAAGGATCACCATCTATTTTATCAACTTATATCAAGTTGTGTTTATTCTCTTCCAAAGCAAGGTGGATAATTTTTCACCTCTAGCTACATTCAGGCCGTGCGGCGAAGCCAGAAATTTGTCGACCGAGACAGTGACTGAAATGCTAGGAAATGTGATTCGGACAGCTCAGTGCTCATATCTAAACCTAAAAGCTGACAAACAGATGTCATAAACTAATCGAGATCTGAGATATTTAAAGCTATATTGTCATAAGTCTGATTGTCTTTACTTCTTCTTTCACTACAGTTTTATTCAGGCAAATGCAGACATAGATAACATGCTATAGTGTAGTGGTTCTCAACCCTGGTCCTGCAGTATGCTTGTCCTTACATATTTTAGGGTTTTACCTGCTCACAATCAGAACATTCTATTAGAGAAAATACAGTTTACCAACATTATATAGTTTAAGACGAATGTCTATTTACCGGACTACTGTAACCTACTCCCCCCCCCCCCATATGTATGAGTCAATATCCTAAATTTCACAAACACTGCAAAATAGTTAAAGTGCAACATTTTCTGTGGTCAGATGAGTAACAAACTGAACAGCAGGTCATTTGGACAAAAAAAAAAAAAGAAAGATCAGACCAATGCAGGTAAAAGCACCCTTGGAGCAAGAAAAGCACTAAAGGAAACTTTATGCTTTGTCAAAACTGCTTCTGAGAGCCCTCTGAAACAGGATCTTATCTGTCCATTCAACAAGGAAGCACGCAGTTAAAAGCAAGGCGTGAAATGTAAAAGCGAACATTTTATAACTTGTTCGTTGTGATGAAACGAATATAACGAGACAAGAATATTGTCGTTTTTGCTGCGGCCTCGTCCGAAGAACCCAGAATCACGTAGCCCAATGGGAAACATTTATTTGAAAGCATGCTCGGAGCTAGACAGTGGTTAAGATCCACTGCACTGACTGGAGAGAGAAAAGTAGCTCCAAATGACCAACTTGTTAAGCCGTTTTAATGAACGAGTAGCAGAGAGAAACACTACATTTCATTTTCTAGAAAATTAGGAAGATTGAATGATGTAGCGTTTGTACTGCATATTGGTCAATAAAATAACAGCGAATCTGGATTTAGCATTAATCTCGATTTCAATCTTTTGTCTTCTGCTTAAAATACATAAGTTATAGTCATTTGGTTAATGTTCGTTTTAGAACCTTGACCTCAGATTTTTGGATAGATCGGATCAGATCAGACTCATTGTGAAATCTGAAGGGGAGGGGAACTGAAAAGTTCAGCTGTCTAAAATTGCTGTTTTTTTGTTAACTACATCTAGACTCAAACAAACAATAACCAAATGATTAAATTGGTTCACACCAAATAAGTGCCCTAAAATAGGCAGGCTGGGTAGCTCCAGGACCAAGCTGAGAAACACTGCACCAGGGGGGGAAATAAATATATATACAGAGCAATGAACAATGTAGAATGAACAGCCTGGGTATGAACCTTTGCCAGCACTATATATAGAGACTAATAGCCAGTACATTGCCCCTGGGAATATAATGCTGTTAGCCTGAATTTGGCATTACAGTTAATGCATCTATAAACAGCAACACAGCTGAAACATCTTCATATCCCAGACTAGCTGACTAATATGCTGCCACCATATCCCGTAGAAAAATATATCCTGACATGCAGCGTAGCAGTATATTAAGCCAATCCACCACCCATCCCTTTTGCCCGGAACAGTGACAATAAAAGATACATAAATAGCACAGATAAAAATCACCGCGTCATCTGAGCAATGAGCATGGGGTTTGAAATGCAGACAGAGAGAAGTGTAGGAGGGAGAACAGAGAGCTGCGACATTGGTGAGCGGCCAAAAGCACAACAAGCAAACATGGTGAGAGGGGATTCCACCCTTACTTGAGGCGAGCCTCCAGGCGAGAAGCCCTGGTTGGAGACTGGCGAGGTTGGAGACTGGTTGGCCGGAGAGCCAGTCTGATTGCGATACTGCTGAAAGCAAGAGGCCTTTCAGAATGACATCACATGTCTACTAAGAGCTCACATGTGTAAGCACCTCAGAAATGAGGATGCTCCAGATTGACGCCAGCAGACAACCTGAACTGTGCTCTTAGCTCTACTGGAGTTTTTCATCTGAACATGAAATGCATTGATAAACCATCAGAACCTCCCAATACTGCATGCTCATGGGCATGCTCAAAGAACAAACATGAGGTTTACGTTTCTAATAAGAGTTAAGGTCAGATTATACTAACCGAGCTGACTGGTGCGCCTGTGGCTGTTGGCGATTGGCTGGACAAGGAGGTCTGGGGTGGACTGGAGGCGGAGCTGATGGCGATCGGTGGCAGCTGGATAAGGCGGATGTTCTGCGGCAGCGTCTGCTGCTGCTTCTGCAGATCGCTCAGCAGGCTGAGCAGCGAGTACTGTGACAGCTGCTGCTCCAGAGACATGCTGTCCATCGCAATTGGCTGCAGAACATTACAGATTTGGCAGATTTATACGTTTCATATTTGTACAATTGACATGTTACACACATCAACATGTTATATTATTAGTTGTTAGTGGTTAGAAAGTCATCAAATCAAATGTCTATCAAAGTCAGATTAATGCTGGTTTCCTTTAAAAACTGGCTTCTGAAGACTGAAAGGTTGGAAAAGCATCTCTGAGAAGGCACATTTTTGCTTTGTAAGGGTGGACAAATCGCTGGCCCGGGCGCCTGGGACAAGTAAATGACATATTAGGGCTATCGGTTTCTCATTCACAGTTGGCGGGGAGCAAGCAGGTTGTTGATATAATGATAATCTGCCTTTTTATCTGTCCTCTTCTACATACATGAGCTCACAGATTCCCATGATTGGCTAGTGTCTCTGTGATAGACAGGGAAGAGTTAGTATACCATCCCTCCCACCCTCCCAATTTTGCTCCCTGGGCTCCCAGCCACAAATATGTAGGAACTATTTCTATTAATTTTCAATACTTCATCGAGCAAATATCACATTGAGACTCAAATAACGTTGCATGTGATAAGAGAACACCCCAGCTCATAGCTGAAATGTTCATCAAAGACTTTCTGCGATTATAAAGTGCAAACAATCTTTATCACCTGAGACATTATCAGGAGCAGATTAAAACCATGGTGAAAGGTAAAGTCGCCTCTCCCACCGATTCGAGTAACTTAGGTCATAGGCATCACATTGGAGCTGTTACTTGCCCAATGAGCTAGCTAATTCTTTGTCCATCCCTGTGATGTACAAAGTGGTGCCCAACCCAACCAAAAACCACAATATACTCACCGTTAATGCTCCACAATAATGTTTTTCGCATCAACAAAACATGCACCTTTATCCATCACTTCTTGCTGTTTATTACTCCACCCACTCTCTATGACTGACAGCATGCAAATAGCTAAGAACTTTCTTCAGTCCTGAAACACTCAATTTGCTTTAAGCTAACAATGCATAATTAATCGGGACTCGAGTACATTACAGATGGACACCTGCTTAATTCCTGCAATGCTGGAAGTATTTACAAGCTATTATCAAATATGTATATTGAGAATAAGGGTGGGCGATTTGAGAAAAATATCATATCACAGTTGCCAGACAACTCGTTTATACGAGACACAGTATGTATCACGATATATTGGTTTTTTAAGTGTCTTATAAAAATAAGACATGAGAATATCAGTGATAAAAGTGACATAATTTATCACAATATCGATACTATATAGCCATATCGTCCGGCCCTAATTAAAAGTGAGATACAGATACAGAGATTCATCACAGCCTTTATAAGAATTTCCTTAACAAACCAAATCTATTCTGAAATTTACCTGAGAAATGGGCATCTGAGGTGAGAGGGTGGGAGAGAGAGTAGGTGAGAGCTGCTGTGGGCATGGCTGCTGCTGCTGGGCATCAATGTTGAGCGTAAGGGCACCACCAGTAGGTGCAGAGGTGGAGCCAGCAACATGGCTGGCAGCGCTGATGCCCAGGTGGGTGAGGTTGGTACTCAGATTGCCTGTGCTGCTGGAAGTGCTGGGGGCCGAGAAGGTCACGGGGTCATCCGGATCCAGAGGAGTGGGCAGCGGAGGGGGGAACTGGATGTTGGTGAGGTCGGGCAAGGAGCCACCTGTGCTGTGTGCGGCTGGCATCAATGTGGCGTTCACTTCTTGATCAGGGGAAGGAAATATGCTAGAAAAATCGAGCACAAATTAATACATATATTTCTTGTTGATTTGTTGAGGGCCTAAAATCATTTAAGCTCATTAACCAAAATATATAAAGAACACGTAAACATATACAGTATGTTACTCGGAGCGAGCAGGGGTTAAATATAAATAATCCTTTGCAATAATTATAAAATCGCTGGAGGATAATAATACACAATATAGCATATGCTCACTTAATCCCTGGAACGTCATGGGATTTGGGATGTAGTGATGTCGTCTGGTCGTCTTTTTCCATTTCTGTTTCGGGTTCCTCTGTATCTGGGGGCGTGAGCAAGACGACTAGAACGGACACAAAGACAGAATTGAGTTTCCTTCACCTAGCAAAAAGGAAGCAAGCCTACGTTTAGCCTTCATCACCTTTACCTCGTTTTGGCTGCAGTTCTTGGGATCCTCCAACAAAAGTGTCTTGCTGAGCAGGATTCATAGCGCTCTGATGTAGTGCAGAGTCAGAATTGGTCCTGTATTAGTTATGGGGGGGGGGGGGGGGGAATGTATGAGGATGGTTAGAAGTTGTATGTTGAATAACCATTTGTCATTCTCAATGGCCAACTGTGGCTTACCTCCTCCAGCTTGTATCCGGGGGAGGTGACAGATACACTGAGCCGTAAGGACAGCTGTCGATGTAAGTCTCTGTGTTAAGGAAAATTTTTCTCCGCGTCACCCAACAATTTTGGCTTGTATTTAAACAAGTCGGCATGACAGCTACTAATCTTGGAAGGTGAGGGTTATCACTTGATTACTCAGACAGTTACTCAGAAAAAAACAGACAGTTTTTTGTTTTGTTTTTAAACGCGTGGTGGAGAGTGGTAAATGTTTTATGCTGTTTACATGAACAGATGTCCCTGATTGGCTAGCATCACACTAAGTGACAGGAGACAGGGTAAAGAAGGCCATATTTCCTACTCAGATAGAAGGGCCAATTATACTTTTCGTTGTGTCTCTTTTCAATCAAAGATAAAGAGCTTGATTCAGAACCAAGGGACATTGAAAATAAATAAATAAATAAATAAATAAATAAATAAATAATCAGTGTTTAGCAATATCAGTACTTCAGTGAGTTCAGAAATACAGACAACGTTAACATGAAGGACCCCCCTTACTCCATTTTTTTTTTTGTTTCTATGGCTTTATCTCCAGTACTGAACTACTCTCGTCTAATTACCACTGGCTCCATTGATGATATTCAATCAGCTCCTTTAGTCATACACACTAGGGAGGATCATTCAAAGTTAGGATCCACTTCATGTTAATACACTTAACACAGTTTTCTGACAACCTGTCTATCATCTGCACCGGGCCATTCAAACTGATTGGAACAACAATGACAAGTTGGTTTATAAAAGCTACTGTGTATTAACATATGTTAATTGCTCATATTTGTTGCTAAGTTAAAAAAAAATACATGAATGTATTTTTGCCTTGGAGTGTACATATAACTTTGAACTTCCCAATGATTACTGGCCATCTGAGAAGCTGGAACTATAATGAATATTCAAGACCAGTGCGATAGAAATAAAACACAGAACTTCATCATGCTCCTGGGATTTTGTTTTTGGATTCACTAGCTCAACTTGGCATTTCAGACCAAGCTCCTTTAATCAGTGGTTTATAATAAGACGTGCTGCCGCGAAAACGTCACGTGTCCAACTTCAGTAACTGCTTTATCTCAGGCTCTCAGGAGAATTCAGACCTGGATGGGATGCCAGTCCATCACAGAGCACCAATACACACACCTTCACACATTCATTCACAGCTGGGCCAATTTAGAGTAGACAATGTACCTCCAAACAAGTTTTTGGGAGGTGGGAGGAAACCAGAAAACCTGGAGGAAACCCATGCAAGCATGACGAGAACATACAAAACTCTGCACGAACACTAACCTAAGCTCAGGATCAAACCCAGGACCCTGGAGCAGTGAAGTGACACCGCTGCACATCACGACACGGTGGTGCTAAAAATCATCTGGGGCTGTATTCACAAAGAATGAGATCTTACCTCAAAGAGTTCTCCACAGTTCCTAACTGAGAGTTTCTCCTTAAAACCTATTCAGAAAACTGCTGAGAGAACTTGTACTATGGATTTCCTCAACTTGTCCTTGCTGCTAAGGATGATGGCCCGTTTTGTGAATGAATAATAATACTGATTGTCTGATGAGGGGAAAAAAGAAAAAGCAGCTGAATTCTCAAACAAAAAAACAATCATCTGAACGCCCACATCAAGTATATTTGATCTTCATCGCCTGTACGTGTGTGTATTAATGACAGGATTTGTATTTAATCCAAGCATCGATTTACACATTTGTTAAGAAGTAGAATGTTTTGTAAATATCTCAAAGAAAACATATATTTAGAATATCAGTGTTATTGTTTATTTATTTATATGCACTATAAACCTAGTTCATATGATGTTGCGCAAAGGGCTTTGGTTTATGATCTTACTGTGAAGATCTATACATTAACCAATTATTGCCAATATTGAAAAATGCCATCATCGGTAGCAGTGATGGAGCTGTTACTAGCAGTAGAGAGGGTATTTATTGTTTAGTGCAAAACATGACTTGTGGATGATATTTGCAGTTCATCTTTGCTGCGTAACTACAATGCTCATGTGACCAAGTAGAGGAGAGTTGTGTGATCTTAACTCTGATCTCTGGTGGTACCGCATTAATAGGTGCGATATATTACCTGCCTACCCTACAACTCCATAATCACGGAAATACTCTCGCAATCAACACGGTGCTTTTGTACAGCTTGTTCCCTTTAAACAGATCTAACATGAATTTCTCGGCCCCGTTCATCTCCAGCAGCAGACACAGCATTGTTTGTGATTTGGTCTGAATGACTTAGGAGTTCACCGATCTACCCCGAAATTTTAGGATTAAGCCAGCACCCTTAAAATTGTGAATACGGCCTCTAATATTCACAAATCGAGCGCTATGGCATTAAGGGAATAAAGAAAAAGACGCCCTGGGATTTCACTGCACCAACCAGACAATAAGAAAAGGATATCTGACGCCCGTGTTTATCCACCGAGAGAGGCCTGCGATGAGGGGACGTGATCCGATTCCTGTCCCGATACACGCGGTCCACCAAGCCGTGGTGCCGAGTCGTTCGACTAGTATCCAAAACTGTGGTCTGAAAAGAAATCTGATAAGTTGAAGAAATCTATCTACATTAGCAACACATTCACATATACAATTAAACTTATCAGAATATCCTTGGCTCGTTTTTTGCTCCAGTGAATAAAAACCCAGTGCAGCGATTTAGTCGAAGATGAAGCGGCATTATGAAAGCATAAAAGCAATGACACCATAAACACAGTTAGTTTCGTCCGTAGTCTTGCTAATGTTTCATAAATGAAAAGCAATGTCAAAGGCGGTGATGACACCCCCACACATCTGAACAATAATGACACGCAGAGCCACTGACTGCCCAGGGTGGGATGGATTTCAAACTCACATCCTCTGCTATATGGCATTATTGGAGGGTAGGATGTGAGTTACATGTGGTGTACTATGTCTTTAAATGGGTGGCTGCCATTACAAAGTAATAAATGGATGATGCAGGCAACGTAGGATCCTAATATTTGAATGAGGAAAGCACTACGGAGGGTGCGACATGTTTAAAATAAGTGCGTAAACTAGAAAATGGTGGTGTGAACCTGATGAAAATAAGACTTTTGCCTCAATTCGGTTTGGATTTACAATCTGATTCCCAGATTATAGCACATCACAGATTACGTACACACACACACACATTTATATATATATATATATATATTCTCAAAACAGATCAACAGTGCTTATCAGAATATTTCCAGTTATGTGAAAGCTGGAAGCTAGGGTCATGCGACTTAGTGTTATTGAACAGTTAGCTGATTGTTTACTTTTTAAAAATATGGATTAAAATGCATTAATCTTATTGCTTATTTTCTTGTTTTTCCTCTCTCGCTTTCATCTTATAATGACAACATGATAAACATTGAGGAAAAAAAAAAAATCTATTTTAAAAGTCGCTCTCAAAATGATCTTTATCAAGTGCTTTACGGATTGCAAGCCCGGTATTAGAGCTTTTGTGTTTTTTCTTCAGTATAAGGATATTCCACGGCGCACTCTTATCCGTTATCATGCAGAATAATA
Organism: Ictalurus furcatus; assembly: GCF_023375685.1. Taxonomy (NCBI): domain Eukaryota; kingdom Metazoa; phylum Chordata; class Actinopteri; order Siluriformes; family Ictaluridae; genus Ictalurus; species Ictalurus furcatus. The sequence goes on from NC_071264.1 coordinate 10,133,805, forward strand.
AAATATATGCCTAGATGTTTAAAAGGAGAAGTGATGGTTCGGGGGATTTTAGGCAAGTTCTTGAGTCCCTAGCCATTACATTACAAGAAAAGCCATTACATTACATATAAACATGTCATTGTCACGTGACCTACTAATGATCACGTGCTTAGAATAATAGTCCAACTTTTAGTGTGACGAGCACGCGTACATTGTGACGACACTCACCTGTGATTTAATCAGAGATCACTCATTCTATGTGAATCGATCATTATGTACTACAGAAACCCTCCAACATTAATTAAACATCCATTCATCCATCCATCCATCCATTATCTGAACCGCTTTTCCTAGAAGCCTAGAGCCTATCCCAGGGGACTCAGAGAACAAGGCGGGAGACACCCTGGACACACACATTCACACACTACGGACAATTTAGAGATGCCAATCAGCCTGCAACACATGTCTTTAGGACTGGAGGATGAAACCGGAGTGCCCGGAGTAAACAATGAAATACGAGGAGAACACGCAAACTCCATGCAGACAGGGCGGAGACGGAAGTCGAAACCCCAACCCCATTACTTATATATAAAGGTGTTTACATATGTCTGGAAATCCCTCAGAAAGAGGAACAATCAGGGGGACTTGATATTTTGGATTCTGTTGTATATACACAAGAATGTGCAAAAAGATCATATTTTTTTCTTACAAAGATATGCATTTGCTTTCACCACTCGACACTTTTGTGTGTTTTTAAATGGTTATTAGCACATACAATGACACTGTGAATATTGTGATATTTTTAGATTAGGTTCCCATACTGTGAAAATGTCAAACCGTACCACCCCTACTACAGCAGGAACCGACTACAACAGCAAAAAAAAAAAAGAACAAAAAAAGAAGAAGATAAAAAAAAGTCTTTTGCATCCGATACAATTTCTAATAGCTCACCTGAAAAGGCAGGTCAGTGTTGCTATTTCCAATCTGATTGACATTGGGCAGTGAACCTCCATAGCACTGAGCACGATTCTGGCCCAGTTGCAAATACTGGGTCTTCTGTAACTGCAGCTGTGCAAAATAAAAGCGCATGAATGAGTGCCAGAGTGAATGACAGCATGAAAGCATGAATGAAACAAAACTGAACGCAAATACTATCCATGGTCAAGGAGTCAAAAGAATCAGATGCATAGTGAGAAAAGCAGATCAGTGGAGTTTTGCCCATTTATGGCAATGTTTTGGCGCTGTTACAATCTCTATGGTGTGCATGAAATAAAGCCAGTCAGGATTGTTTGTTTTTTTCCCCTAAAGATTAAGATAAGATCAGTAAAATAACAGTGATGTATATATATATATATATATATATATATATATATATATATATCTACATCTCTATATGCAAAGACCAAGCGGAACCTATTCTCGGGTCAAATCTAAATAATAATCAGTTGTATGTGAATGAAATGTCATGCATTTTAAACGTGGAAGATATGCAGAGAAGTGCGCGAGGGCGCACGCTGGAAGTAGCAGTGCAGATGTGCAGCACATCTGTAGCCCATTTTGTCGCGCTGACTCGCTTGTCCGCATCCGCGCACAACTCCGCGTCCGCGATACGCGTGTCACCCGTTTCAACGCGTTCAATTACCGCAACAGCGCTCGTGCTCGCGGAGAATGTCGGGGTTTATTGTGGACGCGGAATAGAGCGGAAGGTCGTGGAGTCGTGTGTTATGCTTCCAGCCCCGTAACGGCCAGAGCTGTTAGCGCAGCAGCTAGTCGGTGTAACCGGAGATGCGCCTGAAAAATCACGACCCGTCGCGAGGAAAACCTCGGCACGTACCCGTGCGGCTCGAGTGATGCTCAGGTCCTTCATGACTTCTTCAAACGCCGCCGTCTCCTCCGCCTGCTTTTGGTTGTGCAGCGCAATCTTCTCGCTGAATTTTCGCGGATTGTTTGAGGTCGCCATCTTCCGTTCTTCTCCAAAACAGACCTTTGCGCCAGACGTGCGCGACGCCGTCGCCTCGTCACCGCGCGGAGGATTTTGGGCTTTGAAGTCACTCGCTCATTCAAACGCGCCAGAAATGTAGGCAGCCCAAGAGTCTAGACTCTAGACCGATATACATTCCGAAATCATCGATTTGAAGATATTTTAACCAAATCCCTTGAGCCCTATAGAGGGATCATGGACTGAAACCCTCATAGAATTCGTATTGGTTTTAACGGAAACTGTAATGGTTACTGTGGGTCTCTAGTGGTAATTTGTTGCCTTCTATTGCTGGGATCTTATGTGTAGTGGATACCATTAAGGACCTATCTCTTTAATACGTCCTACTATGTAATGGAAACCATTTCATAATGGTTTTAATGGTTGTAATGGGAATTGTATTGGTTTTAATGGAAACTGTAATGGTCCCTGGGGGTCTCCACAGGTCATTTGTTGCCTTCTATTGATGGCATGTTATGTCTAGCAGATACCATTAAGGACCTATGTCATTAATACATCCTACTAAGAACTTCCTAATGGTTTTAATTAGAGATACACCGATACTAAATTTCTCAGCTGATACCGATTATTCAGAATGATATCAGCCGATACCGATAACCGATTATTCAGAGTGATGTCGGCCGATACCGATAACCGATTATTCAGAGTGATGTCGGCCGATACCGATAACCGATTATTCAGAGTGATGTCGGCCGATACCGATAACCGATTATTCAGAATGATATCGGCCGATACCGATAAAAAATTACTCAGAGTGATGTCGGCCGATACCGATTATTCAGAATGATGTCGGCCGGTACCGATAGCCGATTATTCAGAGTGCTGTCGGCCGATACCGATGCCGATTATTCAGAGTGATGTCGGCCGATACCGATAACCAATTACTCAGAGTGATGTCTGCCAATACCAATAACCGATTATTCAGAATATCGGCCGATACCGATAACCGATTATTCAGAGTGATGTCGGCCGATACCGATAACCGATTATTCAGAGTGATGTCGGCCGATACCGATAACCGATTACTCAGAGTGATGTCGGCCGATACCGATTATTCAGAATGATGTCGGCCGGTACCGATAACCGATTATTCAGAATGATGTCGGCCGGTACCGATAACCGATTATTCAGAATGATGTCGGCCGATGCCGATTATTCAGAATGATGTCGGCCGGTACCGATAACCGATTATTCAGAATGATGTCGGCCGGTACCGATAACCGATTATTCAGAATGATGTCGGCCGATGCCGATTATTCAGAATGATGTCGGCCGGTACCGATAGCCGATTATTCAGAGTGATTAAATCAATAATAATTAATTCCACAATTCTGAAAAAAATGCAAATAAAAACTTTATTTTCTCCATTTCAACAAGTTGTATCACAGTAACTGGTCTCATAAATAGAAAATACATTACTCTAACATTAACACATGAACTAAATTCTGAAGATTAAAGTAAGATTTCTTCACTTATTGAATGTTATTAATTCATATTAACATTGACTGAATTCTAAAAACCTCCTGTTAGACTCACATTCACTCTCCACAAACACAAGCATTTCTACTTCATCATTAAATATCAAACTGATAATATATATCAACTTTTTATATATATTAACATTAACTGGATATGAAATACACTACTCTACAAATATATTTTTCTGTGCAAGATATACTTTGTCAATTCATCTTCATTTAAATCTTTCACCGGTGTACTGCCGCTTTAATTTAGCGCGAGCAGCGAGGCAAAAAAATAAATAATTAGACGCTATGCCGAAACTCCCGTTTCACTTTTGCTCACTTCCGATGTAAAATTTTAGCAGTGCAGAGATGACAAAACTGCAGTTTTGTCATCATTCCACACAAGATACATCATCTTTACACACAGCCCAAAATCGATGTGTTTTCCCACCCTCTTTTGATTGACAGGATATAATCGTCCCTGATCATCAGATGTTTTTAAACTATTATTGGCCGATACATCGGTGCATCTCTAGTTTTAATGGTTCTAATAGGAATTGTACTGGTTTTAATGGAAGCTGTAATGGTCCTTGTGGGTCTCTACTGGTAATCTGTTGCCTTCTAGTGGTGGCATGTTATGTGTAGCAGATACCATTAAGGTATCCTTAATACATCCTACTATGTAATGGAAACCATTTGGTAATGGATGTAATGGTTAACAGCTGATGGTTTGTAATGGTATTTGTAGTGAAAACCATTAGAATTTCTGTGATGGTTTGTATTGCTTGTGTTTTTTTTCCAGCAGGGTGGGCTGTAAACCAGGATCAAAACTTAATCTATTTATAACAAATTATAGAACTGAAATGCTCATTATTTTGCATATTACATTTTTCAAAATGGATGGTTTTAATTGAACAAACACTCTCTTCTAATACATTATTACAGTAGTTAATAAGCGTGCATGTATACTTACTTCCAGTGTCTACATGAGAGGAGCGCCAGCTTCATAAACATCTGACGTTTACCCTAAAACCTCATACTCCATTTTCTACCGTGGTTGTCTTGACCATCGGCTTGACCAATTTATCTCAGCCAATCTGCCTACTGGCATGGTATTGGGAAAAAACCGGAGAACCTCAAGGAAGCCCATAATATGTGTAACAAAACCCTAGGTTGCACAGGAAGTGAGGTATACTAATCCATAAATAAATATTGAAATCTGGGTTTCTGAACAGCACAACAGAAAAATGTTTACCCAGTCATTGAGCGATTGCGTGTTAAAATCCCGATGATGCCACAGGAATCAAGAAAGCAAAATTGGCCGTGCTCTCTGTATCCCCTATCTATCACATTATCACTAGCCAATCATGGGCATCGATGAGCTTGTGCATGCAGAAGAGGGCAGATAGTGCCTTCCTCGGAGGGGGTTATGCAGCACTTTAAAAAGATGAGGCAGGCTGGTTTGGAGAAAGTATGTTCGTCTACAGTCTATATTTCAGCCTTTTGCGTCCTCCTACACCACACTCTTAGACTGTGCAAGTGATTTATAAAAGGTAGTGCTGATAAAGGATTGATCCTGACAAAGAATTTCCTCCACCGTTTCTTAATTGTTTGTTTTTTTTCCCCCCTCCAGCCATTTGTCCTTTATTAACATATAGGCTTTCCTTCCATCAGTTGCAGAAATGAACACAAAATCAAGCAAACTCTGTGATATTTGGAGGAGCTTGAACGGATTCACTTTGCAAATGTTTTAAATAAGCAGCCTGAAAGGGTTAGTCAGTGCATCATACCCAGTAATTTCCTGGCTTTCGTTCACACAATAAACAGTAATAACCAATTAAAGTCCTGCTGGAACGCTGTCGTCTCCTTCTTCCCAGGATTTCGACTCTGGCTTGCGCTCACACAAAATCCCGTTCCTTCTAAATTCCTGTTAAATTGCATTAACTTGCTTGTGACTGGGGCTTCTATTGAAATCACTTACGCCTCATGAATCACCTTCTAAGGAAAAGCAGCTGAGCTGAGACGTTCTGGTCCATCTTGGTGCTGAGCTCATTTCTGAAGCCTGAAATGAGAAATAAGCCAAATCCACTTAACTGTTAATCTAAGGTATCTTTTTAAAAAATGTACTGTAGGATTATTACAGGTCTAGAAATACTTTTAAATATTACAAACTGCACCTATAGAGGAGCAGCAAAATGATGTTTCCTCTACGTTTCAGAAACCCAGGAACGATTGCTGGTCAGCATTTTGAAACTTGCTATGGCTGGTAAGTAGTACACACTGACATGGGAGGTAAGGCACAAATCTCACCATTTCTTGTTTATTAAATGAATAACGTTATTAGTAAAAGTCACTATAAATTGGTACAGAAAAATTGGAACAAAAGTAAAAATGATCTCACAAAGAAACTAAAACAAAAAGGACGGCAGTCAGAATCAAAGTTCTACGGAGGAGTGGTACATTCAACAGCTTAAACCATTATACAAGCAAGCTTATCTTTCACTGCGAATGACATGGCATTAATACAGACCACAAAGCACATTATACATCATGCTAACGTCTATCGTTATGAAACACCGCAATACGGTATGTACACACAGAAATATGGGGGAAAAGAATAATATTTGAGGCTTTTAATTACATTCTTTGTGTTTAATTAAGAACAATACTTGCTCAATATGGGAAGTATCCAGAGGAAGAACAGGAAAGCCTGAGATGATGTTCATGACGAACATTAAAATGGATTACAGCAGCACAAAATCGAGAGATGCACTCACCGACCAATTTATTAGGAACACATATACCTTCAAGCAATTATCAAATTATTATCCAAATCAGCCAATCACGTGACAGCAATTTAATGCGTAAAGTCATGCAGATATAGGTTGCAGCTTTTGGTGACGTTCACATCAAACATTAGATTGTGAATAAAAGGTGAAATCAGGTGACTTTTGTGGGACTGTTGCTGGCACGATGCCAAACGGGATGAATAGTTCAGAAACTGCTGATCTCCTGGGTTTTTCATGAGCGGCAATTCTGTGGGTGGAAACACCTGGTTGATGAGAAACATGTGAGAAAGGAATGGCCAGACTGTTTCAAGCTGACAGAAAGACTACGGTAACTCAAACAGCCACTCTTTACTATACTGAGCAAAAAAATGCTCAGGTCAATATGCACATGTTGAATGTCGATGCAGATGGACTACAATAGCAGCAGATCACATCAGATCAAAGTCATGAGATCAGATTCAACCCCCCCCTCCCCCCTTTCTGATGCATGACATGAACATGAAGTTAACTGAAACTCTTGACCTGTATCTGTAAGCATTTTACGCACTGCACCGCTGCTACATGAACTGGCCCGTGTACAGGTGTTCCTTTTAAAGTGAATGCATATTGTGATTGTGACGATTTAATACGTACACAATATACACACGATACAACAGACATACACATTTACAGAGACAAAGACATGGATTTAATTGACCCAAGAGAAGAAAAGTAAATGCAGGATATGAAAATTTTACATAATGAACAGGAGTGCCTTCCGCTGATATTTAACTTCTTGCAGCAAGTCCTTGTTGCTACATTAAACAAAAACATCATCACCTTCAGTCCATACAGGATTTCTCAGAGGTTTTTTTTGGTTATGGTTGTGGCCAAAAATGCTTGAATTTGCGGCGACTTTTTTCAAAATCTGCAAAGCAATTTGTTGAGTTTTTGTGCTTGTGTTTTTTTTTTGTGTGTGTAAAACTACTAGAATTGCCAAAATAGCAATATCACAAATTGTGAATTGAAGAGGGCTTTGGCTGAGTGCGTGTTGTGATGAAGTCACGTGATGTGTCTTGGCACAAACCTACAGAAAATCTGCCGTAGTTTTGAAAAATTGCAAGCTCCTCCGAAAATTGCGTGAGTTTAATTGATTTTGCGTTCATTTCTGCGATCGCGAAATCCCAGAGGGACTGAACAACAAAAGTAGTGGAACAAATCTGAAATGGTGCTACATTTAAAATAAATAAATAAATAAATAAATTCTTGTAGAACCAATTCAACTAATTCACTCATGTCTTGATCAGATCCAGCAAATGGGACCCACTTTTCTGCAAAGCCAGAAAGCATTGAACTTAATTTAGAGCGATATTCGGGTAATACGAAGAAGATTCAAAATAAAAACTTGCTACTTCATTCTGGTATTGTGCTTTAATGGAATATGGCTAGTGATAAGCAAAAAATAATACTCATGCAATAACATACTAGCAGAGAGAAATCAAGAGAGTGCTTAAATAAATAAAAGTCTCTCATTATATTAAATTCACTTCACATGTTTTCTCAAACTCAAATCAGTCTACTAGGATTGCCTTCAAACCTTTGTGCAGTGTGTGTAGCCAAGATCTTGTGCCCTATACACATCCTGAGCCATGTGGTTAACAGTAGATAGCAAGTCATGAAGCCACAAACTGTGTACAAATGTAAGCATGTGCCTTATTCGATACAAACTGTACAGAACAAACAAAATCTAGAAAATACTTCTCTGCAGCAGCCAGTGTTGTTGCAGTCCTTAAGACCGTGGTGATCGTTATACATTCAAATAAAGAGAGAAACATGCTGATTCGGTCTTCCTCAGTCCTCACACACTTATTTACATCATGACAGGATTTTGCTTTGTGATGTCGTAGGTCAGTGCCCTCAGCACTAGCATTACGACGAGACATTCTGTTAATCCATTAAGCTCCTCCATTAAGATATAATATCACAGTGAAAGTACTAACTGCAGTCGGCACTTGGATTTTGCAGTGCTGTATTCAGTTTGTCAGGTATAAAGTGCATTATGAAATGAATCTGGTGTGCTTACGGACTTTGTAAGAGATTACAAAAAAGACTGAAGGAGAATTATGTAAATCGCACCTAGGAACTGGATGTTCTCGAAGGATGGATAGGAGTCGTATTGTGCTTAGCACATTTCAGTATCAAAGATAAACCATCTACATAAATGATTAAGTAAATTAAATGCACATTTAGCCTGAAGGGACATATTTTCCATTTGTACATACATCCCCAGAAGTGCTAATGAGTCGAGAAACTGCTTCAGAGCTTTCTATGTTAACGATGTCTTTGCAGAAAGGGTTTGGAGAACAGTAAACACTTCTCTTTATAAAGGAGAATCAGGATAAACCAGTCACTAAGTCACTTCATTAAGAAGGTTTTCAGAAGACGCTGCATGGTGTACGTCAACCATCATTATAAAGCAACTCTCTGAAGTCTTGCAAGCCCTTAAACCAGCGGTATGTTTCAAACAAAAACAGAGGCGTCAAAGCAAAAAGGAATATTCGGAGTGAGAATGTTTGAACGGGCGCGAGCTTGGAAACAGAACCGAACACTGATTTTTGTTTCAGACATCACTTTGGGATTGGTCCAAATATTAGATAGCTGCGTGCATCAGTGGACACAAGAGGACGTTGTTCGATTCCTAATTCATCCGTCTGATTGTACAACCCGGATTCCAAAAAAAGTGGGGATGCTGTGTAAAATGTAAATAAAAACAGAGAACAATGATTTGCAAATCTCATAAAGCCATACGTTATTCACAATAGAACATAGAATACATATCGAATGTTTAAACTGAGGAAAAGGGCCATTTTAAGAAAGAAAGTAAGGTAATTTTGAATTTGATGGCTGCAACACGTCTCAAAAAAGTTGGGGCAAAAACGGGGCAACCAAAGGCTGGAAAAGTGTTAGTAAAAAGAAACGGCTGTTTCATTAAAATGGTACATTTCCTCAGTTTAAACATTCAATATGTTTTCTATGTTCTATTGTGAATAACATGGGTTTAAGAGATTTGCAAATCATTTACATTTTACACAGTCGGGGTTGTATTTGTGAAAACAGCAGCATGAATTACTAGGTCTCTTCACTTTCTTTCACAAAGAAAACCACTCTCTCTAATGCATTTTTGCATCTTTCACCACCACTGCTGTTCTTTGATTATTTATGCTCTGTTTGACAGGGTTGCCAGGTCTATTTTATAAAGGCAACCCAAAACCATCCATCCACCCATCTTCTACCGCTTTATCCTTTTCAGAGTCACGGGGAACCTGGAGCCTATCCCAGGGAGCATCGGGCACAAGGCAGGTACACCCTGGACAGGGTGCCAGTCCATCACAGGGCACACTCACATACACCAATTCATACACTATGGACACTTTAGACATGCCAATCAGCCTACCATGCATGTCTTTGGACTGGGGGAGGAAACCGGAGTACCCGGAGGAAACCCCCGCAGCACGGGGAGAACATGCAAACACCCATGGCCCCGGCGGGACTCGAACCCCGGACCCTGGAGGTGTGAGGCGAACGTGCCAAAACCTAAAAGAAAAAAAAAAAGTTTGCAGTGGATCTGGAGCCACTAGGCATGAGGTGAGAATACACTCTGGAAGGGATGCCAGTCCATCCAAGGCACCATGCACACATATTCACACTTCGGGGAAATTTAGCATGGTCATGCTTTTAGGAGCTGGGAGGAAACCGGTGAACCCAGAGGAAACCCGTACATACAGTAATTGAAATCGGGAAATTGGAGCTGTGAGGTGACAACACTACGCACTGCACTACATTGCCACGCAATAGCAAAAGTGTATTATATTATTTCAAAGTAAGTAATAATACATTTTAAGGAAGTGGTGTTTATATAAAACTTACTGTTAATAGTTCTTTAAAAAAAAAAGCCCAAACACACTAGCTATGAGACCAATTCACTGATGCACAACATAATACTAGAGCGCTAAAGTGAGGTCTGGAACAAGGGATTGTGTATTGTTGAAGACCAGGGGCAGTGGTAGCGCAATGGTTAAAAACACTGGACTACTGATTGAAAGGTTGCGTGTTCAAATCCCAACACCGTCAACCACTGCTGGGCCCTTGAGCAAGACCCTCAACCCTCAACTGCTCAGTATGCAAGTCCTTCTGGATAAGTGCATCTGCCAAATGCCTTAAATGTAAATCCTGTAGCATCAGGGAGTCCTCTTTGGCTCTCTGTCTTCTCAAAAAAATTCTGTACTCCTGGCGGTTCAGACTGTTCTAGAAAAACATTAATGTAGCCATGACTGCGTGTTCTGCAAGGGTTCTTCTTTTTGTTGAGGTCTTTCTTTCAGTGAAGTACACTGCCCGTTTTGCCCATCCCATCCGAGACGGATGGGAATGTACATATTAGAGCGCTAATACATGTAGGCTTTTGGCTTTCAAAACAACAGCTGATGAATTGTGCATATGCCAACACTTACATCAGCAGAAAGAGAACTATAATCATGAGTTCGGCTCTCTCGGCAGGTTTACAGTCACTGAACAGATTTCTACTTGAACATGTCAAACCAAAATGCAACTATTTGAAGGAACAGGGGTTTAAATATATAAACAAACAAACAAACAAACAAAAATACCCTTGTGTGATATCACCTCACATTTTCCAGCTAAGGAAGTCACCTCTGTGTGGCAGTTTGTGGCAGTATTATAGGTGTACAAGCAATTCCAGCGAAGGATTCTGGGAAGTGCAGATCCCTCTCCCACTCGTCCATTTCGGTGTTGTAGACTTGGACGATGCTCGTGACGTTATTCAGATGCCAGTTGTATCCTCCGACAACGTAAATCTTTCTGTCCAATAAGCAACAGCCTGCCTCAGACTGGCCTGCACGCATCGGACTAACCGTGGTCCACTGATCCGTCTCCGGAACGTAATATTCCACGGCAAGAACGTCGAAGCAGCGGTCCACGTGGTCCATTCTTCCTCCAAGAGCATAGACACGCTCATTTACACTGATCATGGCGTGCAGCACTCGTGGCTCATTCATTGGGCATTTGAAATCCCACTGGTCTGTGGCTGGATCATAGCAATGAAGAGACTTCTTATCCTCCACGGAAACCCCATATCCCCCGGAGATATAAAGTTTATCTCCGCATGTTGCCCCTGCGTGACCCCATATCCTTCTCTTTAGCGAATCCACGTACGTCCATTCGTTTTTCTTGGGGCAGTAACATTCAACAGATGAAAGGCTGCCGGATCTGTTGCGCCCCCCGGTGGCATACAGCTGTCCTTGCAGTACGTTGAGCTGGAACTGAATGCGGCTCTCCTGCATCGGCCTGATGCGCAACCACTGGTTGAGATGGGGATCGTATCGGAAACAGATGTCCACAGCGCCTTCACCGCTACGGTACTGCAGATGCTGGCCCCCCACCACGTAAACGAAATTGTCGAGAACGGAAACACAGGCGTGGCTGCAGCCTGATTCCATGTCGGTCAGCTCCTTGAACTGCCTCGCCGTGCTTTCAGCCAGGCAATACACCTTTGAGCTCACTGTACGGTCATTGTCAGTGTACGGTGTGCCACCGAAAGCAATAAGCGAGACAACATCTGACCGAATGACGGTGCGAGGGGACTGCATCTCGTGCTGGCGAAAAGGAAGTATCTGATAATTAAAGGCCTCAAGTAGATACTGCCTGCACAACACATCCTCCACCATGATGTCCACAGTCTGCACACGGTCCACCAGCTCAGAGGAGCGCATGAGCGGGAAGCGCACGTGCCGCAGCACCTCATTCGCTGCAGGACGGCGCGAGTCATCATGCCGAAGCCATCGGATGGCCGCGTGGAACAAATCAATCTCGGTACATCCCTTCAGCTTGTTGCTCTGCAGGAAAAACACCAGCCGCTCCATGGGGATATGCAGGAAATCCTCCTCTTCGGCAATCTGCAGGAAGTGACGGAACGTGAACGTGTCCACGGATTCCTTCAGAGAGGACAAGCTGAAGGCGGCAGCCATCTGACCGATGTTCAAACAAGTCTCGACGCTCATGGCTGATTTCAGGAACTCTTCACAGAGCTCCACAACCGGCACCATCTGAAGGAAGACCGCTGCCCCAAGCACATCCTGGATGCAGTCGAGGTCGAGCGTGACCTCCGAGCTATAGGCGAAATCGATGATGTGTTTTAAGCCACGTGCAGACAAGCCCTTAAGCTCAATTGTTGCTTGGTTTGACTCTTTCATCCCACCAGTGAACATGGCTCTAAAATAAATAAATAAATAAATAAATAAATAAATAAATAAATGGAAAACATGAATCATGTGGCACCATTGTTTTATAATAAATACAAAGTTGTATTCCTCTGACAACTTCCACTCAAAACCTTTCACAATAAAGTGAGTGTATCCATATAATTTGATGACTCAAACCATTAGCAGAGGAAGCGCTCGATAAGTTCCTAAATTAATAATTGAAGCATATTCTGTTTCAGCAAACTCCAAATGATGAACAAACATTACAACTGCCGTTATAATACCCAGGTTCATGCACCATAAAATTGCTTGGTCAACATTTATTTATCAGATTGTTTCCCCCCAAAGCATGGCTTTGTGCTTCACTGCCTTAATTATTGATTGAAGCATATTACATTCCAGGAAAGTAGATCAAATTCCCCCTTTTGTTGAGTTACTGTGACTCAAGACAATATCTAGCATTTTACATTTCCATATCAAAAGAATCCTCACCTAAAGTAGTCACTGCAGGATGCCAGCACTGCTTTGTGCACCTGGAAGCATTCGTTGTTGACTGTGAGTTCTACATCCAGTAACTGGCCTTGATCTCGCAGTGCAGAAAGCCCCCTAAGAAGTGAGTTACTGTGACTAGGAGCTGAGAATGTGCAGCGAAGGGTGCTGTTCTTATTGTTGGCCATGCTGCAAAAAAAAGAAGAAACAGTTTACGTCTTTCATCTCTTACCGCACGAGATTCGCAGTCTCTGGCAAGGTAGTCCATCAAACTCACAAACACACACACGACACCAGCCGCTCTATGGGAATGTGCACGAACAGAGCTTCTCGCTACTCTGTTTGTGCCGACTCCCCAGCAACAGGCTCTCTAGTTTCTAAGCGCCAACCTACGTGACACCTGCAACTGCGTTTTCTTTTTAATTATTCATCCAAAGTATATTACGTATTGTTGGAAATCTTTCTGGATGAACATCAAAACGCTGCAGTTCCATCAGAAGTAAGATGACTAAAGAATCAGGAGACCAAGAGCCAGGATACCCCCCCCCCCCCAAAAAAAAAAGAAAAGAAAAGAAAGAAAAGACATGGGCGTTCAGTAATCAAAACAAAAAGTTGGACACGGCAGACTTTTTATACTGATGTGGACGTGCAAGACGACACATGCAAGACCACATAGATACTGTCCATGGCTAAGATAAAAGAAAAACATGGGCAAGGACAAGACATTATGATCCAAGGAACAGATACATGTACATCAGAAGTGAACAAAGATAGTTACATAATCACATTAAATTGAATTGATCTTAAAATGAATAAATGATGTATCCATTACCCATAAAATCAGAATATATTATCAAACCGGAAATAATCATGGAAAACAGGAAATAATCCCACAGCATCAAATATATAACCTGTTTTGATATGGAAACCAAAGTACAGCAAATCATAGCAAGAACCAACAGGAGTCCTTAAAAGGAGGTCTGAAACTTGTAGTATAATAGTGAATAAATCCATATTCCTAAATGCAGCATGAAATTATGGTCACGTGCTATTAATAACCAGTTCTATAATACAGAACTAACTAGAGAGTGTCCCAAAAGTCTTGATACATAGGGGGAAATTAACACACACACACACACACACACACACACACACACACACACACACATACATACACACACATACATACACACACATACATACATACACACACATACATACACACACATACATACATACACACACATACATACACACACATACATAATTTTTAAAAAATTTTTCCCCCAGATAACCTTTAAGAATGTGTCTGACAAAAGCAGAACGTATTGAAATCATTCTCAAGGCTGGATTGGGAAATTGCAATGGACTTTAACAGGAAACATGGCAAGCACACCACACACACTCACGACACTCACGACACTCACGACACTCACGACACTCACGACACTCACGACACTGCTACCAAACTTATTAACAAATTCAAAAAGACTGGAAGTGTTGTGGACCAACCGAGACGTCCACGAACATTCACTGACGAAGGAACAACCGACGTGGTGCTGGAAAACGGTCCCCTATGAATGGAAACTTTGGGGACACACTGTAGCACACAATAACACTATTCTAACCAGAGCAGCAGTTACTATTTTGACTTGGAATTGGAGGTCGACCGATGGATAGTTTTTGCCTATTAATCACCACCGGTACCCAATTGTTGGAACTGCTGGTTATTGCCAAAAATTCCACACTCGATAAAGACGAAATAAAACCATCACTGCCAAATTTTGTTGTGTTATTTGAAGTGTTTTTGGATTCATTTTCGAGGTCTCCATTTTTATTTTTTATTTGAAGTGTTACTTTTTGGTTCAGTTAGGCTGCAAATATTATTAATATGTATTAATCTTTATATGATATTGTTTATATAATATTTTTCATTTAAAGGTACAGTACATTTTCTTGCTACAATCAGTACTGTTTATTTTTGTAATAAATTTCGGCAATATTTTACTTTGAGTGTTGTTTTCAGTCAGTATCAATTAAAAAAAAAACCTATGGGTTGATTAATCGGTTATCAGCAGGTACTGCCCACCTTAGTTATAGGTATCTGTAATATCCACACTCTGTTGACCCCTACTAGGGATTCATCAATACCAATACTGGTATCAGGCATCAATCTCATAACCTACTTGTTTCCTTATACTCATTAAAAAAAAGGCTTCAAACCATGTGATCTAGTACTATGTGGTCTAGTACTATGTGGTCTAGTACTATGTGGTCTAGTGTATGTTGTCGTAGTGCAAGATGTCTTATGGCATTTTAACCAGCATCTTTAATAGAGCGAGCAAGGACAGCCACACCGAGTATGTGGCACAGTGTCAGCAAGTACGGTTGTTAAAATGAGCACAAGGTGATGTGAACTGCCATCACACAAAGCTATTCGTAAATGTGAAGACAGTGACACAAAGGAGCAGAGAATCGGTCACACGTGAGAGTACTTCAGCTCTGCGAGCACTGAGCCACATACGCTTCCTTTCCCTTTTTCCACTCCTCACTCTCTCTATTAAAGATACAGTTTAAACACCATAACATCTTAAACATAAAACTCAACACGGGTATTTCATTGCTAGCAGCACACGGAAGTAACCAATAAAAAGAGCTAAACAAAAACTTCCATGCCACTCCTTTTTGACTAACACAAAGTACATCATTCATTTCTCTATCAGTTTTGGTATTGATAAGCACTTATTTTTTATTTTATTTTATATATTGGTGTCACATCCCTAATTTTGACATACCATTTATTACAACAGGATACTTGTTTGTGTAGTTGTAGCATTCTTTTTATAGACTTAACTGTAGATGAATCCAGAACTAATGCTTCCTTCAAGTTCTTTCCGATTACTTATGTTTCCCACTCGACAATACATACAGCTAGCCTAATTCATTTTGGCGTCTTCTTAATATTCCCAATCATTGTATAAAGTATATAATGAAACCAATGGAATATGACGTAAGACACCCAGTATTTAGTCATGATAAAATGGTAACAACTCGGGTATTAAATGACTGTCTAAGATAGCGGTTGAAGGGACGTTTGTTTTTGAACTTTTAGGTCAGGAACTGGTATTCACAATTATTCCCACTGCACTTGAAGGTAGCATAAGTATAAGCATAGGACACCTTTTCCCCTCAAGACACTGCATAATTCTGGTTTAAAAAAAACAAACAAACAAACAAAAAAAACTGTTAAAAATAATTAAAAGCAATCATTTAACTTGTTAAAAACATTTAGTTGTTAAAAACATTCTCAGTGTAAGTAGTCAGTAATTAGATTTGCTCCAAGCCTACTTAACATACAATAGGTGATGTATTGGACGTGTTAGAGCAATAACATTACAGCTACAGTGCACAGACTCTTAACTGGCACCTAGCTGGAGAAAGTCAGTGTTTTGTTGTTGTAAACTTGGTGGGAAGCATCGTTACCTGCTCTGTGAACGACTCGCAGAGAGTTCCCCACCATCCAACTCCGCCATGTTTGAACCCGCCGTGCTCAGTAAAGGACATCATGCAGAGATTAAACAACCTCTCTGCGCACATGGACTGCAAATCGTGCCAATCAAGTGTGCACGCATATTTCTAGATGAAGATGCTCTTCAGATACAATCAGATGCAAGACTTCAGGGTGTCTCAGTCCACGATGGATGCAAGCTTGAGCTTTATCAGTCCTGTGTCTATCAGTCTATCATCAAATTAGACAAATGTACTATGCATTAATACCGAAACAAAGTCAAACGGATCACCTGCTTTATACAAGCCACCTGTGTCTGTGTCTGTCTCTGTGTGTGTGTGTGTGTGTGTGTGTGTGTGTGTGTGTGTGTGTGTGTGTGTGTGTGTGTGTGTGTGTGTGTGTCTCTCTCTCTCTCTCTCTCTCTCTCTCTCTCTATATACACTGAACCGCATGACTACGTAATGCTATGAAGTTTTGGGAGTGTTCACGTCGCCTTGACTCTGCGCAGAATCCGATACACATATCTCACCATGAAATTTATTTCCAAATGTCAACAAACAAACTTTTTTTTTCCCTTACATTTTTGGATGAAAATATAGCCGATAGTTAAAGTATAGACAACTTTTTATTTTTAGCTCTATAATTCCTTCTTTAACGTTACAATTTCCAATTATTATACTGACAAGTCCCGCCTCCTGCTTTAGGATTTGCTGAGCGTGCGCACCCAACTCGTCCGGTGATTGGTCAGTATAAACTCCTATAAATCTCAAAACAGAAAGAGACTGGATGTACAGGTGTTGTGTATAACTCCGCTTCCTCATCGGGATAGGTTGGGGAAATAAAGCTCATACATCTGTCAAATTCATACCGCTGATTTGTTTACTCACAACAAGTAAGTCCTGTGTATATTTTAGCCTGCTATCCCTAAATTTATCAATCATAGCAGAGGGAACGCATCCTGACAGCTGTTAATGATACCACAACATTGGAATATCGTTGGGAACAAGGGATAGAGTGGCAAATATTATATATTTAAATATTAAATTCTTGAATATATCCTTAAATTAATAACAAGTTAACTTTTATTTTGTCATTCTCTATTCTCTGCGGTAGAGTGGTATGCCGCTAGGCGTCGGGACGCAGTTTTATGACGTAGAACGGACGCGCCGTACTGATAGCTCCACGAGGGTATATGGATTACAGCGCTCTTGAATATAAGGCAGAAATATCGATACTGTTCATGGGTTTGCGCTTGGTAACAACCACCCTAATAGTTTAGGTTATTGTGATAATTTTCGACTAATTCAGAATGGCAGCGTTTGCGTCTCTTGGCCTGTCCGAGTGGCTGGTTGATCAGTGTAAACAGATGGGTATCACCCGACCGACCCCGGTGCAAGAAAATTGCATGCCAGCTATTTTGGAAGGTGGGTTCTGTGTTTTTGCGTTTCACAACACCGTGAGTGAATGAGTAAAGTGAGGTAGTGAGTGAGTGAATGAGTAAAGTGAGGTAGTGAGTGAGTGAATGAGTAAAGTGAGGTAGTGAGTGAATGAGTAAAGTGAGGTAGTGAGTGAATTAGTGAGGAGTGAGTGAGTGAAAGAAAGAGTAAAGTGAGTGAGTAAAGTGAGTGAATGAGGAGTAAGTGAGTGAGAGTAAAATGAGTAGTGAGTGAATGAGGAGTGAGTGAAAGAGTAGTAAGTGTGTGAATGAAATAGTAAAGTGAGTGAATGAGAGTAAAATGAGGAGTGAGTGAAAGAGTAGAGTGAGTGAGAGTAAAATGAGGAGTGAGAGTAAAGTGAGTGAAAGAGTAAAGTGAGTAATATGTGTGTTAATTTGCTGTCTTTACGCTGGAAATAAAGGTCGAGACTGTATGGGCTGTGCAAAAACTGGAAGCGGAAAAACAGCAGCATTTGTGCTTCCGGTGCTGCAGAAGTTATCTGAAGATCCCTACGGCATCTTCTGTTTAGTGTTAACGCCTACAAGGTTGATTATCTTTATTCAGTTAACATTTAAATGAATCCTTGCTATGAAGTCACACAAGAAGTCGTTAACCTAGTATAAAATAATACAATCGCTATATGCCACACTTTGTGTTTATGTTTCGTTCTTGACTCCTCAGGGAACTGGCTTATCAGATAGCTGAACAGTTTAGAGCTTTGGGAAAGCCTCTGGGACTGAGAGACTGTATCATTGTTGGAGGAATGGGTATGGTTGAAAACTAAACCTAAACACAGTTAACGTAAAGAATATGAAAAGCCAGATTTGGACATTAATAAACAGCAAGACAGTTGTGTACATCCCTTTAAAAATAAATAAAAAAATAAAATCAGACACACTCAATAATTGTACATCACTCTCTGTGCTCCTGTTTCTAAAAGACATGGTGACTCAGGGTTTGGAGCTTTCCAAAAAGCCCCACGTTGTTGTCGCTACACCCGGGAGATTAGCAGATCACATTCGAAGTTCGGACACGTTTGATATGAAGAGACTCCGATTCCTAGTAAGAAAACAGCTGTCGCACGTACATTCATATCCAGATACTTTTATTAATATCTATAAGGTTTCTCTAATCAAGCAGAACTTAAATGTTGATATCTAGAACTCAGTTATAAATCTTGTACTGTAGCACTACTTGTATTGTTCTCCGCTTGATATATCGCTTTACTTGTATTTCCTCATTTGTAAGTCGCTTTAGATAAAAGAGTCTGCTAAATGAATAAATGTAAATGTTGCTATGGATTTGGTTTTCTCAATAGATCCTGGATGAGGCAGATCGTTTGCTGGAGCAGGGCTGCACAGATTTCACTAAGGACCTAGAAGTTATTCTCAGTATTGTACCGGCGAAACGGCAAACGCTGCTTTTCAGTGCGACGCTGACAGACACGCTGCAGGAACTCAAGAGCATTGCTATGAACAAACCTTTCTTCTGGGAGCACAAATCCGAGTAAGGAACTCTCTTTACTGGAACTCTCTTCCTCCTGAACTCAGGGAAGCTCAGACCTTTGGCATTTTTAAAGCTCAACTTAAGACACACTTTTTTAAACTTGCATTTGACTGCTGATGTTCTCTTCTTCTTCTGCTTCTTCTTCTTCTTCTTATTATTATTAATGTTGTTCTTATGAACTTTTATGTTTTATTTTTCTGTGTACTGCTTATCTTGTGTACAGCGGTTTGAGAAGCTGCTTTTAGAGGCGCTTTATAAAATAAAGTTGATTATTATTATTATTATTATTATTATTATTAAGGAAGCATCACCTCAACGCACTTGTTGAAAACTTTTTTTTTTATTTTTAGAGATTCACCAATACTACATTTCTCAGCCGATAACCAATTATTCAGAGTGATCTCGGCTATTAATGCCTGACCTCAGTAATGCTCTTGTGGCTGAATGAACACTGCATCTGGAATGGAATGTTCAAAAAGCACATGTGACTGGTCATGTGTTCACAAACTTTTTGCCATATAGTGTATATTTACTGACCATCAGATTATTACAAACATACAGTGCACTGATGGTTTGTTAATCCAGTGAGATTTACCCTCCTAAACTCTGTTCCAGTTAGAACTAGAACGATTTGAATTTTAAACAAAGACACACTTATGTTATGGCTACAGGCTGAAGTATTGAGTCGAACTCTCATTCAAAAACCTACTTTAATATGTAAGATTAGTGAAGCCGTTTCGTTCGTTCTCGCACAGCTCACAGACTTTTGTAACTCATGATAATTTCCTCCCTCCTCTCCAGAGTGCGAACAGTGGAAGAGCTAGACCAGCGATACATCTTAACGCCCGAGAAAGTCAAAGATGCGTACCTGGTGAATCTTATCCAAAAATTCCAAGATGAACACGATGACTGGTCTATCATGGTTTTCACCAACACATGCAAGTAAGACTTCAAATAGTATTAATGATCTTAATTAAGGCTGTATAATTTTTCAACTTGATCGAGCTTTTGCAGAAGGATATTGCAAATGACTTGGTTGTGAGTCAAAATTGATTTGTCTTAGATCACTTAATATGGCGTGTTCATCAGAGATTTAGCATCTGACAAATGAGTTCTGGCAGTGTCAGGAATTCTGGACCTAAATCTCAAAGATGCAAATGGTCCTACAACATGCATTGGAAAGAAAAGAAAAAAAGCCACGAGCAGAATGCTGTCCTTTGTGAGTAAGGAATAAAACACTATGCTGTTATAGAAAAATAATCAGTGATGGAGCGGTGCGATGCAGCTGGATGTGAAGTACGGTAACTTTTATCATACCGAAATTACTTGTTTTCATAAAACAGCATGTCCTAAAGTGTTTTATTCCTCTTGCACTGCATTTTTTTTTTTTTTTAAGAGTCACATTTTGTCAAATTCAAATAAACTCTGCAATATTCGGAGGAGCTTGCAATTTGAAACTAATTGTAGAGCTGCTGTTAGGGGAAAATGAATCAGCACCTTCAGACCAATCAGAATTGAGAACAGTAATTCACAGAATTTGACCAAAACTTTATTAGCATCATACAGTGACACTCAACAAACTTGAAAAGTACAAAGCAGCTTTTAGTCTGATAAGGGTCTGTTCATGGGTAATTAAAGGTGCAGTAGTCAATATTTTTCATTTCTTACTATTAAAAAAAATATGGGAAATTACATAGAACTGATTAAAAAAATGCTTTGAGCCATTGTCTTAGAACAAGTGTATTACATGGCTGAAAACCCCCCCACTTTTTAAACCTGATTTCCAGTCTGGAATGTTTGTTTGTATTTGGATTGGCTTCTTGTCAGTCATTTTATAGACACGCCCATTTACATCCTCATGAATCATTATGAGGAGAAGTTGCATGTTCGTACAGTTGTAACTTGGCTACAAAGCAGTTGAATTTTGGAGTGCGTGTGAAACTGATGTCATGACGGTCCTTGCTAATGGTAATTTTAGTTATCATTTTTTTAATCATCATAAGTTGTGTGGGTGGAGCTTTGTGTACATGGGTGCAAGGAGGGGAAAAAAAATCATTCAAAACTTATTCAACTTCCTCTCATTTTACAATTAGATACCTTTTTTCACAAATATTACCTAATTCCCCTTTAACAGACTGATGGTTTGTTTTTATTTTGTTTTTTTTGTATTCCTGCTTAGAAATTGCCAAATACTCACAATGATGCTTCGGGAGTTCAAATTTCCTACCATTGCCTTGCATTCCATGATGAAACAGGTACGTGTGCATTATCCAATCAAACTGTGCACATTATATTCAGAATTTATGGATTCTTCTCCTCATGTATGTTTATCACCATTACTTTTGTGTGATATAGAAACAACGCTTTGCGAACCTTGCCAAGTTCAAATCCAATATCTTCAAGATCCTCATAGCTACAGATGTAGCTGCCAGGTATGATCACTGCTGTAGAGAAGAACATTTCTCTGTAGGTCCTTAGACTCAAGCCACACTGTGTATGCACTCCTAGTGTGGTGTTTTTTTTTTTTTTTGTTAAATGATCTTTTCCTCATAATTTCTCTAAAGGGGCTTGGATATACCTACAGTGCAGGTTGTCATCAATCATAATACCCCCGGGTTGCCAAAAAACTACATTCACAGAGTAGGCAGAACTGCACGTGCAGGTATCTTTCTTCACACTGATGCTATGGCTTTACTCTAACTGTTTGCATTCACACCTGGTTAATTTCCTGGTATTGTATTTCAGGAAGAAATGGTGTTTCCATTACACTGGTCACACAGTATGACATTCATTTGATCAGTGCTATTGAGGAGCAGATCCGTAAGTTCACAACCAAAGCAAATCATTATGTTCAAGAATGACAATGCAGTGAAATGCAGTATAATGCTTTTGTAGTGGTACAAGGCTCTTTCACGTGTTCATTGTATTCTTTATAATGGTCACTTGTTATCACTGCTATGTGTTCTATGGACAGTTCTTTACTGTGTAAGTAGTAGCAATTTAAACTAAAACAGAGATGTTTTGGTTGTTTAGAGGCCAAGCTGAAGGAGTATCCAGTTCAAGAGAAAGAGGTGCTGAAGATTCTTACCCAAGTCAACGTGACGAGACGACAGTGTGAGATTGTAAGACTGATTATTGATTTTAATTATTTGTTTTGGGAAACCAAGCCATTCAGGGGTATAAGAAGTTGTATTTTCTTTCCTTTTTTTTTTTTTGAAGAAGCTGGAAGCAACAGATTTTGATGAGAAAAAGGAAATCAACAAAAGGAAGCAAATGATTCTCGAAGGGAAAGTAAGTATCTCATTTTAATGCATAATAGTGTAGGAGTGGCAGGATAACTGCTTAGCGATGAAAGAACAGGTCATTTATTTTTTTGGATGTATTGTGAATCATAAAGTTGTTTTTAAATCACAGGACCCTGATTTGGAAGAGAAGAGGAAGAATGAGCTTGCCAAAATAAAAAGAGAAAAAACGAAATTCAAGGGAAGAATTCAGGAAGCCATCCAGAAGAAGAAAGGAAAGATGCTGAAAAAAAGAGCGACGTGTAAAACAGCTCCAAGCCAAACTGTTCCAGGACCCTCATAAGTTTTTGTATTATAAATTGACTGTACAATCTCTTTTATATATATAATAATAAACTAATACATATCATTTCATGCATTTGACAATCAAGATTATTTCAAGTAAACAACGCATCATAAAAAATCATTGATTTCTGTGAGTTTGGAAGCGTCGCAAGAACTCCTATTACACAGGACTTTTAGTTCATTGTCTTCCGGTATGTGTGGTAATAACCCGGAAGTAAAATAGCGGCGCAGAACAGTATGTGGTTTGAACCGCGTTATATTATAACGAGGATTTGGCAAGTAGCTGATGTTAGCAGCTAGAACAAATAAATATACATTTATATCTAAAAAGGACTAATAGGTTATACTCTCAGTAAGCCACTATGGTAAGTAAATATATTAATTTACGACATTCAGGGAAATTCACAAGATCCACCGGAGATGCTTCGCTAACACGCGATTAGCTAGCTAGCTACGTAGTTATCATGGGTTACAGTGTGCACGGCGAAAACAGAACAAGTGATTCCGATGATTAAGTAAAATCTAAAACCGTGAATCTGTTGGAGTGGCTGAGATGTGCGCTAACTTGCTGCTTAACTGCACGTTTGCATGGAGTTAGCAAATACTTAGCAAGCTAACGTTAGCGCTAGTGAACTAGTGGCAGTAATCTAACGCGGAGGGCTTTGCGAATAAACCCTGCGTGTTCTGTTCGCTGTTTAGCACAAGATGCACTGTTTACGAGTCATATCGACCTGAGACAAAATCCATTTCTAAAATGAGCATCCTTGAGCGTGTGTTATTGGGGAACAGTCTGGTGGCTGCAGGTGTGAGTGCAAAAAAGACATGATGGGGTTAATGGAACAGAGTGATTTTTTTTGTTGCAAAAAGCAGTCGATTAATAGTTCTTCAGTTGTAATGTTTTATTCTTGGGTAGGGCTATAACGCTGTGCAAAGCTGTGTTTTTCTGTTTAGTGCTTCAAATATCCCTATCTGTATTTGTTTCCGCATTTAAACCCGCGGTGGGCGTGGCCTAAACCACAAGGATGTGGAGATTTTCATGACCTGAATTCTGCCCCTGACTGTTCCTCAATCCAAGTGTCCTGACATTTCATCCACCCGACACTGTCCTACCAGGGCTTTCTGCGCAT
Organism: Ictalurus furcatus; assembly: GCF_023375685.1. Lineage (NCBI taxonomy): Eukaryota > Metazoa > Chordata > Actinopteri > Siluriformes > Ictaluridae > Ictalurus > Ictalurus furcatus. The sequence goes on from NC_071264.1 coordinate 10,157,942, forward strand.
GCGCACGTCAATACGGCGTCATTTTTTTACTACTTGTGCGTGGACATGTAATCTGATAGGGTATTTTACACTGTAAAGTCACCCTTCCTGTTTATTTTATATCAGCAGGACGGTCTGATAGGGTATTTTACACTGTAAAATCATCCTACCATTGCCTAATAAGAATCTTCATCAAAGTTACAATGAATTATTTTACGTAGTCACAGCTCTGAAGCAGAAGCCCACAGTAGGATTTTTCGATCTGGTGGGATGGATAGAGAGATATAGCTATAATTTTGTGCTACAATAGGAAAATTTGACAAGGTAGGACAAATCGACAGAACACCGGCTACCGCAATTTGAGCTCATAATCGGTCTCGACCAGAGAAGTGTGCAGGACTTCCAGACAGGATTTGTAAAAGTTGATGCTATTTTCTAACAAATTTAGCAGGTTCTGTTTTCCAAACTGTAAACAAACTAACTTAAACCACCGACGCCCTGATAAAGCAGTTACTTCGGATGCTGTAAATGTCTGACAGTGCGCCTGCTGTTTGTATCCACACGTCTATCTGTTCATGCTAAATAACGTGTTTCATATTTGGTAACGACATTCACTAAATTCCAGGGGTTTCAGTACTGTGACGTAAAATGGGCGTTTCTGGAAGTGTGGGAAAGACTTACCATTTGGTAACATCCCTCATACAGGGGTAGATGTACTGCAACAAATTTGTCCTTTTTCACGGACAGGCATATAAGCAGATAAAGTGCCCTTTACCTTTTAGTCTGATTCCCCTTTAAGTTAAAATGTAAAACTGGTCATTTTGACCTGAACAGCACACAAGGATTAAAGCAGTATTGACATTAGTGATTAAAGCTGGATCAAAGAGGAATGTCATGCTGAGACTGTTGTTGTTTTTTCTTTCTTACAGCTTCCACTGTCTTTACTGAAAACAGCACAGAACCACCCTATGGTAAGGACGGAGAGGATCGTCATGTGTCTGAAAATTCCAGTGTTTATCATCGTTTCTGAGCAGTCACTTAATCCACACAGTGTCTCACCTGCTGGTGTACAGATAACTACGGAAGCCCTAAGCGGCCATGCATTGTTTATTTTTTTTTTTCTTGTTTGCTCATGATCGTAATTTTTTTGTGATCTCGACATGACATAAAGGTTGTTTTCCCACGACGTCATTTTATCACGAGAAAATCTCGTGCCTTGTGAATGGGACTGGTGTTGCAAGCACATTGGCGTCTTCGCCATAAGCGGCATAAATGTAATAATTGTCTGTGATCACCAGAAAACAACTTTTATTATGTCCATATAAAAAAATAAAAGAATGCATGGCCACTTAGGGCTTCCTTAGATAACAGTTATGTGTAACTTGCTTGTAGCAATCCTTTAAATTGTCTAATACAGCGGTTTTCAAGCTATTATTATTATTTTTAATAAGCCAGTGACCCCTTTAACTAAAGTACAAAATAAAAAATCACTGGCTCCATAGATGTGCTTCATGATCCCATGGAGGTCCCTGGACACCACTCTGAGACCCTTTGTGTCGTTTAATGATATAATGACAGGTTTAATGTTGTAATTTCTCAGCGGGTAATAAAATATAATCTTACCTACACTCATTGTCAACTTCTTACCTTTCGATGAGTTATACTGTATATAACTTATATAACTGTATATAACATACGGTATTAACTTTCGATTAATCAGCATACAGACATGTTCGTTTGTTAAATCTAAAGCACGGAGCAAACGGTTCGCCTTTTGAGAGAGAAAATATACATCACTCAATCCGAGTTAGCTGCCTAGCTTGTTGCTAATAAAGTACGAACACGGGGGCATCCAGTTTTCCACTTCGTCTTTTGAATGTGGTAAATGGTCCGCATTTATATAGCGCTTTTATCCAAAGCGCTTTACACTGTGTCTCATTCACCCATTCACACACCAATGGTAGCAGAGCTGCCATGCAAGGCGCTAACTTGCCATCAGGAGCAACTTGGGGTTCAGTGTCTTTCCCAAGGACACTTCGGCATGTGGGCCGGGAATCGAACCGCCAACCCTACGATTAGTGGACAACCGGCTCTATCACCTGAGTCACAGCTGCCCATTGTGCTGATTTCGAAAATGATGACCGGCGATTTATCGCTTAGATGCAACGCAGCATGATATTTTACATAAACTTGCTCATCTGAGTTTTCAAACCTGTACCGATTCCACATCTCAGAAGTGATATTTGCACCTTTTTACTGCATGCTCAGTGAAGTGCTGCCTGTTTATCTTGTCAGTCAGAGGTCATCTCTTTGCACTGATGGACAGATTATGCAAACATGCGTTAATTAATCGGTAGTTCAGATGACTGCGCTTTACAGGGTAAGCTGTCAACTGGTAGGAGTTGTTCAGAGTAGGGAAATTAGGAGAGGCAGTAAGACACTGTGCGACTAATGACTGTTACCATTTCCAGCTGGTGGAGCTGAAGAACGGGGAGACGTACAACGGTCATCTGGTCAGCTGTGACAACTGGATGAACATCAATTTAAGAGAAGTCATCTGCACCTCCCGGGTAAATAATCTGCTCAGTATGGTGGTACAGGAGTATCGGATAAGAGATGCACTCGATTCGCTCGAAGCGTAATGTTGGACTTTTAAGAATGACACGCGTGTGTTTGTGCAGGATGGAGATAAGTTCTGGAGGATGCCCGAATGCTACATCCGAGGAAGCACGATCAAATACCTGCGGATCCCCGATGAAATCATCGACATGGTGAAAGAGGAGGTGGTGTCCAAGGGCCGTGGCCGGGGCGGCATGCAGCAGAATAAACAGCAGGGAAAAGGCAGAGGAGGAGGAGCTGGCCGAGGTAAGATGCAGCTCGTGTGTCACACACAATGACATTTAATGATGTTATCTGCGCTTATACCACAGCGGTGTCAAATTCTCAAATCTGCTCAGAAAAGAGTTGATTAGATTTCTGTAAGAGCTCTGACGGTAGATCTGTCGGAAATTCAAATCACAGGTTTATAATAATGCACTTGTTTTAATACGTTATCGTTTCTATAGTAACAGCTCTTTCACAGGGACTTGCATAGTGGACGCTCCACATGATCCTCAGTAATACGACAAGCTGCATTATTTTTTTTCGTATTATCTTAAAGCGAGAGCGGGAAAAGACTAGTGAGGGAATGGCTGTTTATAGCTTCTGTAATGCAACTGATAACAGGAACTAATGTCTTACAGATGTAACTGTAAATGGTTAAAAGGCACCTATTATGGTTTTTCAGATATTACCTTTCATGTAGTGTGTTATAGAGCTGATTGTGAATGTAAAAAGTCTGCAAAGTTTAAAAAATCAAAGCGCACGACAAATGGAGTTATTGACTCACGAAAAAAGGAAGCGATTCTGAACAGCTGAAACGACGCGTTAGTAATTCCAGACTTACTTCCTGTAGTAACCTACGTAGGTTTGTAACAGAAAGTCCCGCCTCTGGTCTTCATCGGCTGCTCGCAAACAGACTGAGCTGAGACTCGTTATGGTAGTGGGCGTTTCCTTTTCGACACACGCTGAGAGCGGTAGACCAGTCACAACAGACTGGGACATCTGACCAATCAGAGCAGAGTATGCTCTCTGAAAGGAGGAGTTTAGAGTGAAGCCTTTAGAACGAAGCCTTTAGAATGAATCCTTTAAAACGAATCCTTTAGAACGGATCATTTAACGAGTCGTTTGTGACACTGGGGGGGAAAACAGGTAATGCTGCAGTTTAAATTATGAGCACATTAAAGTGTTTTTTGACCTTGGATGCATGTAAATCTATTGTATGAAACCTTTAAAACAAACTTAGGCACGTTTCAAAACCATAATATGTGCACTTTAATGAATACATTGTAATCATTGTAACTTTTCTGTGGTGTAAGTCGAACAAAACACTCCGGGATGTGGTATTATTTGGAAAATGTTGATTTTCCTTTAACAGCACTGCCTACACATTGTTGTTCAAGTGGAGTCCTCACATTCCAACATTTTGGTGAATAATAATCCCTTTTCTCAGGTGTGTTTGGTGGCCGGGGTAGAGGCATGCAAGGTGCTGGTCGTGGACAGCCACAAGACAAAAAGCCTGGAAAACCACAGGGTGTCAAAAACCAGCACTGAACACAAACACAATACCTCCTTTCTTTCTTTTTTTTCTTTCTTTCTTCCTTTCATCATTTTCTTCTTCTCACCAGATGTATAACATGACACTTTATATAACTGTTTTCCCCATCCACTGAATCACATTTTAACACATCATTTTCTTTTTTGGTGCCGATTGCTATAAAACGAAAACCTATCCTATGTAATGACCATCCTGTTAAAAAAAAAAAAACAACCCACACACACACACAGTCCTTGTGATGTGAAAACGAAGAAGCTTATTTTGATCTCCTTTCTCAATTTCATAATTCAAGTGGCAAGAAAAACTTATGTTCTGATCGTTTAAATATTGGATGCCCTGAAATCACAAGTTAAACAGTTCTATAAAATGGCGTCCATTTTCCCTCAATGTTAGAAAAATCAGACTTTTTTTTCTTTAGACATTTGTTTTGGTTTTGTTTGTGCCTGATTTGTCTTTTTTTTTGTCAGCAGACACTGAGAAGTGCTGTAAGTTATGTGCAGTAGACATAATAAATATTTTTTTGTTAACCTGTTGTTATTACTTTATGTTAATAGAGAAAAGAACTGGATGACAACATGTCATTTGAAATTGATCGCTTCCTCCATAAACACTACTGTAGGACAATGGAAATAGAATTTTTTTTTGCCATTTTATCGGTTTAAGAGCAGACGTAAAGCTAAAATGTTAGCTCTTATTTTTGATTGTCCGCAGCTACGTTGTACTTTATGATGTTTTTGTGTGAAACAGCTTGATAGTGAAGGGAGGCCAAACAGTATTTCCCCCTCTGCCTGCATGATGATGTAAAAAATAATGACATTTAGAGACAGTTAAAGGCGCAGCATATTGAAGCAAAAATAAATGAGTATTTTAAGCCACTGATACTGATTTGTTTACATTGTGAGCAGAGAAATGAACTGAGCAAGTAAATAAGTTAGGTTTGATTACAGGTTTGAAACAGTGGCTTAGTCCCCCTCTTCTGGTTAATATAAGTATTGCTACAAATGAAGTTTGAGGTGCAGTTTATAATTGTTTGAAAATGTTTCAAGTATATTAAACACTGAATATAATATAAAGCACTGGGAGGGGAATAAATTTTATATATATATATATATATATATATATAAGTCTCTTGGCCATCACTCGCTGCTTTTTGCCTTGTGTTTGCATAGAATTGACAAATACACAAATTGTGGTTAACTAACATCCATGATAATGGCATGAAGACCTTAAAAAACTAACGATTTGGGTAACATGGTTGTACTTTCAAAGTTACGTTACCCCACAATATAGTCAATATCACTCTGTCATCGAAATTACAGCAAAAAATAATGTGTACTTGAGTATCTTTTCCCCATGAGATCCAGATGATGCAACTTCTTGATGAAAATGTGACTTGTGGAACATCACAACAAAATATTCATGGGGTGAATGTGTTTGGGTAACAGCGCCGAGTGAAGGTTGTGGGAATGTACATTGTTTCAGAACATAAAACAGATGAATTGTGGAAACAAAAATGATTCAAGGATGAGGTGTAAATGAATTCACACGAATGCAGGAATAATGAGATTTACAACGTACTGCAGTGATTAGATTTAAAGGTAAAGTGTACTTGGAGCAGGCTGGGTGCTACAGTTGTTGTAAAGGACACTTTATGTTTAAATTTATAAATGTAATGTGAGTGGGAAAGAAACGGCATCTACATCGGAGGTGACTGATTGTGGAATCAGCCGTCTGTTTACCTTTTACTGCAAATGAAGACAGCTAGAATAGCTGCTCAGCTCTATTTTCCCCTAAAAGGCAGCTTGTGAGGCTGTGAGTGGAGAAGACGAAGGATGAGAATGTTAAATTGTAGTTGTAATTCAGCTTGCAGGGGGCAGGCAAACAGTGCGTGTGTAAACACAGCACAAAAGTTTGCTTAATTTTATATTACTGCTATTTGGAGTGAGTGTGCAATACTTTTGCTTGTGCTTTTTAAACTCACGTTTCAGTTCAAGAAGAGAGGAGAAAAAAAAGTGTGTAGTAATTCAGCAAAAACAAACAACAATTGACAGTATGTATAACCTGTTTCATGGAAGTGTTTCAGTTTTACTGATTTGACTTCAGAGTACAGCTTTAATGGTGTGCACTGCTGTACTGAGGTCAATCATTAGCCGATACAAGACTTCAGGAAAATAACTGCAGCACTGAGAGGTCGGGAACTGATTCCTGCAGGTGAACATTTTATTCAGTCCATTACACATTGTTATTCTTTCCTCATTCCATCTCACAGCCAAAACCCATTATCCTACTTTGTAAGTCATGTGACCTTGCGGGACACATCTGTTACTATGGTAACGGCTGACCCAGACGGCCTTCTGACGTCATTTTTGGCCCAAAGGAAATGTACTATTTTTAAATCCTTGGCAGGACACCATTGTCCTCTGATGCCCTCTAGTGAAATTTCATTCATATTTTTAAACGTGAAGCAGACTCACTGGAGAGATTAACTCGCTGTGATTAAAACTGTTTACTAATTTACTAAAGAGTATGCCAGATTAATAGATGATAGGAAGCATAAGGTTTTTTGTTTTTTTTAACTACTTGGTGTATTAAAAACACAATGTAGTTATTCAGTGCATTTACAGAGGGGGTATATATACCTGGACACTGTAGAAGAACCTGGCCAATACAACACTAAAATAATACTTTTCTGCATCGTCTTCACTGTTTTCACTTCCTCCTTCTGTATTCTGTCACCTTGCACTTCCTTTTGCTTGCTGGGTAACTGCCCCATATCGCTAGAACACTGGTCAGGGCAGGGATAGCTCGTTGGACTACTGCTCAGAAGGTCGTGAGGTCAAATCCCAACACCACTAAGCTGCCACTGTTGGGCCCTTGAGCGAGGCCCTTAACCCTCAACTGCTCAGATGTATAAATGAGATAAATGTAAGTTTCTCTGGAGAAGGGTGTCTGCCAAATGTCGTAAATGTAACACCGTGTCCTTATTTATTAGTGCAGTAAAAAAAAAAAAAGTCTAAAAACAGCACTGCAACTTGATGCCCTTGAGATATTTTAACAGCACAAACCTTTATTTATTTTTTTTTTAATTTCAGTAATTTCCACAACATAGACAGTAGGTTTGGTAAACTTCACCACTGAACATTTGACACCATGCCCCTTATTTGTATTTAGAGTTAAGTTTTCTACTGCATAATAGTTGATTTTTTTTTATATACTTGAAATTTACACAGAATTCCCATATTAGAAAAAAAAGGAAGATTTAAAAAAATAAATAAAAGTAGAAAAAACACAACAATGCATTGAAATGAAACGGTGCAGAATTGAAAACAAACCAACCCCGAAAAACGGAATAGAAAAGCAGGTCTTTTGGAGCACTGAATCCGTTACAGCGCGGCTGAATGCTGACGATTCGCTCAACATCTCAATAGCTTCATTTATCTTAATATACACACAAAGCATCTGCATGGAAATCCTCTCCACAGTTTGGTCTCTGAGGGTTAGTGTGCATGTAATCGATTGAAATCATCCTGCTATCAGTGAATTTGAAGTATTCGAGTTGGAATTCGGATAGTAAGCACATTTCCTGTCAATCTGTGTGACGTTACAGGATTTACTAAGCTCTACGTTGTTGTTGTTTTTTTCTAACCAAACCTTTAATATTCCTCTCTAGAAATGTGTAATGAAACAATAAATACTTCAAAACATTTTTTTTTTCTCCCATATTGCTTTGTAATAAAGTGACACATTCATTCACAAGCAAGCATACACAGAGCAGATAAAGCACATACTTTAAATAATTTTCCTGATCTGTTCTTCTTTTTTTTTTTTTTTGTCGTTTGTTTTGAGCCCAGAGTCACAGCACAATTCACACATAAAACTAAAGACTTAAATATATTTACAGTCAGGAAGACAGCATAGCAAAGGAAAGAAAACTGGGAATTATATATATATATATTTTAGGAATGTAGGGAAACTGATTTAAATCACAAAAATGTCATAAGGGGCTCTGGTTTTGTTCGTCATCGTCGTCTTATATTCTCAGTAATGCCAATACGACGTTTATAATAAGTAACAGTCCTGACTATCAGTCATGTGACATGACAACAACACATTTACAACATGAGATGTTTTTTTTTTCTTCTTCTTCTTCTTCTTGTACTTCCTTCCATCACTATTCTTTTCAGTACAACATGTAAGAATAAACTTTCTGCACCAGGACAAGCCGTTTACAGAAACATTTAGGGGGAAAAAAGGTCAGAAAAAGGACTCCCGTGTCTGAAACTTGCATCGAGTTGGAAATAAGTATGGTTTTTGCAACTGCAGTTAAAGTTAAGTTGCGGTTACGATTCTTCACACTGGCAGAAGCAGAAGTTCTGTCACTACAACAATGTGAGTATAAACACACAAAGTGATTTCTAAGTGAACTTTCTTTCATGTAGAAGATTTATTTAGAGGTTGATCGGATCTACAACGGACAGTGCGGAATCTTATAACTATTTGCCTAAATGGCTTCATTTCCTTCCATGCATTTTACACTGAGGAATGTCTATGTATATCAGAAGTTCAATGACTAAAGGTACCATGATTAAGAACTACAAATACGCAAGAGAGGTTTGTGACAAGCAATGCAAAGGATTACCACAAAAACATTACATGACTCCTCTTATTTTCTTCATAGTTCTCTGATTTGTCATTTTCAAAATGATAGATTTATATATATATATATATTTTTAAATATGTTACTATACCTGTATTAAATACTGCACATTGTCTATATACATGTTTGGAATAAATATACAGAAGGTTCTCCTCTAGTATTTGTTCGTAAGTTGAGCATGAGAGCAAATAACTGATGGTACAGAATATGAAGGAAAGAAAAATAAGCACAGGGAGGTAATAGATGGCACATGAAGGCCGGATAAAAGTTTCACACAGAGGGGGAAAGAAGCTAACACGCAATGATTTGTGCTTCGCCAAACTTAGTTCTTATCGTAAAATATTAAAGTGTGGCTTTCCCTCTCCAAGTCTAAAACAGTGGTGCAGCAAAATCAAAAATAGTGTCGTGAGTTATGAGATGAAAAATAAATAAAAATACACTTGCAAACTGACCTGGGACCAGGGTAGAAAACAAAAGATAACCCAATTATTCTACAAGGAGCTAAGTTTGAATTTTCTTTTCCTTTATCCCTTATTGTTTTACCGTTATCCTGTGTATGGTAGTGCAGGGCAGTGTAATTGGAGAGGCTGCGTGTGTTGTTTTTTAGCAAGCGCAGTCCTGGTGTGGAGCGGCAGGCTGCTCAGTGAGCTGTGGACCCTGTTTGGCTCCTGTGACGGCTGGGTCTCCGGCATCAAGGCTCTCTGACATCTTCTCGCAGATGATGTCCACCAGGCGCTCAAAGGTCTGCTTTACGTTGATGTTGTCTTTGGCACTGGCCTCAAAAAACTCAAACCCTGTAGCAAACACATGCAAATGAACTCATTTATTTTGTGAAATATTTAATATTTATTTATTAACCTTTCTTTTTCATTAATTGCTGTTGGATGTCCCATTGACCCAGGCCCATGGAGTGTGCACGATTGATTTTATAAAAAAAATAATAAAAATGTTTGATTGCCATGATTACACTTTTTATTTTTTTTATTTGACATTTACTTTGTAACGCAAATGATTTTCTCAGAAACAAAGACAACAACCAATCATAATGGGGTCTAGCTTAGTTTACTCAAACTGGTGTACCTTGGGCTAGGTCCACGTTAATCCGCATAGATCTGAGAACTGCATTTTCGTTTTAAAATGCCCTACACCGGTGTTTTCAAAGGTTTTCCGAAAATTGTTCATCCACTCTGGAAAACATTTTTGCGGTCGTGTGAAAAAATAAGTACAGCCCATGGAAATTGTTGGCTTTTTTGACATATTTGGACGAGCAAACATTTGATCATCTTTGAAACAGTGTCTATTAATGACGTTGATCTACTTGAACAAAACCACAAGGAAAATGATCATTTTCAATCATTTATTCAGCAGAAATATCAATAGATGTGATATTCATCTGTGGATAAAGTAAGTACACCCTTGGCCTCAGAAGCCAGTATCAACCCCTTTAGGAGAAATAACTTCTTGTAGGCGTTTCGCATGATTGTCCACAAGGCTTGCTGGAATTTTTTTTGACCACACTTCCATGCAATATTCTTTCAGTTGAAAGTTGTTTGAGGGTTTTCTTGCATGTACTGCCCATTTAAAATCCCCCCACAAAGTTTCAATGGGATTCAAATCTAGGCTTTGATTAGACCATTCCATAACCCTCCATTTCTTCTTTTTGAGCCACTCCTTGATGGATTTGCTAGTGTGCTTAGCATCACTATCCTGTTGAAAGCTTCACTTTCGGTTCAACTTCAACTTACGGTCAGATGGTCTCACATTATCTTCAAGCACTCTTTGATATGATGCAGAATTCATAGTTGAATCAATGAATGCAAGCTGTCCAGTCCCTGAAGCAGTGAAGAAACCCCAAACCATAACATTTCCACCACCATGCTTCACAGTTGGTATGAGGTGCTTCTCCTGAAAAGCTGTCTTTGGTCTGCACCAAACATGTCTGCTGTTACTGTGGCCAAACAACTCCATCTTTTATTCATCTGTCCAGAGCACATTTTTCCAAAAGGCCTAATCTTTGTCTATAAGCTCATTAACAAACTTGTAGTCTTGCAAAGGCTTTTTCCTGACACGCCTCACATGCAGGTCAAATTTGTGCAATCTCTTTCTGATTGTAGAAGCATGCACTTTCACACCAACAGTTGCAAGACTTACTATCAGATCCTGTGATGAAATTTTGGGGTTCTTGGAGACTTTATTTTGCATCAGACAGTCTGCTGTTGTGCTGAATTTGCTGGAACGTCCAGTCCTGGACTAATTGGCAGTCATTTGAAAACTACGCCATTTGTAGATGATTTTGCTTACAGTGGAATGATTTATTTCAAATAATTTGGAGATCTTTTTAAATCCCTTGCCAGACCCATAGGAATCCACAACCTTTTTTTCTGAAGGCCTTACAGAACTCTTTAGATCTTGGCATGATGACACCACACACCTGGGAACACCAGGGAACACCAGACACTAGATATGAGAGGGGTATAAATAAAGACCGGTTCCACCTGCACTCCCTAAGCAGGTTCTCATCACTGGCCCCCGATCTTCAACACCTGATTCCAATTTTATGCATTTGAAGGTGTGATAAATGTAGGGGCGTACTTAATTTTATGTGACTGATCTGTTTTTTTGTTAATTTAAATTGAGAAAATTACTACAAAATGTAAATATTATGTGTCATTTAATAGAGTCTATCAACTTTATTAACAGGCACTGTTTCAAAAGGGATCATATGTTTGCTTGTCCAAATATGTCAAAAAAGCCAACAATTTCCATGGGGTGTACTTATTTTTTCACTTGACTGTATCTCTATACTGCGCGTGTGTAAAAACGTAAGAAGCTTTGGTCTGCGTCATTTCCGTCAGGTGTTTATTTAAAAATGCAATCTGAAGGTTGTACAAAGTGACATTAATCTTTAACAAAGCTATCAGACTGGATATCAGGCACAACAACTGCAGTACATCATCATCCACCGTCTTGTTTGTTTTGAGCTGAAAGGGTCACATGACTGCATCACATGACTAAAAATATGTCATCGTTTTTGAACATCTCTGTTTTCTTAGTCCACACTACAACACGAAAACTGCGTTTTCTAATTGATTCACTTGGGAGAGAGTTTTCCAAAATTTCCGTTTTTGTGGTCTGGATGGAAGCCAAAAATGTACAGAAAATTATGCGTTTTCAAATATATCTGGATTAATGTAGGGGCATGGCCATGCATAGAAGACGGAGTTAATAACTTTTTTACTGGGGGCAATGCTAAGTCAAGACGTGCCAAACTGATTGATTCTTACCCCAAAAGATTGAATACGGTGATAAAATCTAAAGGTGCTTCAACTAAGTATTAGTTTAAGGGTGTGCACACTTATGCAACCAGGTTATTTTTCATTTTTTCCCCCATTTTTTTTCACTTAAATTTTACAATAAAGCTAGAAAAGGTTCTGGCATTATTTATCTTGGTTGAATTTTTTTTTATATCACAAAAGCCTGCCATTTTAACAGGGGTGTGTAGACTTTTTAGATCCACTGTAAGTGGTAATTTTTACATTACCACTGTAAGTGGTAATTTGCAAGTTAACGTCATTTCCCAACTCGCCACATTCGATGTACAAAGTGGAAAAAGAAAAAAACAAAACATGGACAGCTCCATGGAAGCATGTCTGATAAAGCTGATAAAAAGCTACTTTTACTTTTACATTTACAGGCCTGAGTGGCTACTGGTTCTGTTCTACTGTAGTAAACTTCAAACATTCATGCAACATTTTGGACTGAAACTGCAGCACAGAAACAACAGCCAACAACAGAGAGTAGCATTAGCAACAAGCTAGCCAGTTAACATTATTGATAACTCCAGTGTTGATAATTACCTCCTCAAAACAGTGTGGTCAATGTTATAAGTTTAAGCAAGTGCTGTGTCTGTATATTATATATATATATATATAATATATATATATATATATATATATATATATAATACTACTGTAAATTAGAAGTCATTTAGAAGTAGGGACGTGGTACTGTTCACAGTGTGCGCGGCCATGTAGATTTGAAGCCTCTCTGTAAATGAGGATAGAACTGGTAGTTAAGGAAGGCAACCTGAAGTTGCTGAGTTGAAATTTCAAGTGTAAGGGGCTGGTTGTTTGACTGGCTGTAGGCAGGGAATTACAAGTTGCAACTTCGCCTCGAAAGCAGCATTAAATCATGAAAAGATAAACTCACCAAGATGTTCAGAAAGTTGCCGTCCCCTCTCAGAAGCCACCACCCTTTCATCATCCATGTCACACTTGTTGCCCACCAAAAGCACCTGGGCATTATCCCATGAGTATGTTTTTATCTGTGTAGACCTGTTATATGAAAACAGTGAACATTTAAGGGATTTGACATTAAGGATTTGAAATGATTAGCTAGAACGTGTCTTTGAAAAATAACTTACGGTTCAATAGATCGATTATTCAAAGAAAATGACAACTTAAGAGCTTTGCTCAATTCACTGGCAGTCTTGGGATTTGAACTTTCAACCTTCTGGTCACTAGCACAGAACCTTAAGCACTGAACTGCCACTGTACTTATGTTACAACTCCCCGTTTCAGATAACAGAAGAGCTTTGTTTAGGGAATGACTCACCAGTCCTGTACAGCAGCGAAAGACTCTTCGTTGGTGATATCATACATGAGGATAAAGCCCATGGCTCCCCTGTAGTAGGCTGTAGTGATGGTCCTGTAGCGCTCCTGCCCTGCTGTGTCCTATCCAGGAAACCATGTTTAAGAAAACTTGGATAAAAATAATTATAGGTACATGATCTGATGCTAGGATTGATATATTTTCTTCACTGTGGGGATCCAGTTTCACCTACATGCACTGCATTTGGTAGGCATATGGGTCTTCTTAAGACAGACAAATTTCACAATCACATCCATTATCTCCACCCAACAGGAAGTGAGGCATTTTGGATTTTGTGTATTTTGTCAGGTACCACACGTATCCTGCTCCTACAAGGTTCATCAGATTCGAACCAAATTTGGTCAGCATGATGCCAGAGATATGCAAGATGCAAAATTGTTAAGGAATTTTCAATATCTTAAATGGAGTTGCCATGACGAGGTGATCAATTAACGTCACACTGTTCCAACAGGAAGTGAGGCATAATTCCATTGTACGTTGTGCAAAGAGGCCCAACATTTATAATATGTCCAGTATGTATGTTTATTGATGCTGCATAATAACATCCATAAGATTCATAACATTCAAAATGGCTGATGAAACAGACATTGCTGCAGCCTTGGTGCTTGGGTCCAACAATCGCTGCATGCTGCTATATTTTACTTGAAATCGGATTCAAAGTGATTTTAAGAACCTCTAAACTTAAACTGCATTTAAGAAGCTAAACAGATAGAGAACACTAAAATCCAAGCTCTGAGAAAGGATGTATGTGACTGTTTTGGACACTGTAATCAGCAACTAAAATTTATAGTCTGACTGTAATAATCAGTAAGGAAAATCTTTTGTAAGGAGGTGGTTCTTCCTTCCTATTAATTATTTTGCAGACTATAAAAAATGTAAGGCTATAAATAAGCTCGAATAAATAAATAACTGGAATTGTTGACATGGAAGAAATTAAAGAGAAGGCCAACCAAGTTTTTGGTTCCCCTGTTGCCAAAAACTGCAAAAGAGTGGAACGGGGGGAAAACAGGGGGAAATATATCAGGGACCAAGCAAACGGAAGAACAAAAGTGGACATCAGTGTGGGCTTTCAGCTCCAGAGATATTCTAAAAATGAACACTGAGCTTGCTTTGCTTTTACTTTCAAAATCTATATTTGCCCACATGCTTGCTTAACATGGCTAGCTAACTAATGTTAAATAGGAACATTGGCTGAGCCATCACACTCTAACCATCTAACTCTAATCATTCAGCAAGCCCTCGTGCCCTGTTGATGTAGGCGGAGTCATCCTGGAAGAGACCACTCCCATCAGAACAGAAATATTTCATCATAAGCTAGGTCAGGTTGTGGCGAATCTGGATCCCATGGTGTGGTAGGATTACATACTCGATGGGATGGCAGGGCATCATGCATGGTTTTGGGGTGGTGGGAGGAAACTGGCGAATTAATAGTTATATTTTATGTTGTGTAACGTCCAACGAACAAGTTAGTTCCTGTTATCACGTATGTCACAACAGTTATTGGGTTAAAACCAATCAATGGGTTGGCTATCTACAGAGCATCTCATTCAGTACCATAAAGGGTTGCAATTCCCACACTGCTACACGGTCCTATTAGGTTACCAGAAGACCTATAATGAACAAAAGCAGGACTGGTTCTTGTCTCCATGACACTCTGAGCACCATACTGCAGCTCAGTGCCTCATAAACAAGCGCCGTGGTAACCGAAAACACTTCCCATCTGTCTCAAAAGCATACTTCAGCTTTTGTTGGTATACACCCTATTTGCTTATCAATGCATCATGCAAATGTTGGTTTTAAAAAGATATGCTTAGTAAAAAAAAGCATGCAGTAAAGCTACAGAGGAATTTCTGTGCAGCATGTAGTGTGTAATGCCTAGAGCCATTTTGCTGGCCCTTGCTGGGTTTACCCTGTATTACACTGGGGGAGGGGGCTCTAAAAAAAAAAAAAACCCCAGTGCAATACAAGCATGAAGCACAGAGGAGGCAGGACAGTGGCGTTGTGTGCATTTCTGATTGGTTGTGAGCTCAATGCATAAATGTCTATCCAATCATACGCTCTTCCCTTCGCTCTGCTGCCAGGCTACAGGCCGTCACCCATCACACAACACATCGCCTATCAACCGTTCATCTGATGCTAATGATGCACTCTCTACACTGCTTTCTTATTAATGCACACAGTTTAATAGCTTTTTCCTATGGAAATATACATCAACAGATACACCCAATGTATTTTTATTTTATTTTATAATTCTGTTCTCTTTTAAATACCAGGTCAAAGGAGCATGCTGTTATGTCTTACTGAATATCATATTGCACCAACAATGGCATTATAATTTCTGAAAAGAACACCAGATCTCACCCAAATCTGCAGCTTGATCCTCTTGTCGTTTCTGTAGATGGTCTTCACCTTAAAGTCAATGCCCACTGTGCTAACGAAAGCCGGAGTGAAGGAATCATCTGCATAGCGAAACAGAAAGCTGGTCTTTCCTACACTGCTGTTGCCGATGATCAGGATCTTGAACATATAATCAAAGTTCTGGTCAGAGGACTCCTTTTGTCCATAACGGTTATCTGTAGCAGAGGCCATCTGTAGGGGGGAAAAAAAAAGAGATATGGAAACATTCACTTTCTTCGATTCTATCTCTAAAGATTGTAGAAATTCTTATATGATCATTGGGTATAATAAATAAATGCCCATCGTAGAACTGGAGTGAAAATTCCTTACAGTTGGAAGTTTATCTTATAAGACTTTTCTTGATAGTAAATAGACTTTTATCATTAGACTGAATGCAACAATAAACAGGAGAGCAGTACATGGTGTATGAATGAATACTTTCCTCAGTACTATAAGATGTTAAATCTAAAAACCACGTCCAAGAGTCAACCCTTAAGACTTATTTTGGCTAAGTGTCTTGATAAGATGGAATCAGCTATTCAAGTTACACTGAAAAAGTGTATTCACATTTAATGCATTTTACTAACGCCACACTACACAGCACGAGCAAGTGTCACTGTAAGTATGCTATTTTAATATTTACCACAAGTACAATGTAAGAGAATGTCATACTACTGATCAACAAGGAAACCTCCATCATCTACCTCAGCTCTAATAACGAACCAATAAGGCACGACAACACGTCATCAGGTCATTCACCATCAAAAATCAGTCAAGCAAAGCAATGAAACACTACTCTTTGAGACTTGACTAAAAGAGATGCCAGTGCTTGGCATCCGTCAGATTTTGTCCTGCCATCTTGGATCAATATATGAAACAGTGCCATTGGCAAAGGCCCCATTTGTCTGCCCAGTGCAATTCTAAAAACAGAAGCTGCGATAGCTTTTCACTGACCTCTATTTGAATGATGCCTACTGTCCACCGTCTATGAACAGCCTTTAACTGGCTCTGTTGCAGATTAGGCGTGAAAATATTAAATCACCCATAGTCATGTCTAAGGTAGTTGGTTGTTACGTAACATTATCACACACAGGATGTCCAGCATGAGTTTGCATGAGATTGCGAGACAGTTTCTAACTGATGTCCCATGACGGAGCGTAGGCCGTAATAAGATAAACATAACTGATAATGGTATTTCCAAACGCAATGCACCTATGCTTAAGGGTTCTTTACTTGGATAAGGAACTTTGGTGTAGGATTCTTTAAGGGTCACTCTGAGGGACAAAGCATAGAACTCCTTCAGCTTTCAAGAGTGTGAAGTCAGACAAGAAAACGCATTAAACCTGATTAGACCTGCAGAAATATTTTATTATACTGTAAAAATTTCTAAGTATTTTCATCTGAAAATGTTGGTCATGGAATAATCATAATGACAAATATGTGCCGGTTATTTAGTTAGATGTTGTGTAATAAGTGCAACCACAGCGTGTTTGATTTTAATCAGGAGGATTCAGGTTGCGGTAAAGCTTCCTGCACTAGTTGACATCTGATGCAAGCTCTGACTCAGCCTTAACTTCCAAATGTTTGATGAGGTCTTAATAGAATAGCAAGCCTTATGCTAGAAACTGGAGCTAGAGAATGACATTTCTAATGGACTGAGAAATTCTGTTTTACTTATGGCAGTAGGATTTACCTTTAATTATTAGTCCATATGGAGAAAATGTAGGAATTGAAGTAGATGCTGTCTTGACGGATTTGATGGACAGCTTCCTGGCGTTTATCCTAATGTATTTTCTAACACTAGTGAGAATTCTATAGTACATGTTGGGGATCTGTGAAGAAAAACAACAACCCTAAACTCTGTTATTTCCTTGAAACCTGATCACTGAGAGCAAAGTGGAGCATGAAGGTGTGCTCATTCTGAATATCTACGTGATGCCTGAGTTAAGTAGGACATAGCAAAACCTTTGTTATTCAATGTATAAGGAAAGATCTATTGCTCGACAATATTAAAGATTTAGGCTGCTTTGATCAGTATACATCTAGACATCTGTCGTGAATGATTTAAATGCCTTTAATTAATCCTGTGATTGATTACAACTGCCAAAAATATGCAGTACATCATATAAAACCTCCTTTATTTATGAATCCCATATGACTCAGAAATAGCCAGCATACTACAGGTTGGGAAGTTGGAGAGCTCTGCATAATACCAGAGCATCCCTGAGTGCCTTTGGCGTTTCTGCAGATAACAAACAGCCCGAGAGCCCTAAAAATAGAATCTCACTTTTAGAAGCACACAATGTGGAAGCCTGATACTTTATCAGCACCACAAAACTGCTGCAGATAAAACATCCTCATTCAAGAATGATGTCCGAACGTCTTAGGGGAGCTCACGAAAGCGCTAAACCCCAGTGCCGAGCCGTAGCCGTTTTTACGAAACTGCAGTGCACTTTAATAAGCCTCAGATAAGGTTTATAGACAAAACAGTGAGCTTAAGGTCAGCTTTGGGTAATGTCAGGGTGTGCTCACATCAGACCATTGGGAAGGCCATTAAGCATAAATCCCCATAGATGAAATTCCACTGGTGTATGCTGTATAGCCTGTAATGAACTGTATAGTAATCATCATCATCATCACAAAGGTTTTTGAAGCAAGAAATCAATTGTTATGGCTCAGAAGTAATAGTCATAGACTCATTTTTGAAATATTAATACATGGTGCACCAAGCTCCTTAAACCAGTGACCCAGACACAATAAGCAACATCCATCTTGCCCCAGCCGTTTAACAATCCAACATCCGTGTACAACAAGCAGTGACGCCTATACGGCACCTTGAGGTTTCTCACCGAGGCCTGCCAGGCAGAAACACAGGCTGAGGACGTAAGGATTGCTTATAATTGTCAGGAAGAATGCGGTTTATAGTGAAAGCTAGGTGTGAAAATGGAGCTCTCTGGGTGGATGATGACGGTGCGGCTCGGTGCGCGTCACCCTTACAAGCGATCATCCTCATCCTCCTTATCCTCATCCTCCTTATCCTCATCCTCCTTATCCTCATCCTCCCTATCCTCATCATCATGGTCTTATACATATAAAATGAAACCCACCACAGCACTGCATCATTTCATTCATGTGGGCTTTAAATGTTCAACATGGCTGAAGTGTGATCTGCGGATCTTATGTAACTGAACATTAGGCTACACGCACACTGTAAAAGAAAGCAGGCCACTTATTATTATTATGATTATTATTATCATCATCATTATTGCTTTTTATTTATTTTTTAAACCTTTTTTATTTACATGCCACGGATATTCAAGCGCATGCAAAATGATAAAGAGAAATAAACCCGCAACACAATGGAATGAATTCTAACGTCCAGATGTGTCCACCAATGCTAATTTAAATAGAGGATGCTTGTCTCCGAGGTCCATGTCAAATGAAGGTTATTCTCTCTTTTCTTTCCCTTTTTTTTGTTTTGTTTGTGTTTTAAACGGTGTATTTGCTCAGCTGTTAAGGCAAAGCAATAGTCAGAGAAAGCGAGGCTGAAAGCTGTACACCGACGCAGCCCATAAAACAACACAAACATGTAAATATCATACGGTTGTCTTACCGCGAGAGATGTTGGAAACGCCAGTTACGCCAATGCTGCACTTCTCTGAGCACCTGCAGAAACTCTGACGTCACTTGACGGGCGTGTGACGCACGCAGGAGGCGGGTGTTACAGGCGCTGAGCGAGAGAGAGTGACGGGTCAGGGAACCAATGGCGACAGCGCACACCGCTCTTACTCGGTAAAATATTCATAAAGAGCTGGGCCTTCATTTTCACAGGGCCGTCATGCATAATGTAGCATGCTGGCTCGAGCCAATCCATAATTCATCAATTAAATAAAACACTTCTAGAAAGTCCTTCAGAGAGGCTTTAGAGATTTGTTAGCGTTTTTCTTGAAAAATTTTCCCACTGATGAAAAAAACAATAGAAACCATCACAGCAATGCTAATGGTTTGAACTACAAATACCATCACAAACTATCAGCTAACCATTAAAACTATTAGCATCATCGGTCCTTAATGGTATCCACTAGACATAACATGCCACCAATAGAAAACAACAAATTACCAGTAAAGACTCACAGAGACCATTACAGCTTCCATTAAAACCAATACAATTCCCATTATGATCATTAAAACCATTATAAGTTCTATGCTGGTTTCTATTGCTTTTTTTCCAGCTTTTTTTTTCACTTTCACTATATTTTCATTCAAATTTAAAGCAGGACATTTTTTTTTATATAAATGTTTGAACCTATATGTTTCCTAATATAGTCATCCATCCATCCATCCATCCATCTTCTATACCGCTTATCATTTTCAGGGTCATGGGGAACCTGGAGCCTATCCCAGGGAGCATCGGGCACAAGGCGGGGTACACCCTGGTGCCAATCCATTGCAGGGCACACTCACATACACACTCACACACCCATTCATACACTACGGACACTTTGGACATGCCAATCAGCCTACCATGCATGTCTTTGGACTAGGGGAGGAAACCGGAGTACCCGGAGGAAACCCCCGCAGCATAGGGAGAACATGCGAACTCCGCACACACGGCCACAGTGGGACTTGAACCCCCGGGGACGTGTGAGGAGAACGTGCTAACCACTAAGCCACCGTACGCCCCTCTAATCTGTTTTCAAAAGTTATCTGTTTTAAACTGTTATCAGGTGAACCTTTCATATAAGTAATGTTTTTGGACAAACGAGCCCCAATATAATATGATATTGTATAATATTGAATATGAATATGATATTATAAATTTTTTATTTGTGACCTCAAGACTTGACCATCTTATAGTTTTATTGTTTTTTTAAGTCCAGTTTTATAATTTAGGACTTGTCAATCCATATTCAAAACATGTTTTGGCATATTTTCTGTTCGGTTTCTTCACTTCTGAGTCACTGTTTTCAGGGAACTTGAAGACGTCGATAGACGGGAAAAATTAGTCAATTTCTATTGCTGAACTCCTACACTAGTGCATAGTGTCATTATAGAGATAAATAGACTAAAATAGCACACACAATTTTCATTGAAATGTGGCTTGGTTGACTGTAACTCTCAGTAACATACTCAAAATAGTAGCACACAAAATCTGTCTTCATACACAGAGCGATATTCATAATATTCATTTGTCAAATAAATGAATAAAACAAAAGAGGTGATTATGAGTTTCTCTCATACCACATTTGTAAATCAGGTGACCACATAGGTTCACAGCCCCTAGTTTGTGAAGTCCTGATATAGGTGCTGATATATTGTATGTTATTATTAAATCATTTTTAAACATATACAGGGGGGGAAATAAGTACTGAACACGTCCACATTTTTTTTCTGTAAATATATTTCCTATGAGGCTATTCACATGAAATTGTAGCTGTCATTACAAACAAAGGCTTCTCCACTAAGTATTAAATAAATTTCAGTTAGTGTGTTCAACACTTTTTTCTTGTGTCATTCCGCTTTAATACACATAACTTCATTTATGGACTTTAATGTTTGGATTTCTTTATATGTACGGATTTCTTTAGTTAATACCAAAGTCTGTTGAAAATTTCATGTGAATAACCTCTATATATTGTTTTCAGTAATATATTTCCTGAAAACAATGCTGGCGTGTTCAGTACTTATTTCCCCCACTGTACTATATCCATATTAACTCATTTTACCAGAGGCCAAAAAAAAAAAAAAAAAGAATTCATGCCTGTTTTGGGGATGCCGTGTTCAGCACTGAATTTATTTGTGATGTTACCCTCCTCAGTAGTGATTAATGGCTCATATGAAAGAAGACACTCAGGGCTTTTTTTTTTGAATTTGCAGTTTTTCATAAGTATATATATTATTTTACCTAACCTACCAAGTGTACATGTTGTAATTTTATTGGGCGGCTGTTTTGTTAAAGCTTTAGTTGTGCTGTCCGTTTGATCTCTGTACCAGTGTCATTGTGGAGAGGTGTTAATTGTTTGTCCAGCAGGGGGCTCACACCCCTCCCCTTTCCCATCGCCCTGCTCATCAGCATTTAAACACGGAGACATTATACTCTACACACAGGAACCCAACAGTGTCCTGACTAAACTTATAACAGATTTGCGATGATAAAATAATTTATTTGTTTATACTGATTGAAAATGTCAGATAAGTTGATTTCCATTTCGCCAGTGTATTGCGAGAAAGTGTTTAACACCCCCAGCGACAAGCAAAGGTACAGTTTAGCTCTATCTTTTTCTAAGAGTGTATGTAAGTAGCCCATCTATTATGGGCTAATAACTATGGAGGTCTCATCCGCCATCTACCCCATCAATCAGTGAAATGGTACCCTGCAGGACCACCACTGGACAGATATTATTTGGATGGTGCACCATCTTCAGTGACAATAAATTGGCACAAAGATGCAGGAGTGTTGCTTAAGTTTTTAAACACTGTCTACACTTACATGCTACTTAAAAGTGCTTTAGGTAACATCCCAGAGTTGAAGCTGTTCTGTACTGTGGAATGGGCTAAAATTCCTGCAAGCCGATGTGCAGGACTGATCAACAGTTACCAGAAATGTTTACTTACAGTTATTGCTGCACGAGGGGGTCACACCACATACTGAAAACAAAGGTTCACATACTTTTGCCAGTCACAGATATGTAATATTGAATCATGTTCCTCAATAAATAAATGACCAAGTATAATATTTCTGCCTCATCTTTTTAATTGGGTTCTCTTTATCTACTTTTAGGACTCGTGTGAAAATCTGATGATGTTTTAGATCATATTTATGCAGATATCTAGAAAATTCTAAAGGGTTCACAAACAAATTCTAAAGGGTTCAAGCACCACTGCATATTTAGAGATTATAGCTGACGATATTTCATTCACCATTTGTGATAATTGTTCTCTAGAGCAGGGGTATTCAACTAAAATTTGTGAAGGTCCAGCTACATCAAATGTTTGGCTTACAAAGGTCTGGATATGAAACTTCCTGTTACTACATTTGACTATGGACTCTGAGCAGACGAGGGTTGTATTTTTACTTCTCTGCACAACCATCTTTAAACATTGTTTTCGTCATCGACTTTTCCTCTTCTTCTAACAAGCCATGTCATCATTTCACTAATCAGACCAGAGTGTAAATGAAAAAAAAAAAAAGGCTATTAAAATCTGCGAAAACTCTTGACATACTGTAAATGCATGTGATTGGCCACATGTGAGGGTCTGCTACAAAGCTGTGATGATTCATGTTTAAAACATTAGAAATGCTGAACTACGCCCATTTTCTTCCGTAGGTTATTCACTTGTGCTACAGCGTTTTTCAGATGGCTCGATTTGATTCACTGAAATACGTCGCTGGGTCTGCATCTGGACACAGTCTATGAGTTGATGACCCCTGCCCTAGCCCTTCATCAATATCTGTTTTTGACTTCAGAACTGCTATTGGCTGGATATTTTGGCTGGTAGACCCCTCCCTCAGCAATGTCACTGAGGTGTTCAAAAACCCCACCAATGCTGCTGCACTTGATACACTTGAAGCATGGCACAACCATATCAGTGTCACCATGGTCCCATGGTGGTCCCGTTCTACTGACATGTTGATTGATTTAGATACTTTTTCCTTTAATAGTTTAGTATAATAACCCTGGTCCTGCTGTCAATCTGTCCCTCCTTTACTACTTACAAGACACACACACAAGTAGACAGCTTAAGTTAATTTATTGATGTTGGTTCTAGAGAACAACCTGAAGTTTTTGGCTTTGAATGTGGCATATGAAGGTACAGAAAAAGGTACAGGAGTGGCAAAACACGTTTTACATGAAGTAACACTCTTATTCTTCAGACCAAAGACACAATGCCATCAAACAAATGAACACAACAAATAAGTTTGGCAATTTCAGGATTTGCCAGTAAAGGGAATCAAGAGGAAACGTGGCAGATCAGTATCAGTAAAGATTTTTTTTAAAAAAAGACATGAAACAACATAAACAACAATGAAAATGGTATGCTCCTTTTTACTGTACATATAACTTCACCAAACTGGATCATTATGGCATTGGAGTGCTCTCCAATTGTGCATGTGTGTGTGAAATTTCTGCACATGTTAGTGCAGTTTAGTTGCATTGAATGGACTGCACAAATCATCTGAACGAATTTTAGTGTTTCCTCTAGGACAGAAAAGTGGGATTTCTGTATTCACCTAATGTGATGAAATACAGGAGAGACCAAAAACACCAAAACACTAATTCTACTAATAATGTAATTACATATTTTAATAAGTCTGTTTTTTTTTTTAAATTAATGTCTAGTCATCTATAGTTTATTCCAAAAATATATGGATTAAACCCTCATTGAAAACACTGTTAAAGTCACATGAATGAAGTTATGTCAGTGAACAGCAGGGACAGGTTTTCAGTCAGCTGTCTTGGATCCTGGTTTATCTCTAGCCCTTTAAATGTCCTGGAATTATTTCTGGTTCAAATTCCTGGAGGGAAAAAAAACCCCCCTCAGGACTCTCAGATCAATATCATAGGCTAATATCTCACATGTCTTAATCGAGGCAGCAAATCGTGGCAGTTTGCAAGCTGTCAGTAATACGTTTGAGATAATGATGTTAAAACTGGACTTTAGGTCAAATCAATACATACGACACAAATGTGAGTGGAAGTGGTGATTTAAGATCAGAAATGGGTACCCCTGGATATTCTACTCAGCTATACTTGTTCATTCTATACGGGGTCAGAATATACACTATATGAGAAACTGAAACATATATTTATGCACCCAGACTTGAGAGTTTATCTTTCATGTAGCCATTAACTTTATAACAGCAACATTAATACAACCCCAATTCTGAAAATGCTGGGACAGGGGCAATTTAGGACTAATAGCAATGTGACAAGTTGAAATAAGAAGGTGATGTGAAACAGGTGAGGCAATCGTTTAATCACAATATATAAGGAGCCTCCAAAAAAGGCTCCAACAAAACCCCAAAACCTTATTCTGGCACTTACACCTCTACTCTGTGCACTTTGCTTCTTCTAGAAATAGATCTTGTATGGTAGCACTACTTGTATTGTTCTCCGCTTGATATATCGCTTTGCTTGTATTTCCTCATTTGTAAGTCGCTTTGGATAAAAGCGTCTGCTAAATGAATAAATGTAAATGTAAATGTAAATGTAAATGTAAGGCCTAGTCCTTCAAGAGCAAGGATGGGTCGAGGCTCGCCAATCTGCCAACAGATGCGTCAGCTAATAATCCAAAACTTTGAGAGCAACTTTCCCCACAGACAAATCTGTAGGATTTTGGGCATTTCACCTTGTACAGTGCACGATATAATTAAAAGATTCAAGGAATCTGGTCAAGTCTCTATGCGTAAAGGGCAAGACCGAAAACCACTTCTGAATGTGCGTGATCTCCGATCCCTCAGACGTCACTGTCTTAAAAACCGTCATGAGTCTGTAATGGAGATCCTGACATGGGCTCAGGAATACTTTGGTAAACCTTTATCAGTCAACACCATTCGCCGCTGTATCCACAGATGCAAGTTAAGGCTTTACTACACAAAGCAGAAGCCATACATCAACACTGTCCAGAAGCACCACTGACTTCTCTGGGCTCGGTCTCATCTGAGATGGACAGTAGCACAGAGGAATCGTGTTTTGTGGTCTGACGAGTCGACATTTCAAATAGTTTTTGGACAAAACAGCCGTCGTGTTCTCTGGGCCAAAGAGGAAAAGGACCATCCAAGCTATCAGCGTCAGGTCCAAAAGCCAGTGTCTGTCATGGTATGTGGGTGTGTCAGTGCCCATGGCATGGGTAACTTGCACATCTGTGAGGGCACCATTAATGCAGAAAGATATGTACACATTTTGGAGCAACATATGCTGCCATCCAGAGCAGAACAACGCCAAACCACATTCTGCCCGCATTACAAGCGCATGGTTGTATAAGCAGAGAGTGCGGGTGCTAGCATGGCCTGCCTGCAGTCCTTACCTGTCTCCGATTGAGAATGTGTGGCGCATTATGAAGTGCAAAACAAGGTAACAAAGGCCCTGTACAGTTGCACAGCTGAAGAAACGCATAATGGATGAATGGGGGAAAATTCCATTTGCTAAACTTAACCAATTGGTGTCTTCACTGAGCGCCCAAACGCTTAATAAGTGTTATTAAAAGAAAAGGTGATGTTACACAACGGTAAACAGTCAACTGTCCCAACTTTTTTGGAGTGTTTTTGAAATGAGTGTATATTTAAAAAAATAAATTAAATTCACAAAGTCAAACATCAAATAATGTGTTAATAATTTGTTTTCAATATAGTACAGGGTGAATTGATTTTCAAATTATTATTATTTTTTTTTTTTGCATTTTCCATACTGTCCCAACTGTTTCGGAATTGGGGTTGTAGAAAAATCCATCCTGAAACACACGAAATATATTTCGATGGAAACATTTGTGATGTGCTTAGCGATTCTGACACTAATTGGTTTGTTGATGCTGTATTTATGTTATTCCCATGAGAAGTTAGTGGACGCCTGCTGCTCAGGCATCACAGGAGAACATAACTAGCACAGATACAGTGGAGTTTAAGGAGGAAAAAGAATTTTCAATGACATCAAATCTAAGGGATAATGATCAGGTTTTACTGTTATCTCCTAAGAATAAAAAAAAACGTAAGAGCTTCTTTTGTCACTCACCATTTTTCAGTGACATTCACGTTCATATTAATGAGAAATCCAGCATTGAAGTAGTGCATTCAGAAAACGTTGTGGGACATGTAGGACACAGTGAACCAAGGTGAAAATAGACTAACCTGTCAATGAAAGACGTTTCAACTAAAAAAAAAAAAAAAAAAAAGAAAAAAAAGTTGACTTTGCATGTTAATTATAAAGATTAATATGCAAATCATGCAGGATTTATGGATTTATCATTGATGTAATACTAGTTGCATTAAAGAGTAAAATGAGGCCATAACTTCTACTTGCACAGGAAACATTTGGAAACATTGAAATATACATATAAAAGCTTTCAGATATCCTGTATTGTAAAGCTACATTTACAATTTGGATTCCTCATTGCTATAACATAAACTAGTTGAAGCCATATTGAAATGATTCAGATCGGAAAACCTTGCACCATGACTGGGATTTACATGCTTTGCATTCCGTTGATATTTTCACACAAAACAAATGTAAAACAAACCGATCCTCTGATTATTTTTATGCTGAGTTAGAGCAAAGCAGTACCTCTTTATCCAGGTGTGCAGAATGTTAACATCTCGACCGATTTAACACTGAATGGTCTGTTTCAAAACAGCAAGATCGGATTCATTATTAATGATACATAAAGATGTAAAGGTGAATATTGAGGTGTAAGTGTGAATATCAGTGTAAATGGGTTTTTAGTGGTCTATAATAAAGATGCACTGGGTAATATACAGGGGTACCGTGCTACATTAAAGTGAAATCGTTATTTATATCCTGAGGTTATTAGTGTCATCATTATTTATCTTAGGCTAATATTTGGCATGACTGTCACTTGACATGACTGTCATGATCAATTTGTCTGTTCAAATTGACAAAAAAAATACTGAAAACACAAATGAATGCTAAATGAATTATTTAAAAGGTAAACTAAACTTCTACTTGTCTGAAACTAATGGTATGGGTGCAAAAAAAAAAAGAAAAAAAAAAGTTCCTAGACCCTGTTAGCTTCCCATAAATATTACAATTTCCTCTATAGACAACATGTACATCATTTTGAAGGAAGACTCTCTTTCTCAGAAGATCTCCTTGCTTTGTTAATAGACCCTGAAGAAGCCGAGCCATCCTCAGATCTCTCCTCAGTCAGTGAGTGATCATTACAGCCACCTGTGTGCTAGACACAAATGCATCTGAAGAAGCTAGGACTAAAAGGCTTATCTGGCAGGAAAAACAGGAAATGTGTGCCTAATAGGTGAAATGAGGAGTTATCTCATTAGGTGGTGTGGGGCACATCGCTCAATAGGAGTCTGCTACAGCCAAACTTAAGTTCATCACAGGTTTAGGAGCAAATTATCGCTGAGACATGTCATTAGGACAGCAGTGCCATGCACCTAGCTATGCACATTTTGTCTCTTTAGTCTCGCTCTCTCACAGCCTCCTTGTCCATTGTGTCAGGAGACAACGTCCTGCGGCACCGAGTCACGGACCTCTCAGGGTCGGTGTGCTCCGCTTCCTGCGGACTCTCGGAGTCTGACTCCCCCTCCTCCTCCAACGTCAGCTCGAACTGGAACTTTTCGCTTGTGGAGGCTCCAATGGCACCATGCGAGTCCTGTTCCTCAGGCGGGGGTGAGGGACTGTGGCGGATCATGCTCTGGTACCACTCACGGTTGTCCTCCAGAGTGTCCAGGATGTCTTGTGCGTCCGGGTGGACGAGGTCAGCCCATGTCTCCCAGAGAGGGTGCACGATGTAGTCAATGAAGCCCACCTTCACATGGAGGCAAACAGTGATTAGACATTTAGCAAAGACACTTTAGATCACTCAGTCTAAAATGTTTGTTTTGATATCAGTGCAATACCTAAAAAATATTTTCTGACTTAGTTAATTATTAGTATTAGTAACTACCACTACTACTACTATTAAGTATTATTATTATTATTATTATTATTAAAACTCACACATAGTGATCCTTAGCTGAATGTGTATATGTCAGTGTTAAAAGAAATGAGACATGTACTTAAGTCACCAGATCTTTTCATATTTACAAAAATCATTCAATATTTAAACATCATAATTCCAAAATTGTCACAATCTGTAAGACCTAAATAAAGGTTTGATTGACAATGACTGTTCATATTCATTAGAGAGACTGAGCTGTATATTAGAAATCATTTCTAGTATTCCTCCCTTCTTTTTGTACAAAAGTGTTTTTTAAATGGGTTACTCTGACATGATTCGTCAGACCACTAGTACTTTTCATCATTAAACAAGGCCAAGAACCAGCTACTCACAAGATGAGGTTGCCTGACTGACAATGCAAACAGCTAAGTCCCTTTACTAGCCACAGTGCTGTTTCAAACAAAACTCTCTAATAGCTTTTAAAAACACGATGCCATGAACTTAGTTTTTCAATTTAGTTAGTATTTCTTGCTTCCATGCATGGAAGTGTATATACACAGAAGGTCAGAGAGCCAATCACACTGCAGCTCTCAAAAGTCAATAGCAGTGGACAGAAAAGTGTACAAAAAAGGCCAGACATGAATTGTGGCCACGGGTCTGAGGCCTAGACCAGTTTGACCTGAACGGATCAAAGGTGGATCAACCTGCCTATAGGCCACTCCTTATGAAAGATTTCTCTTGTCTGTTATAACAGTCACAGTATTTACGAAAGGACGAAAAAACATTGACAAAAAGTTTTGGAAAATAAAGCTGCAGTCCAGCCTACATATTAACCACTTGGCTGCTCATGTTGCTTTGGTACCTGAGACTTCTCCACTGAAGCAGTGTGTTTGTCACACATGGGGCTAATCTCCATGCCTTTGTCTCGCTCCCGGTCACCCTGGGTGAAATACTCCACCATGATGCGGTCTGTCCACTGCCTGTAGATCTCCAGAGGCTTTGTAGGGTTGCTTAGGTCGGCACAGTGGACCATGTTTTGG
Organism: Ictalurus furcatus; assembly: GCF_023375685.1. Taxonomy (NCBI): domain Eukaryota; kingdom Metazoa; phylum Chordata; class Actinopteri; order Siluriformes; family Ictaluridae; genus Ictalurus; species Ictalurus furcatus. The sequence goes on from NC_071264.1 coordinate 10,187,475, forward strand.
AGAACCTAAAGCCAGAGGATGGTAGAAACATGAGCTTGCAATTCAAATCAGTGGAAGGAATCTCTAGAACAATCTACAAAACCAGAACCGTAATTCAAACCTGTATTCTGTCCGAGTAGTTGTCCAGCAACAATACTCCAAGACTGGTCACTTTCTTTGTCTCAACCATGGTCTTCAGGTCTGCTAGGAAATTCATGTGTTTGGACATGTCTGTGGCTAATACCTGTTTTAAAGTAAGTCATAAAATAAGTACATAGCTTCAAATAAGTGGAAAGGTATGGTGGAGGGAAAAAAGCTCACACCCTCCATGGTTTATAGGTGGGAAAAAGAAACCGTTTATATTTACTTTACTTATCCACAAAAAAAAATCAAGAAGTTAATAATAAAATGTGGTTTGGTGTTTGTGCCATAAAACACCAATCCAAAACATATGGCAAAACCAACTGAAAAACACATGTATATCACATTCACTCAACTCAAGAGAGATATGTTATTTAATATCTTAACAAGTGAAAACATCTTGAATATATGCAAATGTGTTTATTATTTTTCCATGTATGATGACTGGTTATAAAGATCACTGTACTTAATCGAGTCTTACTACACTGGGAGATAATTTAATCTTCTTTTGAGAAATAAATAAACAATTTCATTTGATAACATTGATTCAAATGAGCAAAAGCTTGTATATGCCAGGTGTAAGTTAAATACATTTTAGTAACCTTTTTACATTTTTTAAATTACCTTTATTATTATATCTTATCATCCACTATCCACTATAATCACTATCCTCTGACTAGTTTTTGGTATAATAATATATACGTGATAATGAAGAGACATCAATCTAATGAAAGGGTCAAATTTCTTTGTCGTAAGGGTGCACACATACTTGATTCTGCCATCAAGTGTAAATGCTGATGGACCAAATACAAAGAAACATATGGGCTGCGTTCGAAATCACATACTGTGACAGTACCGACTGCATTCGATTCAGTACCTACTGCTCGGCCGTTGATACGGTACATACTGATCTCGTATAAGTGTGTAGCGTGAATACAATATGGACGCATTACATCCACTATGTTGGCATTGTCATGTGACCTAGAACGTAAAAAGAGCAGACTATTTTTTGCCTTCTGGCATTTTTGATTCTGACAGCTCTTCTTCCGCGCCAATCCCATTGCCTTATGGGATAGCGCAGCATCCATAGTGCAGAACTCGGCAGAAGTAGTTGGTCATCTGGGTATTTCTCGTCGAATATTTTTTGAATACTGAGAATTCGGACATACTTCTCCTTTGGTGTACTGCTGTTCGCCTACTGTAGTAGGGTAATCGGGATATTCGGATGCAGCTGTGCTCTTGATAACATTATGTACAGTAGATTAGACTCACTGAAGGTTAAATCTCAAATCAGAGTCTCACCATGTCGATAACCATCGTGCGAAGTGACTGCCGCTGCTTCTTGCTCAGGTTCCGGAAGATGTCACAGTTTTCCTCTTGTAGTAGTTTAAATCCCACGGCCAGGTGGTGGTTCTCCAGTACAGATGCATCGTTGTACATCAGAGCTAGCTCAGAGTCTGAAAAGGAAAACAAAGAGTAAGCTGACTGAACGGCAAATGAAGGTGGTACACACTGAATTATCTATAATTCAGCTACTTGGATTATTTTCTAATTGATCCTTGCTAGATAATTGATTATAGATAATGGATTTAGAAATAATTGTGCGTAAACGTACTGGTGTTGATGAGGAACTGGTTTGACACTCCAGGATGATCAACATCATGTATGGCACTAGCGAACAAAGCAGCCATGATTTCGAGGTCAGTGAAGACGTCCTGGAATAAAGAACAGGTCATTGCTTATTATTATTCGTGACTAAAATCTCAGCTCCGTTAGTTTGCTTAAGAATATAAGCAGAAAGGAACCTCTAAAGCAGGTGTGGAGAGGAGAACGTGTGTGGATTGCACTACGTCAGCAGCATGGATGTTATTGTGATAGGCGACATCAGTGTGGTAGTGGCCCTCTAGGGTCATCATGAAGGTGATGAACGTGTCTGCTGGGATCTTAAAGCACTTCAGTAGGTCTCGTTCCTAGAAAAAAAAGTTGACACAGCGATATAATAATATACAGTAAGTCACTATGTATACAGTATATACAGAGACAAGGAACTCAGGGTAGGTTCAAGTTTTTATACCTGAAAAATCGTGTACATTATCACCGTCAGTGGCCGATTCCCTGAATGCTCTGCTATCTTAAAGATATCAAGGCCCCAGCGATTGATGTCCTCGATTTCCTAGAATTATAAAGCTTGTGTTCATATGAAATCTCTCAATATGCATGCACCTTGTACTAGCTTCTCATGGCTCTTTCAGCAAAGGTAAAATTATTACTATCAGTTTGATCAAGAAGTCCATTTGATGAGACTGTAACACATCAGAAGAATGACACAATCCTGTCATAAACATTTCATTGCAGAGTTGTGAGTTGTGACGTGACCATTTATGTCCAATGATAAAGCAGTGTCATGTTAATATTAGTGCCGATTATCACTATAGCCGTCACAATGATGTAGCGTACTATAGTACTATTGTATGCTACATTCATGAATGTAGCGTACTATAAGCATATATTTGATGACAAAAATTATTACTAGGGATGCATCGATACCAGACTGAGTACGAATATGAGTACATGTTTTTTGGTACTTGTCGATTTCGTTGAAACAGATACCGAAATGAGTAACCAACATAACATTATCTAGGTGATTTTAAATGAGGTGCATTAGTTGGCTATATTAGTTACTGTGTACGGTTGGAGTAGGGTTCTAAGTAGGGTATCAACAGCAGAGCAGCTTCACTTCTACGTCTTCGTATGGCTATACATTTTATTTGATAAATAATGAATTATTGTGTCTGAATCCCTCATTGTCAAGGACTGATAATGAGGTGTTATTTTCACTTATCTAGCAGTGTCTGTAGACATTTTATTTCCTAGCGTGAGTGTTGCTTACGGCTGTGTTTGTGCTAGCAGTAAACTGGCTACTTGTATTGTATTATGATGTTGTATACTCTTGATATTTTGGCAGATCGCAAGTTGCATCATGTGGTATCAGATGTTGGTATCGAATCATTTTTACGAGTGCCGGACTGAACAAAATGAGCATGGTGTCGTACCAATACCCAGTGCTAGAATCGGCATTAATAAATCCCTAGTTATTATATTTACTCAATGATAATTGCTGTATTACTTGATACACATGTTAAAGATGGTACACTAGTCAGCATGTATGTTATGGCAAATGTTATGAAAAATGTAATATGTTTATGATGCTGTTATAGACTCAGGCAATAACGTGTCATTGGCAAGTCATAGCATTTATAATAATATAGCTTTTTAATAGTAAAAATTCTCACCTAGCCTTTTTTTTTTTTTTTTGCATATGACACAGCAGAATATTATACCATCAAATAACAATGCCAGTTACAGATAACCATAACTGGAAACAAGCTGTCAAGAAAGCCTATCGTGGCATTTTACATCTGACCATATTACAGCTGTTTATATATATATATATATATATATATATATATATATATATATATATATATATATAAACTTTTTATAAACAGTTTAGTACTACTTTCTTTGAACAAAACAAATTGCTTTATCTTTAAAAGAGTCTCCCGGATGAGACTGTTTGGTCATAAACTTATGCTTTGTGCGTGTGAATGGACTGACCTTGGCCAGCAGGCTCTCGTGCTCGGTGTTGACCCCGAAGCGAGGTATGCGGCTGGGAGCCAAGCTCGGGCCGTGCGTCAACTTCTTCACTCCGCTGATCTGAGACATGGGACGCCGCTTCTTCTCCTTCTCCTTCGGCGGTGGAGACAGGATCTCCACATCGTGCGATTTCTCTACACACATTATAACGTTTATACTGGCACACGTACTTAATCAACATCTACAGTATATTTCCATATAGTCATTCAGCAGTAACTAAAACGTATTCACTTTTGAACATCTTTCACCACACTTATTTCACTCTTCCTGTAACACAGTCCCATAGATTCCTCATAAAAGCAGGTAATATTAATATCAGTAAAGTGCCTTCAAAATATTAGTGTTTATCATTTACAGATGCTTCCTTTTCACTGTGGGTCCTGTTCGTCACGATATTATTTAAACCCACACTGACGCACAATACACCCCGACAGGCAATACTGCAATCCCCATAGCAACAACAGGCAACGTGTTTAGGATTGTTTCCAGCCTTTCCTTTGTTTTCCCATCTACATGATTTCCATGCTACAGTACTTACCGTTACACGTATAGCAAGAACCGATCTAAACAGCCATTTTTATTATTCCGAAGGCAATTCATGCAATAGATGCATTCAAAAACATTCACGCATAACACCGAAAACAATTACAATAAAAGTATATTTACATTCAAGAGAATTGCGTCTTACCAACAGCCAATATTTAAGTTGAATCTTCCTTTTATATTCCTACTATAATCAATAAGAAACAACTGGGTGGTTTTCAAAATGTGTAAGATGATTATTTGAAACCCAGGTTTTCAAACAAATGACCGCAATGTATGATGATCAGTGTATCAGTGACACGCTCAGACTTACCTAAAAATGTGCTTGCTATGAACTCTGACACTTGGTTTCCTGAGCGACTCGTCTCTGACAGCTGGGTAAGTTCACGGTTCAGCATTCTTTTAAACTGCACACAGGACACACAATCGATTAGTTACCCAGTTACAATTACTGTAATTTAGGATAGCTCCCCAGCAAAGAAGTACCTAGAGGCAATAATACTACTTAATAGGAAATAGGAAGAAATACATGTATGGTCCTCATATTCCACCAAAATACAAACAAAGGCAGTGAGGCATATGACAGGGTGTGAGGTTACAGGAAAATAATAAACATCAGGGTGCTGCATTACAGCCCATATGCAGTCGATTATTTTCCTATAATCTCATGCCTCTGAGAGTTTTATTCTATTTATATCAGCTAACTTGCCATAACCCCCCCCCCCCCCCGCTTTTTAAAAAAAAAAAAAACCATATAATAATTTTTATCCATTTATTTTTTACATATAATGTTAATTTGAGACATCGCTTAGCTGGAGGACTGCATTTTTTATGTATAAAATTATTCATTAGCATGAGCTGTAAGCATAGTAGATGGAATACTCAGGCATGTCATCCTTTAAACCATTGGCAAGTTTTCTTTACAAAAGAGCATGTGAAATGAACCAAATTATTTGCATCAGTATTCATTTGATGACTCAAAACACAAATTAAAAGCATGATAAAATAACCTACATTCCATGCACACGTTACAATTTCATGACATTGATTATTATCTCATGGCTGCAATAAGTTGTGTCCATAAATAACTTTTCTCTCGATATAACAAAAACAAAACAAAATATAAAATAATAGGATGCACTGGATCAAGTGCTATTTTATAAGCTGTACGAATGATAAACTTTGAAACCAAATTTGCTATGATTATACTGTATGTGGTGATCACAACTAATCCTATTCATGCAACAATACAGTGCCCTCTACTAATATTGGCAAATATTAGCAAAGAAGGCTGTGAAAGATTGTCTGTATTGTTTAACCTATTGATTTTTTGTTCAAAGAATTCACAAAAGTACTCTGCTCTCATGGATATCAAACATATATTTTGTTAAATATATGTGTTCCACAACTATTGGTACCCTTTCAGTCAATACTTTGTGTTGTCTCCCTTTGCCAAGATAACAGCTCTGAGTCTTCTCCTATAATGCCTGATGAGGTTGGAGAATACATGGTAAGGGATCTGAGACCATTTCTCCATACAGAATCTCTCCAGATCCTTCAAATTTTGAGGTCCACGCTGGTGGACTCTCCTCTTCAGTTCACCCCACAGGTTTTCTATGGGTTTCAAGTCAGGGGACTGGGATGGCCATCGCAGAACCTTGATTTTGTGGTCAGTAAACCATTTTTGTGTTGATTTTGATATATGCTAGAAGATCCAACCATGGCTCATTTTAAGCTTTCTAGACTTCAGCCCCAAAACATTAAAGAGCCACTACCATATTGAACTGTGGGCATGAGGTACTTTTCCATATGGCTACCTCTCTGTGTGCACCAAAACCACCTCTGGTGTTTATTGCCAAAAAGCTCTATTTTGGTTTCATCTGAACATAGAACCCGATCCCATTTGAAGTTCCAGTAGTGTCTGGCAAACTGAAGATGCTCGAGTTTGTTTTTGGATGAGAGTAGAGACTTTTTTTCTTGAAACCCTTCCAAACACCTTGTGGTGATGTAGGTGACTTCAGATTGTAGTTTTGGAGATTTTCTGACTCCAAGACGCAGCTAACTTCTGCAATTCTCCAGCTGTGATCCTTGGAGATTTTTTTGCCCACTCGAACCATCCTCTTCACAGTGCGTTGAGACGATATAGACACACGTCCTCTTCCAGGTTGATTCATAACATTTCCAGTTGACTGGAACTTCTTAATTATTGCCCTGATGGTGGAAATGGGCATTTTCAATGCCTGTGCTATTTTCCTATAGCCACTTCCCATTTTCTGAAGCTCAACAACCTTTTGCCGCACATCACAGCTATGGAAATTTGACCTATGTGTTACCTCATATTTATACCACTGTGAAACAGGAAGTCATGGTTGAAAAATTTTCTGTTCCTAGTCACCCAGGTGTACTAAAAAAATGCAAAATATCAATGGAAATATACTTCAAATATATTTTTCTCATATGAATTCACAGGGGTGCCAATAATTGTTGCACACTTATATTTAACAAAGAGTTTTTTTTGATAAACCTGTGTTATGTTTGCAATTGTTTGATATCCATGGGAGCAGAGTATTTCTGTGAAGTTTTTGAACAAAAGACTGGCTTTTGCTTTTATTACTGCCGCTCAGGGCTGGAGTGTGACATAGAGGATGTAGGTAGCCATCTAGCAACATCTAGAGCCAAAAAATCCCAAGAAAATAGACATGAACTAGTCGTTCCTTTACTCTTCAACATTCTACTGATGTTCTGATCACAGAGCCACTTATGCCAGGTTCAGTCCTGATAGAACTACCTGGGCTTGAATGTAGACTAAACGGCTCAAGCGTTAATAAATAATAATAAAAAAAATACTCACAATTTTAGCAGTACAGAATGAGGAATCTGTGACATGCATTCTTAATATATGTGAACATTTACAACCCTCAGGTCTGAACTTGGCAGCAGTTTAAATATCTAGTGGTTACTATATGATATGATAAGACTTACTCAGTGGTGCTGTAGGAAAAAAAAAAAGGGATAACACACACAACACACATATGAGTGTTTTGTGGTTGCCATGGCAACTAGGGTACACAATAGCAGCAGCTCTATGTGGAGACAGGACCCTTCATTCAGACATTACGGGTGTCTGAGAGGACAGCACCTGCTCAATGAAATCAACGAGCCTTCTGCATCTCTGCAGACGCGGTTATGTAATCAGGCAAGTGTGCTATGAAAGAAAAGTCAAGTGAGGCCACAACACACACACACACACACACACACACCCACACACACACACAAGCATGAATTTCTATATCCAAATCTGTGCCCACTGTATCCTTGGATTCCTGTTCTAAGATGAGGAGAACCCGATGTGGTCTTCTGATGTTGTAGCCTTTAAGATTTGGCGTGTTTTGCATTCTGAGATGCTTTTCTTCTCACCATGGTTGTAAAAAGTTACTGCAGCCTTCCCACCAGCCCAAAGCAGTCTGGCCCTTTTCCTCTAAAGTCTCTCATCAACAAGGCATTTCAGCCTGCAGAACTGTCGCTCACTGGATGTTTTTTGTTTTTCACAAAATTCTGTAAAAAGACCATCGTGTCAAAACCCCAGGAGATGAGTCGTTTCTGAACTACTCAAAACAAGCCCTTCTGGCACCAACAAGGTCATGGTCCTGCCACTGTGCCACATGCCAAAACGCCTGAGAAAAATGACTTCCCCCATTCTGATGTTTGATGTGAACATTAAGTGAAGCTCTTGACCTGCATCTTCATGATTTTATGCACTGCTGCCACAGAATTGGCTGATTGGATAATTGCATGACATATGCCCCTGACATATGGTTACAGATGGTTTTGAGATCCCAACTCAGAATGAAAATCTTCTTAGCACTGTGGTGCACGTTTTATATTTCTAACCTCGCAGTTCACGTTGGAAAAGGTTGCACCACCGAGTTGAGCATTAGTGCACTTACCAGAGTGAAAGTCGCAGCTCTGGCACGAGAACATGTATAAAGCCATACTGAGATAGTACTACTGAACAAATCTTGTGGAAAGAAAAAAAGTGTTATTTCATTATCTGACACAGTCCTCTATAGAACAGTGCATGCAGTCTCATATCTTTCGCAGCTTAGAATTCCACTGTAGTCTGCCAGCACATGTAATCCAAGCAGAATAAGTCCGGCTGCTCCACACAGCAAAAAACAGAACAGGATGATACAGATTCCACTTATATGCGTAGAGGCAACACATGTCAATGCTGGTCACTGTATTCTCTCAGTGTGTGTGTACATACAGAAAGATGAGAGAGTATGATGCTTCCACAAGCTACACCCCCCTCCCCAGTTTCCAGCATGCGTTAAGAACTTCCAATCAGCTACTCCTGACAACAGAGATTGAGCCAATCTGATTGGCTGGTGAGCACGGAGGGAGGTGTGTGCATGCACATGGGGCTAGAGGAGTGTGTGCTTTGCATACATAATGTGCATGAAATGGGCAGAAGGATAAATATAAGGGTAACTCTATTCGTGATGGTGTATAAGAGAAAAAGAAGGAATCTGGAGAAGCAGAAAGGATGAGAATGGAAGGTTTGGAAGATAAAGTATGTTTAGAAAGAGTAAAAACTCCTGAACTGCTTCAGCAAGCTACATGTGAAATTCTAAAGGGGTTTTTTTGTGTGTTTTTGACAGGAAATAATGTATTTAATATATTTAGGCAGATATTTCAGGATGAACACACAAAAGTAAAAATATATAGAATTTGTATAGAGCTCAACTGTGGATGAAAATTTAACACATATCCATGGATCTCAGGAGAAGTCTATTTATTATTCTATATAGTTAATAAATCGAAATAATTATTTTGACACAAGTACATAATATTCATTTCCACACTTTTTTTTATTTGCAGAAATATGTGCACTGTGGTTCTGGATGCAGGAATAGGAGATCACGATATTGGCTGTCTATTTATAGCATCAAGCTATATATAGCATTTTCAGTACTACACACAGCAGCGTCATAGACTCGTGGTCTCCCATGACATTAACTCCACATTCCAGGCACACAACTTGGTCGTGTGTGTGTGAGTATCACGTGATGGAGACTGAGACGGAAGCAAGTGCAGATTAATTAGTTTAATGCAATAAGTTCAAAGGATCAGACAGAGATCAAGGTACATAGGCAGGCAAGGGTCAATCAATCAGGCAAACAGTCCAAACTAGGCAAGACAAAGAGACAAAGTCGTAAACGTAAGCAGAAGTCAAGATTCCAGAATAAACAGACACGATACAAGGCTTGGTAACGACAGAGACAAGGCAACTGAGCATATACTTCACAAAGCGTGAATGCACAGGAAGGTCCTTTTTAAACTGTGGTTGTGATTGTGCTGTGAATTGGATGCAGGTGTGCGTGATTAGAATGAAGGTGAGTGTTCTGGGAATTGCGGTCCATGGCGGCCATATTTGTAGGCCACAGTGCAGGATGGGAAATGTAGTCAATGGTTTGCTGCGATATGACAGTGATTGAGTGAGTGAGTGAGTGAATTTGCATGTATGTCGAATATGGCACAAGTACGTGTAGGCTTCAGCCAATGCAACTGTCATTTTTCAAAAACAAACAAACAAACAAACAAACAAACAAACCAAACACCAGGTCTGTGTGTCTTCACTCAACATTCAAAAAATACACCTCCAACTCCAGTTTCCAGTGTTTTTATCTTTATTTTCCCCCATGTTCTCCTCAATTAGGTCATTTTCCAATTCCCACCCACCAGCCAACACTTCCCTGTCACACAACAGCTACCAGCCGAGGAGGGTGAAGACTAGCATGTGCTTCCTTCTAGACACATGGACAGATCGCATCTTTTTGATCTGCTGTTCATGCAGCATCACAGGGCAGCATAACACACTAGGAGAAAAGTGCTAACTGCCCTCTTCCACATACATTAACTCACAAATGTCAACAATTGGCTAGTATGACAATGGTTTAAAAAAAAAAAACCCAAAACAGAATATAGTGTTGAACATTGACTGACAAATGATACCTTATTGGAGGCCATCTCGCTGACTGAGTGACGTGTCTGCAGGGTCTCCAATTGGTCCAGACACCAATCAAGTTCTTCCAGTGTCTCAATGGCCAACTTCTGGTATGCCTCATCTGCAATGGAACGGTTATTGAGCTAGGAACATAAGGATTAAAAAAAAAAACACTATTCCTAGGTATGGACTTGAACCAATGAAAAGTCCCATGGGTTTTCCAATGGAAACGGGAGTACATGCATCACCACTGTTATGCAATGTGAAATCATAGGGCATATACGGGGCAATATAAAATATTAGATCATGGTACTCTAACTTATCCTGTCATGCAAGACACCTTAATCCTCAGAACGTATTTGGAACTCACATGAGGGGAAACAAAGCCCATTTTATGGCATAAGTTGTCCTTGAAATGTCCACAATCATCACGGAATTTATCAAAATATGTATAAAATATATCATAAAACATACCATACTAAAGCCTGAACTTATATTATAAAGTCCATACGAAATTCACATCGCATGTGTCTGCATAAAACTCCATCAGGAACCCTATTGAAATCAAATCAGACTATATTCCAATGGGTAATCCATAAACAAATCCATAAAATTGTCTGATTTTGAGTTGACAATAATGCACTAGAAATTCCTATTAGAGTTCACAATGGGATTCCAACTGAATACCAATTGAACATGTTCATGGGAATCATATTGAGCTCTGTGGTTATAACTCAGTACGCTATTTGTATTCATTTGTGGTTTGATTGTTAATACAAAAATCAAGATGTTTCTGTAAGAGCATACTCATTTATTTATTTTGTATTTGAAGTGGTGTATTTGAGAATCATACACTGCTGTCAGTTTGTATGACCATCCTCAAGCTACAGGTGCCATCCAAATTTAATGCTTTTAAATTGTTCCAAAGGGTGTCATTTATTATTATTTTTTGGGATAATGAATCCCATCGCTGTTGTTCTGCCTCTAACCTAGAATTTGATCCTTCTTTATGTTTGTGATTCAGTTCACATACAGAAAAGAGGTATGAAGAGAAACTACTGATCAACATGATGGTGCTCACTCTTCTCTCTGGATTGATTTACTGCTGTCCATTACAGTGCAATATTTTTACTCAAACTTAGTAGGCTTGTTTACAATATAAGCTCCGTCTCTCTCTATCTACATACTAAATACGTTGCCACTAACCTGGCACACCCTGCTTGCACACAGCGGGAGGATTACTGCCTGATGGCCGTCTAAAAAGAAAGAAAGAAAGAAAGAAAGAAAGAAAGAAAAAGGCAGTAAGAGCAATGTATGAAAATCCTTTTATTTTGGAAGTGGCTGAAAGGGGATAAAACCATCAAATAAAAATAAAATAAAATATGCCAGAAAAATATAAACCAGACAACCTCTCTTACTTGCAACTTCCCCGATCTTGCAGATGAGTCAATGCTGCAAAGTTGGTCCGCACTGTTCGCAAACTGGCCAGGACCTACGTGGAGGAACATGTATATGTACTATGTGCTCTAAAACCAACAAAAGACTGGACATAATGGTGAATTCAGTGCAGTGAAACAAAACAATTTCACTAACCTGTGCAAATGGTGTTACAATCATGTCTTCATGTCTGAAATAAGAGGAATTTTTTTTTTGCTTTTACATTTATAGGTTTCTGAGAAAGTAAATAAGCACAAAGGCCAATTTCTCAGTACGTTCCAGTTGTTTCATAGAGCCGGTAGTTCTTAATACTGTTTTGGGTAACAATTTATGCACAATAGTGTCCTGCTGAGTTCATGTAGACAGAGTGAGTTTATGGTCTAAACCGTACTATACACGGAGTAATTCAGTAATTCAGAATTAAGGTAGCATGATTGGACGGTAGCAAATTGTGAAGTGAGAGGTAAGGTATCTGAACCACTTCAGTTTACAAGATATTATGTATTATGTATACATAACATCGGCCATAAAAGTGCAGTGTTAGTTCGTCAGATATTATAGTGTAAGTGAGTGATTATTTATATAGCTAACAATAATAAAAAAAAAAACCAACAACTTATGTATATATAAACATCAGCCATGTAAACTGAAGCTCATATTGTTCCAACTGTGGGTCATGCACATGGAAAAATCTTTTAACAATAAGGACAGAATAAAGGCGCATGCATCACATAAAATCAGGCCACATATCCTCGACTTCTGGTGAACCACATGGGGTTGGGAAAACGAGTGTGTGAGTGGGTCTTGGTGATCGGTGGGGATGTCAGTAGATGGGAAAGCACGTTTTTAAAAACAGTTTGTTAATGGAAAATAGAGTTGCCACACGCTTATCTCACCGAGGCAGGCAACTGACTTCCCACTGTTTCAAGCCCTCTTCCCTTGAGAAAACAAAACAAAACAAAACAAAAGGAGTCTCATGACCTCACTTGGATGTTTGTGCAAAAAAGAAATGGACGTCAAACATGATGTCAACAACGAGGACGAATAGGATAACAGAATGACCTTAAAGGACATAGTTATATCTGTATGTGAATATTCAGCTTAAAGGTAGCTGTTTTCAGCCCATTATCAAAAACACTGCAAATACATAGTACAGTAATCTCCCTAATGTGAACTCATCATGCTATGAAGCATCAACTAAGAACTAAGCAGAGTTATAATACTCACAGCTCACTAGCAGTGGAGGAATTTCGGGACATGGCTTTTGGTGAGATGTCAAAGTCTGAATCGGACCGGTACAAGAAAGACTCGCGTCGCTGGCTGTGGGGGAAATTGCCCTGCAGGACCAGGCCCGAGCTCGGGCTGGCCTGAGAGTCCAGTGCTCGCCCCACTGACGGTCCATTCTCCACATCAAAACTGCAACAGAGAAAAAAGAGACAGAGATATTATTAGAACACAATTGTGCACATACTGTAAAGTTGAGTGCAACATGAACAGGAAATGAATTTTTTTTTAAATATAGCAACACATTTTTTCATTATAACTAGCAACAAAAATGGTGAAACTATGTTAATATCTATGTTAAGATATTAGTTCAAATATTAGCTCAAAAGTTTGAATTGCTTTATATACAGTACATGGTATAAATATTCTTGCATGACCACCCTCTGCTTGGTCAAACTTTGCCCAATCTTCCTGATACATCTACAACTGCAATCCAAATGATTCAACCTCCACTGCAAATCAGGTTTATTGTCAAAATTTACAGACTTTCAGCTGTTTGCAATGAACAAATCAAACAAAAACAATTGAAATAGTTCAACACAACGAATGCTTCAAGTGGTTTCCCCAAATTCAACGGAAAATGCAACTTATAATGACATCTCCAGTTTAAAAATTATTCAACCCCTTCATGGCGAGCGTCTTTAGTACTTAGTAGAGCATCCTTTTGCTGTTATGACCTCCTGCGAACGATAAGCATAGCTTCTGTCAGCGTTCCTGAGGAATCTTAGCCCATTCCTCATGAGCAATGGCCTCCAGTTCAGTAATATTCTTGGGTTTGCGTGCTGCAACCGCCTTCTTCAAATCCCACCAGAGATTTTCTATGGGGTTGAAGTCAGGTGACTGTGATGGCCCTGTAGAATCTTCCAGGACTTCTTCTGCAAACAAGCCTTGGTGGAATTTGAGGTATGCCTGGGATCATTGTCCTGTTGGAAGATCCAATGCTTCAGCTTCCTCACAGACGGCATGACGTTTTCTCCTAGGATTTCCTGATACATCAATGAATCCATCTTGCCTTCCACACGCTGCAGGTTTCCAGTGCCAGAGGATGCAAAGCAGCCCCAGAGCATCACCGAGCCACCACCATGCTTGACTGTGGACAGAGTGTTCTTTCTTCATTCTTCTTCCTCCAGACATACTGCTGATCCATCGTGCCGTAAAGTTCCAGTTTTGTTTCAGTGCTCCACAGAACAGAATCCCAAAACTTCTGTGGCTTATTTATATGATTTTGAGCAGACTTTTCTTGTGCTTTTGGGTCAGTAGTGGTGTACGCATTGGAGTTCTGGCATGTAAACCTTCTGCATTTAGTATGCGCCTTACTGCGCTCACTGAAACCTCAGTGCCTGTTGCTACCAAGTCTTGCTGCACGTCTTTTGCAGTCACTCGAGGGTTTTTCACAAGCTGCCTTCTCATAAATCTGGTTGCAGCCGTTGATAGCTTCCTTTTTCTGCCCTGTCCAAGGATTTTACCCATTTTCTGCCACTACCCAGTTCAGGTATTTCATGTGTTCTAGCTCAAGCACACCTGGTGCAACTAATGAAGCCCTTGATTAGTTGCATCAGGTGTGCTTGAGACAACACCTGTTTTGCATATTTGTGCTGTTGTGAGGGATTCTATTCAGGGGGTTGAATAATTTTGAAACGGGAGAAATCATTATAAGTTGCGTTTTCAGTTGAATTTGGGGAAACCACTTGAAGCATTTGTTGTGTTGAACTATTGGAATTGCTTTTGTTTGATTTGTTCATTTCAAACAGCTGAAAGTCTGTAAATTTTGACAATAAATTTGATTTGCAATGCAGGTTGAATAATTTTGATTGCAACTGTATTTTAGACCACAACGTTGATAAATTCTTAAACAGCATGCCCTGTCCTGGTTTATTCCTTACATAACACTGCCTGATGTTATATACAACATTCTTCAAACCAGGCCTAGGTCATGGACATTAATTCTGATTCTATGTATATTAAGTGCTTTGAATACTATAAAGTATTACACAAACACATTGTGTTTGTTCACCGTTAATGATGGGACGGTAAATACAAAACTAACTAACACACATAAATCTTTAGCTCTCGTGCAGGATCCACCTGTGGTACCTTAGGTTATTGCATAATCAGAATGATCATCTGAATTAGGCAACTTGACTCAGGAAGAAAGTGAATGGCAACTGCGGAGTCAATGAGAAAGTGGCAGGGGACTGAAATGGGGCAGAGCGGCTGCCGGACTGAAATCAGACCAGGACCATTTCCTTTTCGCTTCTACAGGAGTTCTTTCTGGCTTGATGTGAAAGGACACATGGTGTAACAGTGAAAGTCACATGGAGGGCTAAAAGGAGGGCTATAAATAACCTATACAGCAGTTTAGGCTATTTATAGTCACTCAAGTGAAGCAGGTTATAACCCTATTTGCAATGCAGTACGTCTTCCCATCGCACATACATACATCCCTGCATGCGGGTGCATCCAAAATAACCTCTTCTATTTTTTATCAAAACCAAAAACCACCATGCCTTGTCTAGTAGTTGTTATTTTGATTGGGATTTCGATTCCATTCTTATGATGGTGAGAACAATCTCACACTTAATTCACTACCAACTATTGGTAAATTGTTCTACTATAACACATGGTTTTCCCCAAGGTGGGTCAACCCATCTTCAAACCTTCATCCAACCACCTCAGGGTTTAACATGTAAGCATGTTCTGAGATACGTTGATGCTCAGCATGGTCATAAAGAGTGGTTATTTGGGACTTCCTGTCAGCTCAAACCAGTCTGGACATTCTCCTCTGACCTCTCTCATCAACAAGGCCTTTCTGTCCACAGAACTGCCACTCACTAGATGTCTTTTGTTTTTTTGCACCATTCTGTGTAAATTCTAATGACTGATGTGTGTGAAAATAACAGGAGATCAGCAGTTTCTGAAATACTCAAACCAGCCCATCTGGCAGCAACAGCCATGCCACTGTCCAAGTCGCTGGGATCACATTTTTTTCCTCATTCTGGTGATGTGAACATTAACTGAAGCTCTTGTCTTGTATATGAATGATTTTATACTTTGTGCTACTGCCACTTAATTGGCTTATTGGATAATTGTCTTGAGTGCATTTCCACAGTTCTTTGTACACTGTGAAACTACCGTTCACTCACAGTTGAGTATAGTTCCACAGATTTATCTTCCCTTGAAACAAAACTCTTTACTCAAGCCTCGTGGATCTCAGAAAATGGATGGCAAATTTTTCATTTTTATTTTTGGTGTACTGAACATCAATTAACATCATTACATCTTTAAAAGTTTTGTTTGAAAGTGCCACTGAGAGAAATGTTGGTCTGATCTTCTTAGTTCTGTATTTGTCCTGAGTTTCCATGATTATGAACCAAAATGTGTCAGTACATATTATATAATAAATCATTCCAAATATTTTTGGCATAGTATCATATACACAAGTGCAAAATTTGCCAATAAGATATCGTTCTCCTTATTCCTGAAGAAACAAGCTATATAAAAACACCACTGTAACACTTTAACTACATTACTGTATATATGCTAGCACAGTGTGTTTGCTAGCATCTTACCACATACTGATAATATCCTTTGCAACTGATAATATAATATCATGTATTTATAATGTATTTATCCTAGTTAATTTATTTCATTCTGAGTGTATCTTTACCCCACTAAAATATTGTGAATGCTCTTTGTATCTTTAAGATAATAGCGTCAAAATTTTCAGGCCATGATCTCAACCTTTATGCACCATATCACAGTAACTTTATGCTGTACAAGGGAAATTTTATAGCTCTTTGGGGAGCAAATAGCTATTTTATTGGAGAATTGCCCACAAAATGAACTCTTATTTCTAGTTTCTAACTTCTTCTTTCGGAAAAGGTGATCGATGTGTTTGTGTCATCTTGCTTAGATCACTATAAAGCAGGCCGATGTCGAAACCTCTTCAGCTTTACACTTCGTCCTCTCAGGCACATTTGCAGCTACTTTAAAACACTGCTGCATGATTAGTCAATGGTGTAAGGAGAACAGGATCATATTACTCCAATTTTAGCTTTACTTTATTTGAGAGTCCACTACAGTTTCCACCTTGCCCTTATTTTGACAATCTGCTTTATCACTAGACACTTCAGGTCTTCTGATCAGCTTCATTTCACTGTTCCTCTCTTAACAGAAAAATGTGATGGAGATTCTGCAGTTGCTGCCCCAAGACTCAACAAACTTCCTATCCACTGACATATCTTCTTTTTTCCTTTTAAAAAGTACAAACTCCTTTATTTAGTAGCGTATGTAAACACCTGGATATGATCATGCTAACTGCTTATTTAGTTTTATTCGTTTCTGATTCATGCTACAGTTACATTATTAAAATTTACATACTAACTTGCTTTGAAAGCTTTTTTTAAAGTGTGAAATTCTACATTTTTTTTGAACAATTTTTTTCCCACACAATTCAACAGAGGCATGGACTTGAATCTCATGACTTGGAATTGTATGATGGCAGTCAAGAAGTAAAACTATTACTGGAATGATTTTGCCCAAAATTTCATTCATATTTATTACTTGGTATGTTTCTGTATTCTGTGAAATTAATGCAAATTAATGAGCACCTTTATAATACACTCAATTTTTGTTATGTAAAGTCACAAATTAATTGGTTAATACTTATTGTTTTGTTCTGTGGCAAATTGTTTACTTCTTATTTCAGGTGTAGGGTTTTTTTTTTTGTTACTACATATTTTTTTCATTTGTTTCTACTGATGTATCTCTCATAATTATCCATTTATTAGCGTTGAGTTACATAGATTATTGCACAAGTATTATAACACAAATTATATAGATTACAGTATTATAACACCTGGTTACTGAAATCACTATTTGGGTATTAATTATGTTCTATGTCCAGAGGAAGTCACTGAGAACATGTGAAAAAGAGAAGACAGGTCTGGCAATCTTTTTTACAGTGATCAGCACTGTTGTGCAAATCAGATATGTATTTGAACTAAAAAAAAAAAGTCTCACAGTAGACACTTTCTTTCACTCATGCAGGCAGGAGCAGACAGTCAGATAAGAAACTGACAAGACAAAAGAGAGATACAAAGTCTTTCCATAACTATTCACCCCCATGAAGTTTTCAGCATTTTGTGGTGTTACAACCTGAATCTGAAATGGACTTAATTGGGATTATATGCCATGAAGCTACATAAAATAGCCCATAATACTGAAGTGGGTGTGGATATCTATATAGTATGCAAAATTATGTACAAATTAAAAAATATAAAAGTTGTGTTCATCCCATTGCTGTGACACCCCTAAGTTAGTTCCTTAGGTCCATTCTCAAAATGTAGAACTTGGGACTTGACTTGGGACAGTATGTAGGAAGCAAACAGTTTGCCTGTAGCAAAGTCCATAAGGCCTTTTAGTTTCAATAATAACTGTAGTTTATAGAGATTAATATTCCAAAGCATACTATGTCACAAATATGCTTTTATCTATTAGACTTTGAGCATTATTAAGTGGGGATTATGTACACAGTTATGTCTAAACCTAGCCTAAATTTTTCCTCACATCACAGGAAGTCACACTTCTGAAGGCATATTTCCTGTGCTAAATGTTAGTGTAAAGCATTTTCCAGCATACTATAGACAAATATACTATACGGTATAATTTTTCCTGTGGGGTCTGTGTTCTAGCTTTGACATGTCATAGAGACTAGCATAAAAGAAGTTATTAGAAAAACAAAAGTACAAGAACCCAAGCAGGCTCCCAATATTATTAGTGTTGGGTAAAGTGCAGACTCAGGTTTATGGTTGTGGTTTGTGTGAGTGAGCCTTAGTAGACCAAGAACCATGCACAGACATAATACAGTACCATACAGTACCATACAGTCCCATAATTACCTTCTGAGTATTAGCTATAGCTTCTGTGGTGAATTTGCCAACTGCAACGAGAAAGAATTATGTTTTCAGTTAAGACATTTCTGAATCTCTTTTTTTATGATGTTTTCTTCTGGCAGATTTGAATTGGATAGGACTATATTTTGGTAGAGGTAACATAAATGCTACCAAAGTACCACAATTAGCAATCGGGTTACATCAGCTCCCTTTTAAACCAGCCAGAAATACTAAAGTAAGCTTCTTTGCACCTGAGCAACCATGAGTGAAGTTAGAATTTTAGTGGTTTAGTATCTTACATATTGTAATAATTCTACCTACTTTTTTTTTTAACTTAAAAAAAAAAGTTCTACCTATCTTTTTTAACTGGTGAAAAGAATGAGAATTAGAGTTCCTGCACTACTTTGCTGCTTTCTGTAAACACTGTACAAAGAAATATGTGCAAAAGACACCAAAATTTGCACTTGCATCTAAAAAACAAAAGCACTGTGAAAGCTCTGCTCTGTCTTTACAATAAGCATTTCTAGCAGTAGCACTATATACAAGCTGAGAAGACATCACTTTTAGTTATGATCAAATCATACTTAAATATGGTGTGTTATGTATAATTGTAATATACACTGATCAGCCATAACATTAAAACCACATGCCTAATATTGTGCAGGTTCCCCATGTGCAGCCAAAAAAGCTCTGAGCCATGAAGGTATGTACTCCACAAGACCTCTGAAGGTGTGCTGAGGTATCTGGCACCAAGATATTAGCAGCAGATCCTTTAAGTCCTGTAACTTGTGAGGTGGGTCCTCCATGGATCAGATGTGTTTGTACAGCACATCCCACAGATGCTCGATCAGATTGAGATCTGGGGAATTTGGAGGCCAAATCAACACCTTGAACTCTTTGTCATGTTCCTCAAACCATTCCTGAACCCTTTTTGCAGTGTGGCAGGGCGCATTATCCTGCTGAAAGAGGTCACTGCCATTAGGGAATACTGCTGCCATTAAGGGGTGAACTTGGTCTGCAACAATGTTTAGGTCGGTGGTACGTGTCAAAGTAATATCCACATGAATGCCAGGACCCAAGGTTTCCCAGCAGAACTTTGCCCAGAGTATCACACTGCCTCCACCAGCTTACCTTTTCCCCCCATAGTGCACACTGGTGCCATCTCTTCCCCAGGTAAGTGATGCTCACGTACCCAGTCATCCACATGATGTAACAGAAAATGTGATTCCTCAGACCAGGCCACCTTCTTCCATTGCTCCATGGTCCAGTTCTGATACTCACATGCCCTTTGTAGGCATAGTGGTGCACAGGGGTCAGCATGGGCACTCTGACCGATCTTCCGCTAGGCAGCCTCATACACAGCAAGCTGTGATGCACTGTGTGTTCTAACACCTTTCTATCAGAGCCAGCATGAACTTTTTCAGCAATTTGTGCTACAGTAGCTCTTCTGTGGGATCGGACCTTGGGTACCAATGACCCTGTCACCGGTTCACTGGTTGTCCTTTGTTAGACCACTTTTGGTAGGTACTAACCCCTGCATACCAGGAAAACCCCACAAGACCTGCTGTTTTGGAGGTGGTCTGATCCAGTTGTCTAGCCATAACAAATTTTCCCTTGTCAAAGTCGCTCAGATCCTTATGCTTGCTCATTTCTCCTGATTCCAACTCATCAACTTCGAGAACTGACTGTTCACTTGCTGCCTACCAGGTACCATTGTAATGAGATAATCAGTGTTATTCACTTCACCTGTCAGAGGTTTTCAAGTTATGGTTGATCAATGTATTATTAGGATGTGTATTGAATATACTAAATAAACAAACATATTTGCTAAATTCGAAGTGTGAATATTAACCTCTCAATTCCGATATACATTTTAAGCCATCCTTTCTTTTTGGTTTTAAGCATGGAGGCTGAACACGGCCAGATAGGTATGTTACATCCTAATAATCAACACATAGCTAACCCTCCAACACACAAGTCTCAACAAGCATCCAATGTATGGGAACAGGGTGTCATGGCTGAACATTCCAGGTTTTACCATCAATGCATGTGCAATTGAGAGGCACTGTAATGGACTGTAACCAGCTGGGTGGTCTGGAACAGGACATGGTCAGTAAGTGTTCCTCAAAAATCTGTCATTACTAGCCTTTGGGCATTCCCTGTCATCTCATACATTGATCCTCACTGCCAAAAAAGATACACAAATTACAGATATGACATGAGGTCAGGACCAAGACGTTTGCTGCTTGATTCTCCAGTCTATACTGTACACTATATGACCAAAGCTTTGTATACACCTGACCATCACACCATATGTGCATTTTGAACATCCCACTGCAGATGGAGTGCCCCTTTACTGTTACAATATCCTCCACTCTTAAGAGAAGGCTTTCCACTAGATTTTGGAGCATGGCTGTGGGAGTTTGCCCATTTAGCCGCAAAGGTGTTAAGTGGGGTTGAAGTCAGGGCTCTGTGCAGGCCCCTTGAGTTCTTCCACTCCAGTATTGGCAAACCATGTCTTCATGGACCTCGCTTTGTGCACAGGGGCACTGTCATGCTGGAACACGTTTGGTCCTTTTAGTTCCAGTGATGGTAAATTGTAATTGTGCCTGATGAAGACCTGACGGTCGAAACGTTGCGCTTTCAATAAAAAGTTGTTTGGAGCTGTAAATTCAGTGTGTGGCCATCACGCTTCTTTTTTCCAAATTGTAATGCTACAGCATACAAAGACATCCTAGTGATCCTAATGTAATTTCCTCAAAACATTTATATTTGTTGACTTTGTGTGACCCATCTACCAACGAGTTGAAAGTGAAATACAGAAATGCAGAAAGAGAATCAGATTTAGAGAATTCAGTTTAGAAAAAGGAGCCCAAATGGAGTATATAGTAGGTGCTACGGGAAAAGTCTGAGGATGGCAGAATAAATTGCACTACCAGGGATAAGTCACAAATAGCCTCTGTGTATTGGGTACATGGGTAAAGAAAGGAGTAATGAGATGGTGCAATCAATATGCTCTTCAGTGGTGGTCTGAGAAGACTGTTGCGCCGAGCGTGGCATAATTGAGGGTAGCGCTCTTCAAAATGAAAAACACACAGGGACTTGTGCAGAGCTCAACCTCTCTCCCGGATCCACTATCCCCACTGCTGGGCCCGATTAAGCTCTCAGCAGATCCAGGCTTTATTTGGAACGCCGTATTGATCCCAATTGGACAACGTGCATCACTTGTCAAGCAAAAGCAATTAAGTAGCGAAGTGCCTGGCCATGAAGGCTTAATGCACAGGCTGGGGTGAGAGTCAAGAGCAGAAGGGAGGCAAAGAGGGCTGGCCTTTGATTTGATCTACAGATGTGGGTTTAATAGGCACATTTCAATAAACAAGTGATTGGGACCTGGGGTGAAGCAGGTTCTACCACTTCCCCCTTTAATTAAGCAATTACAAGGAAAGGTGAAAGTATTAGCAAGTAATCTTAAGTCTCTGCAAAGGTGGTTATAGTTGAGCACATTGTTTTCTGGTGTCTGAGTGGAAAGAATACAATTTAACAACTTACATAGCACTGTTATGTAATGATAATTTGATGGTGTTTTCCATTATTTAAAGTCCTATTTAAGGCATGAAAAGTGCTTAGTTTACAGGGAGCAGTCATGTTAAGGGTCTAGTCAAGAAGTTACAATCGGAAACAACTGGATCAGAAAATACAGCTGTCACAACAGTTACCATTCACAGAGCAGGAGAATGGTATAAAAATAACGTGTTTAGAGATACCATTACTAACAGTAAAGATCATCATTCAGAAATGGGAAATGAGAAGTGTGAAACGTCTTTTAGTGGGAGTAGGTGTATGATTTTATCAAAGTGGCTTTCTGAAATACGCTGTCAAGTTTCTTTTACTCATCTAATTAGGATTACCAGTAAACATGATAAATATTTTGAGTATGACTTTAAAATCCCCTCAGTAATCCGGTCAGGTTAGCTCATGTTAGATAGCTGGTCTGCATTAAGCAGGAACCAAGATGATCAACTTTTAAAAATATGACTTAAAAATCCTCACAGTTATCCTGACAGGTAAGCTCATGTTAACCTGCTAACAGATGATCAAATTTTTTACAAAATTACTGAAAATGCAAGGTGCATTGAAGCTATTTTGGTGGCTCATGATGGCGCAACACCATACTAACCGACTTTATGTTCGTTTTTCCACTGTGACCTATCTGTACGTGACTTTATTTTTCAACGTCTTATATATTTATATATATCTTTACCAAGATAACAGCTCTGAGTCTTCTCCTATAATGCCTGAAGAGGATGGAGAATACATGGCAAGGGATCTGATACCATTCCTCCATACAGAATCTCTCCAGATCCTTCAGATTTCTTCAGTTAACCCCACAGGTTTTCTATGGGTTTCAAGTCAGGGGACTGGGACGGCCATGGCAGGACCTTGATTTTGTGGGCAGTAAACCATTTTTGTGTTGATTTTGTATGACTTTTGTATGTTTTGGATCATTGTCCTGCTGAATGATCCAACCACAGCCAATTTTAAGCTTTCTGGCAGAGGCAGTCAGGTTTTCATTTAATATCTGTTGATATTTGATAGAGTCCATGATGCCATGTATCCTAAAAAAAGTCCAGGTCCTCTGGCAGAAAAACAACCCAAAACATTAAAGAGCCACCACCATATTTAACCGTGGGCATGAGGTACTTTTCCATACAGCTACCTCTCTGTGTGCGCTAAAACCACCTCTGGTGTTTATTGCCAAAAAGCTCTATTTTGCTTTCATCTGACCATAGAAGCCGATCCCATTTGAAGTTCCAGTAGTGTCTGACAAACTGAAGACGCTTGAGTTTGTTTTTGGATGAGAGTAGAGGCTTTTTTTCTTGAAACCCTTCCAAACCCCTTGTAGTGATGTAGGTGACTTCAGATTGTAGTTTTGGAGATTTTCTGACCCTAAGACACAGCTAACTTCTGCAATTCTCCAGCTGTGATCCTTGGAGACTTTTTGGCCACTTGAACCATCCTCTTCACAGTGCGTTGAGACAATATAGACACACGTCCTCTTCCAGGTTGATTCATAACATTTCCAGTTGACTGGAACTTCTTAATTATTGCCCTGATGGTGGAAATGGGTATTTTCAATGCTTGTGCTATTTTCTTATAGACACTTCACGTTTTGTGAAGCTCAACAACCTTTTGCTGCACATCACAGCTATAATCCTTGGTCTTACCCATTGTTATGAATGACTAAGGGAATTTGACCTATGTGTTACCTCATATTTATACCCCTGTGAAACAGGAAGTCATGGTTGAACAATTTCCTGTTCCTAGTCACCCAGGTGTACTAAAAAAAAAGTAAAATATCAATGGGAATATATCTCAAATATATGTTTCTTATATGAATTCATAGGGGTACCAATAATTGTTGCACACATATATTTAACAAAGATATATAAGATATACCTGTGTTGTGTTTGCAATTGTTTGATATCCATGAGAGCAGAGCATTTCTGTGAAGTTTTTTAACAAAATATCAAAAGGTTAAATAGTAGAGACAAATTTTCACAGCCTTCTTTGCTTATATTTACCAAGGGTGGCAATATTAGTGGAGGGCACTATATATATACATACATACATACATTATATATATATGTTTATATACACACACATATACACACACACACACACACATATATATATATATATATATATATATATATATATATATATATATATATATAGAGAGAGAGAGAGAGAGAGAGAGAGAGCGAGAGAGAGAGTCAAGAAGGTATAAGAATATACTGTAAAACATTTATTATACAGTAAAATATTAGTTACTAAACTGTAAATGATCAGGCAATTAGAGCAGTGTGTTGGTTTACCATAAAATATCAGAAAACTTAATGCATAATGGGATATCCAACATTTTTGGCAGGGTGGAGAATGGTAAATACAAGTTATTATCGAATATTTACAGTATATTTCATTCAGCAATGCAGATGTATGCCTGCATTAAATGAATCAGTAGTCAAAACAAATGGCAAGCTTTTACTTAAGTCCATTGCTTATAAACCTACATGACACCTACATAAACTCTTTATGAAAAAAACCTACATATACATCTATAAAGGCTCCAAGATCTACAAACACTTACTCCAACAGGTGTCATCTGTCGTGAGGACTAATTTTTAAAACAATTGAGTCAAGTAATTTGTCTGAGATAAGGTTGGGTTATGATCCTTTCTGGGCTGATTACTAATTAAATGTCATGAAAACTGACTTTGTAGCTCAGTTTATTTCTGTCACATAATGAAGATGATGAAAAAGGTCAAACCTCAAAACTAAATTCAATCTAATTTAAGGTGAGAGGAAATACGTGTATACATAAACCTGTCATGACATGTCATAGGTTTTCATAAAATTCATATAAGCAGAAATACAGCAAAAAGATTTGCTTTATGTCAAATATGATCTCACTTGGCATCACCATTATGTAACTCTGACATACCAATAGTACATTACGGTATATGAAAAAGTTATAACACTTATATGCAACTTAGCCTGGAATGTGCCACTGCACAACCTTATGTCAACAAAAATTGATGTTGAGTGACTCAATTTGAAAGTATTTATAATGCATTTAATGCATTTTCCACGTTACAATTACTTATGCAAATGCATTACACTTTATAACAATGGTTACAATGTTGTATGAATTGTTAGAATGCATTTGAAGTGAGATCTGTCCTGATTTTTTTAAACGAGCAACTGAATGCATTATACTTTTCATATATTAATGTAGCTTATTGACACCTATTTATAATACCTTTACCACAGCTACAGAATACGTAAAGTGAGACAAAAAAATGTTTATCAAACCAATGCCATTTTTTTTTCCTGATGATTTTCTAGAAAGTGCAGGTCATTGTACATATGAAATAATTTGTCAGAAATATTATTCCATATGTTAAGAATTCATACTGCATAATAAGGGCTGCACAAAGTGTATTGTATTTTCACAAGTAATTATAACAAGTGTATAATGCCTTAACAATGCATTAACATGTTATGAATGTTATATTATTCTACATACAGCCATGATAGAAAGTGTTGCTGCAGACTGCTGTTGCCTGTTGGAATAAGCCTTTAGAAGTGTTTATGCAGGTTTAAAATCGGTTGTCATTGGGGGAACCGCATTAAGGAAAGGTGTGCAAAACTTTTGCAGGATCCTGCACCTTGCTTAAGCGTCCTCTTGTTAGTTTAGCTGTAAAACTCAAGGCAAACATAGTCTGTGACCAGTGGATTGTATTAAATGATAGATTCAGAAAAATGCCTATAACACTCACTCATTTCGCACACACTGAACACACACACACACACACACACTTTTTTTTTTTTTGAAAACTGGTAAGAGAAGCTGTGACCACAAACGCCTGTGTCACCATGCACAGCTCTTGGGTTGACGTCAGTTGTGGCTCAGTTTGCACTCTTATCAGAGATAAACGAGCACAGCAGCGTTGGATGTGCGCAAGATAAGAGACTAATGTCTAGGTATCAAAGACAATGTTTTCATGATTACTTAAAAACAACTCCCAACGAGCCATCTGGATATTTATGGTGGAATATTTGAGCTGATATCGAGGCCATGATTCTTGCTCAGTTTCAGTCAACACCTCTTCTTTTCAAAAGGTAGTGGCACAATAGTTTGCACACAGCTTTGGCCTCGTTTCAGTGGCTTGCAGCAAACCTGCATGCATGCGTGAAGAAATTCCATCAGGATGGACGCAGACTGCAAATGAAAAGACAATTCCTGGTGCTCGTTCCATTCGTTTCCTGCCATTGAAAACATACAATCGCTTCTTAAGGAATCCGCTCCCAAACGGCTCCCCTCAGTGTCATTTTTTTGTACAACTTGGGCACAGGCTTCTTCAACAACAGGAAATGACACAAATGTATTCATAAGAACCCCTTATGAGACATGTTATGCTGAATCAACTGTTTCCCCTAGTGAACCAGCTTTCACATAAATGAAGTATAACCTGTCGTGCAATTTAAGAAGAACAGACACATGGGTTTTTCATACAAAATATACTATGCAAACAGCTGGTTGTGAAAGTTCATGGCTGTATAATGCTTTATGCAGACTATATATTATTATCAATTGTGGGAACCGAGGTAGTAATAAACAGCACGTATTAGTATTATTTATTTCAGAGGAAGTAATCCTATCTGCTTGTCCTTTGGGCCACAAATCTAAAGCCCTATCTCAAGAGTCACACCTGAGCGCTAGACAACAAAAGTATCATTTAACTTATGTTTTACACCTGCTTTAATAAAAGTGAAAGGAGAGATGGTGTGCATGCTGGGAGAAAAGAACACCAACACCACGCTCTGTTTCGCAGATATGGTCAAGCATTCTTGGCCAGGTTTGAGTTTAAAATCGAATCTATAAATCTATTCATCAAGACCCTGCTAACCTTGAGTGTCTGAGGAAAACAAAACAGACCAAATTCCCAAAACAGCACACCAGATGGGCTTTAAAACTGCGGAGGGGAAGACACAACACTAGGTTGTAAAATCTGGTTAGAAACAGCAGGATAAGTCCCACTTCCTGCTTGTCCCTGAGGTCTTAAATTATTAGCGTCTTTATTACCTTATACAGTAAATCCTCATAACATATCCAATCACAAAAAATAAAATAAAATAAAACTACTGCTTTGAAACCCTTTAACGTTTTTCAGTAATTAATAGGAAGGACATTTCTTCCAATACTTTGCAGAAAATCATCATAAGGATCCGTTAGTAAGATTCAGACTTTTCTACACATTACACTCATATTTAACTTTAACATCAATGCACAGACACAATGTGTCCAGTGTGTGTGGGGGGGGAACCCCAGGAGACCAAAACAATATTCCAAATAACGGGATCTGGCTTCTGTGTTCACCTGCTGCACAGTCTGTAAAATATTGTGCTGATATTTATGTGCTGGAGCACTGAGGTGTCCTACACATGCTCAGCTTCTATGTTACACCATTCACAGAAAGCATAACTGGCACGGCATGTGGCGCAACCGTTACTTTCAAACCGGGAACGGATATTACCTAACACCAGTGTTAAACTGCACATGCGTTTTTTTTATCCTGTGGTTTCATTGAAAGAAAAGAGGGAAAAGATTTACCGCCTGCGTTTCTGCAAGATGTCGATTGGACGGTTGACTGCACATGGGGATCCATAGATATTCCCATTTCGGACTTTGAAAGCCCTGTCAGCAGGAGCGAGAAAGACACAGTTAGTCGGCAAACTCATAGTTCCTTCTATTTCACTTTCTAGCACTTCCCAGGTATTTGTCCTCTGACTGCACTCTTTAGCTTTTCCTTTTGTGTGCCCATGCCCTCTTGAAGCCACACATGGTTCCCATCTCCGACAAGTCACAAACGAAGAAGCCAAAGTCGCATGAGTAATCAACTCCCTTTGAGTCACTCCAGAAGCCTTGACGCTGAAAGTCTCTCTTGGTTTCAGTGTTCATCCCTTCTCTAGAAAAGCAGGTTGATACACCCAAGCTCTTTCAGCTGTGCTTGTTGTCTCGGAGCTGTGTGTGTCACATGTTTTTTCCTTCTCTTCCTGAAATTAGGCTTTTTGTATGATTCCTGTGGTAAGCCTATTTTGCTCAAAGCACAGCCCACTGGTTTACATATACACGGTGACACGCAGAGCTTTAAAGAAAGATCTAACACCATCCAGACAGAAGGGGGGAAAAAAAAGAACCGGCTTTCCTCTTTGCCACCACTCTTCCTGTGTTATTGTGTGGATCCGTAATGGTCTTGATCTTCACGCCATTTTCCCACTATTTCCTGCATCTCACTTTATCTCTTGCTTTCTTCTGCAGTTCTTATTCCAAAGCATCCTCTCCCCCCCCCCACGGCCCCGTCTTTCCCTCTCGCGGTTCAACCCTGGGCTGACAGCTGAACTCATTTGCGTGTCTCTGCCTCCCTGATATAGCGTGTATGTGTGTCTGTTTGAGGCTGTGTGCACGTGTTTTAGCGTTCTTGAACCAGTGCCAATTGAACAGTGAGGTCACAGCACTGAAACAGGGGGGAGGACCCACAGGATGAGAGGCTCCAGCCTTCCTGGAAAGTCTCCAGCGTTAACTCTTTGAAGAAAAAGTACCACTGGGTAGAAGAGAGAATACACACACACACACACACACACACACACACACACACTATGCAAAGCCTAAACAACATGCTTCAACAAAGTTAGTTTATGACATGGCCGGCTTGCTTAACTTTGATCAATCATAAATCAATACCTTAATTAAAATAATAAAAAAAAAAACTAACACCAAGGCAGGTCACCTTCATGCTCATGCAAAATCATTGACTGGCAAAGAGCGCAGGAGTTGTGTACAGGACTGACTGTTTAATGACATGATGGGATTTTAGTTCCCCTGGGGCTGAAATGGAGCCCTGCTGAAATTAGAATAAATATTTGCTTAGTCGGAAGTGTTAGTGGGGACTTGAAGGGGTGTTTTTCTCTTCTGTGGCTCAAAACCAAACACCCACTGGAGACAGGACAATGAGCAGATTCATATAGACAACACAAAAACACAAGCAATACCTTAAAATTGCACAATACCCCACTTCATGTAAATATGACCAGAGTACATTTATTGTACAACTTTTTTCCCCTCTTTCTCTCTCTCTCTCTCTCTCTCTCTCTACCACCACCATTATTTGTCTTTATACTCCGTATTTTTATGACATATTTTTATCCTGCACAATATATTGTACAATTTTTTTCAATCACTGGTCACTCATCATCCTTTATTTTCTACTGCATACAAAGAATTTCATTTCAATGAGCTTGTACATATGATGATAAAGTCTACTTGAGCCACCCTGTAACTTAGTAACCGATAGTTTATCTGAACTGGAATTTTGTTATGCCTAGTGGTAGGCAATGTTTAACCTTTCCAAAGATATTTCATATATTTCTGCATCAGTTGTTGTCTTATTTATGCTTCTGCATCTCACTTCTGATGCTTCAGGAGTCATTAGAGATGAATACATTACTTCACATCTTCACGAGGTTTAATAGTGAAGTAACCCGAGGGAATGAAAAGGTGAAAATAAACTTATACAGCTTTATTTGAGGATATACAATACAAATGATTTAAAAGCAGCCTGCAAGACTGTACTGATTAATGTGGCTGTAAAGTCTCTTCCATGACTAAGGGAATAGTGCCACCTAGTGTGTCATATAAACATCGTTTTCTCGGACCTGGGTGGTGCATGGATCAGCCTGTAGCAGGGAAAAGCAGATCTAAATTTAATGTAAAATCACCAATCCATCCAGCTTCAACAATTCAGACTCAGACCAAAGCCATTACAAAAGCTGTCTATTAAATGAATGTTAAAAATGATAAAACTTCCTTAGTATAAAATAAAATAAAAATATTAACCCAACATTGTCGAGTTATATTATTAAAAAGCTAAAATGTTTTTGTAGACTTTCAGAAATACTAAATTAAAATCGCACTGAAAACTCCCTCATAAATACTGATACTTTACTGATTCAAAGAGCTGTGCTGTTTAAACGAGTCACAATCAGGGTACAGCACAGGAGATCTTGGAACAACTGAAAAAAGCCTTTTAGAAAGAGCTTACGTTCTTGATTTCACAGACATGGCCTAAACCTAAACATTTTCTCACTAGGTGTAATTTCATGTCCGGAATTTGTCACGTCCTGTACACCTGTACAGGAAGGTATGAGATTACATACAGTTGCAATCAAAATGATTCAACCCCCATTGCAAATCAGGTTTATTGTCAAAATTTACAGACCTTCAGCTGGTTGCAATGAACAAATCAAACAAAAACAATTGAAATAGTTGAATGCTTCAAGTGGTTTCCCCGAATTCAACTGAAAATGCAACCTATAATGATTTCTCCAGTTTCAAAACTATTCAACCCCCTGCTTTGCATCCTCTAGCACTGGAAACCTGCAGCGTGTGGAAGGCAAGATGGATTTATTGAAGTATCAGGAAATCCTAGGAGAAAACCTCATGCCGTCTGTGAGGAAGCTGAAGCTTGGGCGTCATTGGAGCTTCCAACAGGACAATGATCTCAAGCATACCTCAAATTCCACAAATGCTTGGTTGCAGTAGAAGTTCTCGAAGATTCTACAGGGCCATCACAATCACGTGACTTTAACCCCATAGAAAATCTCTGGTGGGATTTGAAGAAGGCGGTTGCAGTACACAGACCCAAGGATATTACTGAACTGGAGGCCATTGCTCATGAGGAATGGGATAAGAATCCTCAAAAACGCTGCCAGAAGCTATTCATCTCCTTTGTAGCAGGACATAACAGCAAAAAGGTGCTCTACTAAGTACTAAAGACGCTCGCCAAGAAGGGGTTGAATAACATTGAATTTGGGGAAACCACTTGAAGCATTCGTTGTGTTGAACTATTTCAATTGCTTTTGTTTGATTTGTTCATTTCAAACAGCTGAAACTCTGTAAATTTTGACAATAAACCTGCAATGGGGGTTAAATAATTTTGATTTTGCAACTGTAGCTATAGCCAGGCTTTTGAAGACAGCAGGAAAATCAGTGCAGAAAGTATTTTCCCTACAATTCTGCAAGCAACAACACACACAATACACGTTTCTGGTAAAATGCAGTGTTTGGTTTTATTTATACCCTAGTCTTCCTGTAAGCCGAATATGCAAAGAACATTATTAACCATTACTTTGTTTCGTTCTAACTTGTTTCCAACGAAAGAGGTGGATCAGGAATGTAGAAATTTAATTTCTATTCTGAACAAACCAAAATGATAACTAAAAAAAAATTTTTAATTCCTGGTCAAGACAGAAAAAATATACAGTGCACTGCATTATGTGACTTCTGATGGGAATAATTCAGGGGGTTCACAACAATGGGAATGAATACTTAACTTATATGATTTTTCTTTGTAAATAAATTTTCCAACAATATTATTTTTTCAACATTATGAATTGCTATATTGTGTAAATTGCCTATATTGTGTAGATTCCTTACATCCAATCCCAATTACTTGCATTTCACTTGTAGATTTTAACAATACCAAGTGTGGAAAAGCTCGAAAGGGGTGAATACTTATGAAAGCCACTGTATGTTATAAGTTGTGGCCAGGCAGAATAAGGTTTGGTGTGTATCTTGTAAGATCTGCTCTAAATATCTGCTCCATAAATAAAGATAAATTTGGAATCATTTGGAGAAATATCACTATTATAATGTATAACATTATGCATATAGAACAAACATTAAGCTGTCCCTGATTACAGTGGCTTTCATTATCAAGTACTAACCAACCTTGAATTTTACATGACATTTTGTAGTATTACAACCTCAAAGTGAACTGGATTTAATTGGGATTATATGTATAAGTGAGATTTGTGTATAATATACACAAAACAGCCCACAAAATGGATATCATTCAGCTAAATATGTGACGTGTCATGACAGTTAGTTGTATAAGAACTAATTTAGGGGTTTCACACCAATGGGGTTGAATGCTTATGTAATTTTTATTATTTTTATTTTCTAATTAATTTTTCAGTCTATACATTCACTATTATGGGTTATTTTGTGTAGATTCATGACCTACAGTATAATCCAAATTGAATCAGTTTCAGTTCTGCATACTTATCCAAGCGACTGTAGATAGATATATAGATTAAATCTGCAAAGAGAAGTTTTTTTGGACAGACACCAGAATTTGGCAAACTGCCAATCCTGCTACGCCGTCCAGTAGTTGAAAATGAAGCATTTTTACTTCTTACTATATTTTCTGTGTTTTAAGAAAATGAAATCCAGTTCTGCCAGTTACTTGCCAAAATATATACAAGATGTTTTCTCTCATCTTCTGAAAACAACTTGCAAGTTAAATACTGTATTGCAGTTTAGTCTGCCTTTACGTGGTGACATTTAGTCTCAAGGCTATTCATGGGACCGTGTGAATACACTGTATGAAAATATTTGATAATTTACAGCATTAGGAATTCTGCAGCATTACTAATGTGGGTATTAAGATCCACTCATCTCAGAGTTCACAAGTCAACCAGAAGAGGTCAGTCATAAAAGCCTACATACTCCATACAAACATATTACGTACATACAAATTCTTTCCATTAGACTTTTTTTTTACATAAATATTTATGGATACAGCTTTCATGCAAATAACTGTACGAGAGAGAGAGAGAGAGAGAGAGAGAGCAGAATAAATATAATGTACATTGGATTTGTTCATTAGGGATCAATTGGGAGGTCAACCATGCGGTGCGCCAGGATGGGGCATTGACGCAGGCAACTGTAATCACACTGCTGCCTCCACTCTGGGAACGGTTCCAGACACTGGAGGATATTTTGGGACCAGTCACACACTCTGTTATCGTTTTATTAATTGCCTCGCTTGCACCCCCAAACACCCCCCCCCAGTACATACTATGTACGAGGCAGAATGCATCTGTGTTTGTGTATGAACTCTCAGATGATATCAGAGCATGTTTTATAGTAAGTAATGATATGTAAGCGGGAATACAGTCTACTTATCTGTTACACATTTCAGTCTCTTGAACACATACTGCTGTTGCACTGTTGTACTTCAGGAGTAACAGAGAGATGGCGTGTCCTCTTCCGTCTGTCAGCTCTACATTTGGAAACACTTCTGAAATCTTGCGAGCTCTTGATTCAAGCCGTATAAACCTCAATTTCTTTAAGCATGATGTATGATCCATAACAATCACTGCCGTGTGAGGAGATGTGGGAATGCATTTGTATGCTAACATATTTGATACTTTACAGCATTATGAAATCTGCTATATTACTTAAGGGCCACTAATCTTAGAGTATGTCCTCAGGGCATCTGGTTGAGACTAGAGTGTACAGTGGGTCAGGTAGGCATCAGATATGAAGCTCACAGGACAATGAAAGACCATGTTCATTAACATGAACATACAGCATTCATTCATTCATCCTTAGTAACTGTCCGGTCAGGGATGCAGGGGTTTAAATTAGGCTACTAGCTTGTGGGAAACAGAACCAAGTTATAGAAAATTGCATGCATGTATAAGCAAACAAAATAATAATAATAATAATAATAATAATAATAAGAAGAAGAAGAAGAAGAAGAATAATAATAATAACCCCTGAGTGTTTTCTAATGTCTCTGGTAGGGTTCATATTTAAATCACCACCCAGTTCAGGTTTAAATCTGAATACACATATGGATATTTGGGGCAATATTTTTCCCCCTGCTCATTCATGCAATAACCTAATTATTAACAGCGGTTCAAGCTGACAGAACGTCTTAAGTAACTCAAATATACACTCACCGTGTGCAACCATGGTGAGCACAAAAGCATGTCAGAATGCACAACACACTGAACCTTGAATAGAAGAAGACCACATCAAATTCCACTCTTATTGGTAGAGTACAGAAATCTAAGGCTACAGTGGGCACAGGCTCACATGGTCTTTTCCCAATCTTCAACTGTGGATAATTATTATTCTATTATAAATCTAAATATTTTCGATGTATGTTCAGAATAGCACTATAGTAATTTCTACATAAACATAGATTTTAGTCAGAAGACCCGAGCCTCAAACAGTCTGAAAGCATAGAACAATCAGTACATCACTATTTACTGCATACCGACAATTTCTAGGCAGGACATCAAGGAATCTTCATGCCCCCCCAGTGTTAGTGCTGTACCTGATCCTAATCAAATTTCAGAACTCATCATTTATATTTGTCAAGCACTGTAAATTCTCCTTTTAGTTTGTTAACAATATGAGCATCTGTAGACCATCCCGTGGGGACAATCCAAATAAAGTAGAACCTAATGTTCAGGATGGTTTTTATCTGATGGAGCAGTAACCACGCAGCAGAGATCTTTATAAGGACAGAGCGAAGCACTCAGACAACAGTGCAGAAGAAAACAGAGGCTGCTATCTCTCAACTGACTGCTATCTCTCAACTTGATTGGTCTCGCTCTCTCTTTTTCTCATTCTCTTGGGCCACACGGATGACGTGAATCACTGTGGGAATTCAAACCAAGACCTTGAAAATATTCACTGAACAGTTTGTTCGGAAATACTTCTGAACCTTTATGAACTCTTGATTCATGTCCAAGCCATATAAACCTCAATCCCTTTAAGTGTGAAGTATGATCCATAGTAATGATTGACGCATATTGGCTTATTCTCTGCTGCCTGAATGCCTGTATATTTGTTATCAGTTTATTTTAGGTATGGAACACTTTTTGGTGGAAGACTGACACCCTGAATGTGGCAGCTCTGAAGGAATCGCTGTTCTCTCCTGGGGTGGGTAATTAAGTCAGAGGCTTGTCGTGCGCAAGTCGATACACTTTGAAGACTCCGGCTTTCATGCATTTAAGTTTGTGACATCAGCACATCTGGAAAAGATTAGAGAAGGAAACGGGATCCGGAGAGGAAGAGTGGGTTGGCCTTTCTCTAAAAAAGGCCACATCTAAGAATAACCCAGCTGGCTGTGGGCAGTTTTATTATTACATTTGCCTGTTTTACTTCAGGAGTAACAGAGAGATGGGGTGTCCACGCTGTCTACTCTACATTCTAAGTGCTTTCGGGATGCCCTTATTCAGCATTGGATTTATTAGTGATGTCCCATTCTACATTAGTGGTTAATGGCTCATATAAAAGTAGACACTCAGGGCTCTAATAATTTGCAGTTTGTGATAAGTATTTCATTTTTTTTTTTTTACTTAGCCTACTAGGTTTAAATATTATAATTTTTTTGTGGCAGTTGTATACCATGTTTTACTATAAAAAAAAAAAAGCTTTAATTATGCTGTCTGTTTTATCTCTGTATCAGTGTTATTGTGGAGCGGTGTGAATTATTTGCCCAGCAGGGGGTTCACACCCCTCCCCTCTTCCCATCGACCCTAAACCCAGCTAACCACATATACTCTACAAACAGAAACCCAACAGCGCCCTGGCTAATCTTATGACAAACTTGCAACGATAGAAGAATTCATTTGTTTATACTGATTGAAAATGTCTAATAAGTCGATTTCCATTCCACTGTCTTAATCCTGTAAGAACTGCAATGAGATAACAAATAACCTGAAAAAGAACTCGAACAAACAAAACAAACCCCTAAATCTGGCTATCAGAAGAACAGTGCAGGAGGTAGTGAAGAAATCCCAGTTCTGGGCAAGTTACATTTTTGTATGTTTCTAATGTAACCAAGTCAACTTAAGAGGAAATTCTCAGACCCTTCATAAGCTGATTGAGACCAAGGTAACCATGATGCTGAGAGAACTCTAAATAGCGCATCTGACAAAACACTACAGAGCTCTTTTTCTTCTCGTGCCTATACAAATATTTTTTCCGGCATCATTTTTGCATAAATTTACGTTTTCCTGCAGCACCATGGGTGCTTTGTGTCAAAATAGCATGAGCGAATTGGATATTCTCTCCGAATCTGACATCACTGCTTTTTTTTCGGCTGTGCCAGGCTGCCAGTGGGACCATGGTGTGTATGTCATTATCCTAAGCAAACCCTTCCCCCAATACAACCCCAGACCCACAAACACTACAGGCGCTGACAGCAGCCAAGCATTGATCTCGATCTCCACACAGCCCATAAAGCAGTAGGCACACATGCAGACAAAGCAAACAAACTGTATATCAATTATCATCCACTTTTTACAGCCGTGTTGAAGTGGGTCAAATGAAACAGGCAGATACACAATTCAACTGATTATACTTATATAAAACAATATAAGTACACACACGTGTCTCACTCAAACCCTAAATATATAATTACGAGTAATCTAAGGAGAAAGTAGCTTTTCATTGTGTGCCACACTTCATTCATGTTACAAAGTCTTTCGTTCACTCAACACAGAAGCGAATGATTCGTTCCTTTTCCCTCCACAAATAGTAGAACAGATCCATAACAACAGCGCATCTGCTCATGAGCTTTCACACGTTCATATCCACTTTAACAAGAGTAATATGACAGAAACCACAGAAGACACTTAAAACTGCAACGGATGAGAACATGTCAAGAGTGTAAGCTCTTAGCAATAAAAAAAAAAATGTACAAAGCAGCGCAATGAAAGAACACAAGCACGAAATGAAAACATACCCAATGCAGGAGTGTCTTCTTCGTCCAGAACTGAAGTTAAACAGAGAACCTTTGCGGAATAAGCGGTGGTCTTTGTGCATCATTTCGACTTTCAGATGGCCACACGGAGAGGTTTATTACCAAGGGAGTACAAGCGTGCGCTTTGCAGCACTCGATGGATCAAAACACATTTTGTGAAGCTCCCCAAAAAAGCTTGTCTGACCCGAGAGACGCATAAGGTCAAGAGAAGATTCAGTCAGGTAGCGTGTCCGAGTCGAGCCGAATGACTGCTTTAGTTGCACTTTCTGTTGTGTTCCAAGTTTTTCATTATGTATTCTAGGGAATACTTCTAAGTCAACTCCAAATCCAGGCAGAGGTTTACTTCGGCTCGCAGCCGTCACATGGAACTTTCCCAGCGCGGAGCCGTTTGCTTCACAAACTTGTCAAGAAGCCTCTTCCTTGTTTCCCCGAGCATGTGACAGAGATGGGATGGAAAACGAAAAACGAGTTTTACGGAGCGTCGACCTTTTTCCTCAGCGCAGGGAATTGTGCGATCCCAGGAGACGTCTGCTAGGGGTACGAGGTCCTGCTAAATTTCCATATTTGTTTTGGTCAGGCTGTGTATCCAAAGTTGGGAAACAGTAAAGGCCTTTTGGATTATATAATGGGAGGGAGAGGAAGGAGAAAAGGCGGCAATCTCTTTTTCATCCAGGACCAGTTGCACATTTTTGAGAGTCACTAAACTGAAGAAACACAGTAAGCTTAAAGCACGGTGCACAGTCGCACTGTGTGTGTGTGTGTGTGTGTGTGTTCTGACTTGTTGGAGCCAGCACTGGGTGTCTCCTCTCTGCCTGCCTACACTGGCCCAGCCTAACACACTGAAGCACGCCGCATGCCCATGAGGCACAAGTAAAACAAACACACGCACACACACACACACGCACACACAATCCTTATGAGGACCTTCCACTGACATGATTAATAGTCATAATTTAACAATAATTTAATTAATTAATTTAATTTTATTAACATAATTTAAAATAATTTAACAATTTAATAAGTCTACTGTATCAATAATTCACTTGAGTAAAAGTAAATGTAGTCATCAAGAAAATTACTCAAATAAGAGTAAATACGTCATCTAGTGAAACTCTACTAGAGTAATTACTTTACAAATGACTTCTTTTTATATGTCTACAGCTGACACAGCTGACATCGGAAACTATTCTATATCTGACGAATCCATTTTTGTAAAACAGTTCTGCTAGCTAACCATGCTAACTAACACTCAGCTATGCTGAAGAGAACACCACCTCGAACAGCATATAATGAATGCTAATGTTAGCTAGCCAGTGAGCCAAAATACTGTTGGGGTTTCAGTAGCTTGCTGGGTCATGCTAATTCATGCATGGTTCTAGCTACATAGTTAGTCATCTAGCAAAGACGCCCCTTAAACATTATCCTGAGCGTTACCTATAGTCTGTAGCAGCACTTAGATATATTTAACACAACAAGCAATTGCTAATGGTCATGGAAAAATGACATCTTAAGTTTAATCCAGAGCGCTCATTCTATAAAACATAAAATGATCTGGCTAGCTAGTCTAGCTCACTCAACTAGCTAATGGCTTAGCCGTACGTGTTTCCGCAGGCTGGATGTTGAACTGTGCTATCTCAACGGGTTTCGGCTAGCATAACTTGTATCGTGCTGTTTCCTTTGAAGCATTTAAAACTAAAGATAGCTATTATATTGGAAGAGGGATGTTCATTTGTCTCTGCTGTCTCAATCATTGCTGCCACTGACTAAGCATTGGGCACCTATTTTGAGAGGAATCATCTTTAAATGGTTTGAGTTTTGAAAAATATTTAAAGTATATAAAATAGGCACACACTTCATTAAAGCTTCATTATGTTCTAGGTTCATTTTGTTCAACAGTAATCAAAAATCAGTGTAATAAAGTTGAATATCCATCCATCTTCAACCGCTTACTCCTTTTCAGGGTCGCGGGGGAACCTGGAGCCTTTCCCAGGGAGCATCGGGCACAAGGCGGGGTACACCCTGGACAGGGTGCCAGTCCATCGCAGGGCACACAATCACACACCCATTCATACACTATGGACACTTTAGACATGCCAATCAACCTACCAGTTTGATAGGCATCAACCTAACAGTGTGAGGCGAACATGCTGACCACTAAGCCACCGTGCACCCTAAAGTTGAATACGTGATTTAAAAAAAAAAAAAAAACTCAAATAAAAGTAAAGCTACTATGATTTAATAACACTCAAAAATGACCATTAAAATGAACCATGCACTCAAGTACTGAAAGGAGAGTACATGTATTTCATCATTTTCCACCCATGACCTACACTTCAACCTAACCTACACCTAACCCTTACCTTAACGTCAGTAACCAACAGGAAACATTTTGGCTCGTTTAGACTTTTAAATAACAGCAAACCTGATAAAAAATCTGAAAGCATTTTGTAAAGAATAAAGATGGAGACCTGAAGGAGGAATAGTGCAAAAAAAAAATGAATCATGTGAGCTAACCTAGAGTATTCCCTCTTACAGTTCCAAACAAATAATCAACATTACATTTACGTTTATATTTAATCATTTAGCAGACGCTTTTATCCAAAGCGACTTACAAATGAGGAAATACAAGCAAAGTGATGTATCAAGAGGAGAACAATACAAGTAGTGCTACAATACAAGATCTTTAAACTGAGTTCTAGAAAAGCAAAGTGTGCAGAGTAGAGGTGTAAGTGCCAGAGTAAGGTTTTATTTATTTATTTATTTATTTTAGGATAATGTGGGGTTGGAGTTTTAGGGGTTAGTTAGGTGTTCACGGAAGAGGTGCGTCTTGAGCTGTTTTTTGAAGATGGTGGGAGATTCTGTGGTCCGGATTGAGGTTGGAAGTTCATTCCATCACTGAGGGACAGTTAGTGTGAAGGTTCTGGAAAGGGACCCTGAGCCACGCTGAATAGGCACTACTAAGCGTCGGT
Source organism: Ictalurus furcatus (assembly GCF_023375685.1). NCBI lineage: Eukaryota > Metazoa > Chordata > Actinopteri > Siluriformes > Ictaluridae > Ictalurus > Ictalurus furcatus. Next base: position 10,227,577 of record NC_071264.1, read on the forward strand.
CATTAATCGATCGCAGATTGCGTGAGGGAACGTAGGCCTTCAGGAGAGAGTTGAGGTAGGAGGGTGCTGTTCCAGACAAGGTCTTGTACATGACCATCAAGGCCTTGAATTTGATACGAGCAGTGGAGGGAGATGAAGACGGGTGTGACATGGATCCTTTTGGGCTGGTTGAAGACGAGGTGTGCAGCTGCATTCTGAATCATCTGAAGGGGTTTGAAGGAGCTGGCTGGGAAACCTGAGAGTAGTGTAGTGCAGTAGTCCAGTTTTGATATGGACAAACAGCTTTCCTCTGACATAGTGAGGAAAGATCTCCATACCCTCCTAAACCTCCATCTTACTCATTCCAGTGGAATTTCTCAACCCTATGCATCACCCTGTTCTCAAGGAAAATGCCACGTGTTTTTATGTTTAACCTAACCGCAGGTCTATTAGTCAGAGAAACAGGTTTGCCGATGAGCTCAAAAGATCGAGCCTTTTCCTTTATCTGATGCCCAGCTGTATTCCCAAAACTCTTCAGGAGAAAAGGAGTCATATATACATCATAATTAGTGACCAAGCCAGACACACATGCACATGTACATTTAGAAATCAAACCGTCTCATTAGGAGGGGAACATTAAAAAAACACCATTCCAAATCAGCAGTGGGAAAAAGTACAAGAAAATGATATTAAAGGCGAAGTAGGGTTAATTGGTCTTGTGTCAACATGTTCACCCTCAAGGGTACTCGTGTATTTAAAAGTGAAAGTACATAACTATAGTACAAAGTGAAAGTTAACAGATATTAGAAGTCAGGATGGTTCTGTAGTTCTATGTTTTTGCATCATTCAGCTCACAGGAAAAGTTAAGAGGGTTAAAGCTGCAGTTAGGGTGACTTCGCTTGTATGAAATACTGCAAAATCCAACCACATCATCAGTGTTCAGTTGAGTTTCTATGAATTTTCCTGAGCACAGATTTTTTTTTTTCCAATTAACCAAGTAATTTGAATCAATTAAGAGCAAATGAGAATTGTGCAAAGGCGACTGGTTGTGCTATCGATGTAAACTGGTATGTATTTGAAGACAGCACTGTAAAATTCTCGAATCTGATTAATCAGATTGTTGATTAATTTTCCATAACAGCACAGTTCTGACAATAGAGCTGTCTACAAGGCAAATCACAAGTTTATAGTGATTTGCTCATTCTAATACATTAGTGATTCTATAGTAGCACCTAATTCACAGAGACTCATTGACTACGTTTACATGGACAGCAGTAATCTAATTATTGACCTTATTCTGAATAAGACAATATTGTGATTAAGGTGTTTACATGAGTTGCTTTCAGAATATTCATTTCATGTTCCCGTTTTACATGTTATAGAACATAGATCGATTAACAGCACACGGCATTACGTCCCCACATCACGCTGTCCGACGTTCCTCCAGAATTTCACATATCGACATACAGTTTGTCTTCGTTATGGCACCATGTACAGTTTTGGGTGTTTCATTTTTAATTTTATGAAAGCTTCAAGTGCAGTTAATTATTAGTCATGCTATACGTGCAAATAGACAACTGCTTGAAGCTATGGGATGTGTCCAAAACCGCGTACTTACCTACTATATAGTAGCCAAAATATATGAATTCCACCTACTCTATAGCAGGTAAGTACGCGGTTTGGGACGCGGTCGTGTTCTCTTGTTTGCTGTCAAACGGTTGAGCACTGCTGTGTGTGATCGTGTCCTGTCACAAAATGCGGTGAAAACTCCTACACGATGTTAATAGTGTGATTAAGGTGTGTACACGTCTGTAATGCACGTCGATAATGCGACTAAAACAGGAATACTCCACACGTCTTAATTCGATTTGGTGTTTACTTCGAGTATGACTTTAGTCGGATTAAGGTACCATGTTTACATGGTAGTTTCTTAATCAGAGTATCGTCTTGATCTGGTTAATATCGGAATATTGTTGTCCATGTAAATGTACTGAATAAGACTAGTGATAAACAGATTAAAAAGCATGATGTTATTTAACAAAGAAAAACCTATAATCAGTGATCTTCTGAACCTTTCTGTAATGTAGACGTTTATTTTACATTTATGGAAGGAGTCTCCAGGGTCAGTACATTGTAACAGTCAGAGGTAAAGCTGTCATTTCTGCCACATGAAAATGTTTATACGGTATGTTTCACAGATGTTCGGCAACATTAAATGTAATAGAAAGATTAAACATACGATGCGTCATTCATTAAAATATAAAAATTGCGAGTGTTGGCAAAGATGAATGAAGCTTTGGGAAGTTCTGTTATAGGAAAATAATTCACTTTTTAGATGGTTGCTTCACATCACACCATTCGATTATTTTCCTATAACAGAACACCATATTGTATTCCTTCCTTACCAAAAAGAAAACTATAAAGGCACATGCACATAATTAATAGAAGTGGCAACCCAAATACTATTAAATATTCAGAAGGACTGAATGACAATGTAAGGAGTAAAACGTATATATGTTTTCATGGACATGTATGTGGCACAAGAGTACAACTATGAACTTTTAATTATATGTAGTCGAAATACAAATGCCATAAACGGAGACGTAAGAATAGTAACAAAGTTAGTTCGTTCCACTTCATATCAAATCATATACTTTTTCAAAATCAAGCAACACAAGCCAGAAACATCACATCCTGGTAGTGAAACTGATTTGCCGATTTGCTCAGAATAGAGACGCCAATTCATCTCACAGCAACACTTTCCTATATGGCCAAAGTAGAAATAAGCCAGCTGCTAAAACACACATACAGCATGGTTCCTATAAGCATGTTTATTTTTAGCTGGCTCTGTTTGCGCCGGAAGCAAATGCTCTCTTTATCTTTTCTGACACTAGAGCTAATCACTGATAATGGAAGCACTGTACTTAGCATGTTTCCTCTATTTAAGTGCTTCTCTGGAGTTGTGTTTTTTATCTTGTTCGGCACTTTTTCTATAGTGTGTTGCGTGATTTCTATAAATGTGCTTTTCATATGGTGCGTTTGTAATTTGGTCAGAACAAGCGCCAAAAATGAACACAGCTCCATTTTACTCCATTGTTATAATCATTGTTCATTTGTGTAAAAATAGGGGTTGAGCCAGGGCTAGCTGATATAAATGAGCTAGAGAAACTAAATCTGTCTTCACCTTCAAAGAAAAAAGCTTCTTTTTTATTACCATGAACATCTTATAATCATTAAACGATGGATAGATATTAGATTTTAGTCCTGCCATGTAATATCACGACCAACCCTGACTCAAGTATAGTAATCTAAGTGTTTCTGTTCATAACACCTAAAGAAAACCATGGCAAAATATTGATACACTGATCATCCTGTTGAAACAAATCTTTCCATTACCTTCTGCTTCATTTGTGCTCGAGAGGAGAATCATAACACAAATTATCTATCTGATCTTACACCCGACCCCCACCCCTTGATGCCAGACTGATATCTAGACATTCTTTGAGCACATGACTGAGAGAGTGAGCAAACACTCAGGAAAAAAAAAATCTGTGTGCCCATCTCGTTCACCTTCAAATGAGCATGTTAATCATCCACTTATGTTCTGTTAATTCACAACCAAAATCTGATTGATCTGAAGCTCTTTTGCTCCCCTGACCAGTTTCGAATGAGATCTAGGAGGTGGAATGCTCAATGCTCTAAATTTTTTGGCTCTTCTTAATTTCAGGCGTTTTTTGACCATGTCTCCCTCATGACTAATGAGGACACTTGTGCATAGTAAACTGTGTGGAGTTGATTTTTGTGAGAACGATTCAAGAGCTGTCCAAGTCCAAGATGACGTCTTATCTAAAGCCATCAATTCCACAGCAATAGAAGTTAGATTTACTAGGCCAAAACAGATACGAGCCTCTCAAGATACAGAGTCAAGATAGCGGATGTTGACGGAAAACATAATGAGGAAAAATATCAGCAGGATGACTGATCATGTTACTTCTTACTGTGGTATATACCCAGTATACCCATTAAGCAGACAGACATTTCTCATCTTCTCATCAAGTTGCATTATAAATTTCCATATAGTATTCTGGACAATCTGCCGGTCATGACCTCAGTGAAAAAAAAAAAAAAAACATCTCTTATGTAAGATTCCATGGAAACAGTTTAAGAGAATCCGAGCAATGGAAATGTTTATATGAAGATCAGAGCGACGTCTGTACAATTCTACTCATCTGTAAACTCCAAGAAGACTTACACTGTCTCCAAAAACAGATTGATAGACTGCTACTTTTATGATTTTTGGTAATCGGAAAAAGTTGCCTCAAAGAAAGAAGCATGCCTTTAAATTGAGGGTTTTTAAAACCAGGTGCTTGAGCACATTATGTGTTTAATTAACGAAAAATGATATTTACATCCAGGTTAGTGCTGCTTTCTCTTTATTCCAAATAACTGGTATATTAAAAGGCATAATAATAATCTGAGAAGTTAAGTGAGGCTTCATGGAATCCACAAAGGTAGATCTTTTCTTTTCATATTTTCAAATACAGATAAGAGGGGTAAAACAGTGCCTGGTGATATTCTGTCCTTAGTGAACACTGAAATCCATCACTTAAGGCAGAAGAAAAGATCTGAACCTAAGACAAAACAAAAGGCTCTTTTCTTTGCTCCACTTAAGAGCTTACTGCAGAAACACGTCTTCTGCTTTTACTAGCAGATTACCTACGCAACACCACAGAGCCTTGTGTCTGCAAGCTTCCTCGTGATGCTCAAAGTTGCATGATATGCAGAAGCAGACCAGCAATGTGACGCTGATCAAAACAAAGGCCCTACATATTTCAAATCAAATGAATAAGGTGAAGATTGTCTGCTCAGAGAGTAAAAGTTAGGCAATACCTGGGTGTATGGGCCAGAGTGAAGCGCCTCTGGAGAACAATGCTGCGATTCATCAGGAGTTTCCTGAACAGCAGTGGCGAGTTGCGTGGAGAGTTGCGGGGAGACTGTTTTGTGGTCGGAGATTCACATGGAGAACCCCCTGAGGATCTCGGCTTCAGCTTGATGGCCTGGGCTGTGATTACAGAGCTGTCCTCTTCTTGTGTCTCGCTCATGGTCCTGAGGTTCTTTGATCTCCAGGCTGAACTAAACTCGATGGTTATCTGGTATTCCCTGATATTATCCCCACAAACCCCAGGAAGCCTGCACAAGCTCGCACGAGGGATTTAATCATTCTCCAGAGGTGCCATGTCACCTAACTCAAGGGAGCTGCTGAGTAGTTTTGACAGACACAGACACCAGTGTAACTCATCAGCTTCCATCCATTCCCGGTTTTATTTACATTACAAGAGTTCACTCCCTCCCCCGACTAAATATGGCCGGATGAATTACTTGCAGGTTTACGCTGCATGAGTTGGGAGGCTGCGGTTAGAGAAAATTTGGGAGGAGAGATGGTGGACAAGGCGAAGGGGTGGTGTGGCCTGGAAGCCCACAAAGGATTGCATGGTTGGAGGAAAGGGAAGGAAAAAAGTTCACGGCATAATCATTTCCTTTCTCAGTCTGTGTGTATATAAACATTAACTACCCTCTCCCCCATTTCTTCAGGGCCTGTAGCACAGAACTTTCCAAACTGCTGGCCTGTCTCAGACCACAACACACACTTTCTCCCAGACTATGGTCTGCCTTTCCAGCAACAGACACTCAGTGTCTTTTTTTTCCACTCAGAGTGGAAACAAAGGGAAAGAAAAGAGCAGCTGTGGAGTCACAATGGAGTGATGCATGAGGCCTTTCTCAATTTACGCATTTTACTCATCTACAATGAGATGTTGTTTTCTAACCTCCTATGTAATTTATTTGTCCAGTATAGTTTTATTGACCCAGTACCAATTTTTCCCAATAGTAAGCCTTATATAGTAAGTTATACACTTTACAAATATGATATCAGTCAGTAACAAATCCAATAAGACAATCTCATTGCATTATATAGCGGCACCCTTCATAAAAATGATTGATTTTAAAGTACACCTTTTAAAGTACAGAATTTTCTTTAAAAAAAAAGAAAACAGTTTAAAGTATATTATTCAATCATATATTTCTTTCAGCCTGGAACATTTCCTGTTTCCTTTTGGCATAAACACAAGGTTACAAACATATACATTCCCTTTCTCATCCATTGCCAAAGAGCATTCTCATAAAATAAACAGATGGTGGATCCCAGGAATGTGAATTTTTGCCAGCAATGTTTTGCAACAGCCATCTTTAATATCAGGATTTGAACCTTAATGAAATTATATAATCTGAACAGAAGAGAACAGTTCACTGAAGAATATAAAATGAACAATACAGAGCAGCTTGAAACGTTCAGTGAATGTTAACTGTGATGATTTTGTCATTTGAAAGTGTGAAAAGACTACCGTGGCTTAAGTTAATCTATACAGGATGGCCATATGTTTTAGCTCTGAATATCACGCAGTGCATGTTCTTTCTTTCTTTCTTTCTTTCTTTAAATAAATAAATAAATAAAATAATGAATTTTTGCTCATTTTCATAAAGGGGGCCAATAATTCTGGATCCCATTGTATTTTTTAATGTTAAAAATGTAACTACTGATGTCGTGAGTCACCCTGACAATCCTACAGTAGTAATTCAGAGCTGTGTCGGGAAAGTTGGGTTGGAATTCTGGAGCGACGGAAAATTTATGTTGACACACAAGATCAGATATGTCAAACTTCTTCACAACCCAGCTTTAGGCATAAAAGAAGTGAGACTAAAGAGTGACAGACAGGAGCCAGCAGCCAATCAGGGGACAGAGACAGAGAGACAGAGAGAGAGAGAGAGAGAGAGAGAGAGAGAGAGAGAGAGAGTCTGAGGAAGTAAATTAAAAGCTTTAGGCATAAAAGAAGTGCAGCTAAAGAATGAGAGACAGGAGCCAGCAGCCAATCAGGGGACAGAGACACAGAGAGAGAAAGACATAGAGAGAGAGAGAGAGAGAGAGAGAGAGAGAGAGAGGAAGTAAGTTAAAATATAAAAAATAGAATAAAATACTGTGAATGAAAAATAGATTGATCCTTGTTGTGGAATTTGTATTGTGTCCCAGTTGTGAAGCTGTTTTAGACAGGGAACTCCTGGAGGTACTTGTGTACTTCTGGAGGTACTTTTTTTTATTTCAAAAATCTGCTTGGTGTGTATATTTATTTAGTTATGTTTAGTCTAGCGTGCTATCATGGTCTGGAGAACACAGATAATACGGGTCTTGATAGTTTTATTTTCGATGCTGTATATTACAGAGTTAGTTAGGGTTAAAAGGTGTAGTTTGCATTTATCAGTGCCGGATATGCACGGTTGCAGTTACACATGAGGCAATACAGCAGCATGCTGTGAGATTCCAACTAAAGCAACCAAGATGTTTTGCTCTTCATTTAGTACTCAGTAACTATGACACAATTTAAAAAAAAAATTCTCATTATCAAGATTTCTCTAATATTGAGGAAACATATGCAAGAAGATAATTATATCCTCAGAGTTGCAAATACTCGGGTCGCATCCCAAACTGCATGTTAATACTGTACTAAATATTTAATACACCATCAGTGTCATTAATATTCATAGTGCTTGATGAGCATTATGTGGCTTGGGACTTGAATTCTCGGAATGCTTTTTTTTTTTTAATAAACATACAAAAGCCATACAGAATGTGTAATGCATGACAATCAATCATGTGTTTTCTTGTCATAAAAATCAAAAATAAATAAATAAATAAAATGTTTTTAATAAACATAAGCTACTCAAGGGATACTGGGGTGATCAAAAACATATTTCTGACCTCTTTACCTATTCAGACACAGCTGTCCTGTGAATGCTTGCCAAATCCAACCAGCAGATGGGGCTACCAGAGAATATTACTAGCCTTCATAAACACACACCAGTTCTCAGGCTTGGCAGCACATGCACACACTTCACATTAGGGAACAAATTTTGTGGAGGGAGAATATTAACACAAATGCTTTCCTGTCTAAAGAGATAAGAAGCACAGCTATTTCAATTTCATGGTTCACTGACGCCTTGGTTTTGAACAAAGTATAATTCGAATGAATTTCTTATCAGAAACAACAGCCATATATTTAGGCTTTTGGGTAACATAATTTAAAAGCCCCCCCACTTAACATTTTAATCCGATTAACAATGTCCACACTCGCTAGATAACAATGTCAGAGTTTCACAATCATTCTGATCATAAACCACATCACTTAGGTATTGTGTTAATACACGATTACTGTTTAAATGATATTTGTTGGATAGGTATTAGCTTCCTAAAGGGGTTCTACTTGGACCCCTATCTGATATAGAAACACAAGGAACAGTGCAATGTATGCTAATAATTTCTTCTCATTTCTATAGTAAGTTATTCTGTAAAAATGTACATAGATCTGGCCTTTAAGGAGGTGCAGGCCTATTTTACTTAGAATTTCAGGGCTGTGTATAAGTTCCAAACCACATAATTAGCAATGTGCTCTTGACTCTCACGACTGCCTTTTCACTGAATGTGACCAAAATAAATGTGTATTATGAACAGACTAGTGAAGCAACAGAGAACTCTGTGAGCTGATTGGTTAGCGCAATGAGTACTACAGTTCAGTAGCCTGAACCAGGATTCTCAAGGTCATTGCTCTAGAAACACATTCTTTTCTCTGTACATGGCCTCTTATTCACTATACATCACAATGACAGAGATTCAGTCAGTAACCGTGCAATGTTTCACCTGCGACGGATCGAGAAACTAAATGGAAAACTGAGCTACAGTTCGCTGCACCGGTCCAAATATTTCAGCATTTGTTTCCGTTTCCTCAGGGTCAATCTGTACATGGTAGTAATACATAATACTAATCATTCTTCAGCAACAGTAGAAGCGATGCAACTTCAGTGAACTGGAAGAAGAGGGAAATGTAGATGTTAAAGTGTTTTCAGGGGAGCTTCAACGTACGAGTGTATTGAGTCTCATCATGTAACTAGTGATACAGCATCCCCGACTGCTGTGAAATACAGTCTGTATTTCTGCCAATAAAACTGCCGTGGCAACCAGAAGACATTTATTTAAGGTAAAAAGGAGAGCCCATGATGCTCAGTGACCTTCAGTGGTCTCTGCTGACATATAATGAGAGACCTATGATGAGAACGGCTCTTTTTATTAGTCTGTCTGCTAAAACTGCAGGAAAACTGTTCTATGACTACTTCAACTTGACTGACTTACTGTATTCATCCATAAGGTTGGCCTTCTTGAACTGAGGATTTTTTTAGCTTTTGTATCAACAAAAGCGAATACAGGTGCAGGATCTGAGACTTATTTGCAATCGCTTTTCAATATATTATGGCAATGTACGAATGAAAAACACATTTAGGGCAATCATTGGAAAACACTGCCCTCTTGTGTGTGATTTAGGACAAATCAAGTAGCGTTTAATGTTTTCAAGAAGACTTGTGTACCACTACACCAGTCACGTCTCACCCCATAGGCAGAGGCAGAGGAATAAGGCAGACCTAAATCTGTTCCATGACAAATTTGCTGCTGAGAGCAACATTTCTAATCAATTCCTCTCAAGCCATGGCTGAACAAACAGCATGCCAGTATCTATAAAGAACATTGTGTTGACTGAAGTCAAACAGTGCCGCTGTGAGGGGATAACTGACATATCACTCATCATCGTGGAGAAACAACAACACCACCTCGGAAGACATATACAATGAAAGATTGGTCTTTTTTTTTTTTTGAATAAAGATGTTTAGAAAAGGTTACCCGTGTCTGATATGATTATTTTACCAGCTAACCAAGCACCTTAACAATACAAAGTGTTTATGTTTAAAATAAGAGAAAATTTCAGCCTCAAGTATTGGATTGCGTTAAAATGTTATATGGTAATTTTACATTGGAAGAATAATATGAGGAATTATTCTCAGAAGCAGAAATGTTAGACAATTTTTTAAAATTATTTTTTTAAAGAAAGGAGCCTGCCTGCCTTTTATCTAGCTGTCAGTGCAGACCAGTGTTGCCAATTTAGTGACTTTTCAGACCCCTTTAGCGACTTTTTTGCAAAAAAAAAAAAGTGCCTAGCGACTTTTTGGACAAACCTTACCAAACCCGCGAGGTCTTGCTTTCCTGCTGCACTCTCACCTCTCTCTACATTTGCTCTGTTCAGTGAGGGTCTGAGAGCCAGAGATTTAACATGTCATGGATAACGAGACACACCCTGCGTCCTAATTTTCATAGTAAGTAAGTAAATTTTATTCATATAGCACGTTTCACACAGCAAAGCTGACCAAAGTGCTGAACAGAGTTAGGAAAGTAAAAATAGAAAACAGAATAAAACCAAATAAAAACCAAAAAAGTCATCATTCTTATGCAAATGTTTTTAGAACACAAGATGAATGTAATGCAACATGTTTTCCATGTAAAATAGTCCACGTTATTACAGCCTAGTTCTCTTGTTCAAAGTAGTTCTAGTGTTCAGAAACATTTTTGATCATTCATGTTCCACACCTGTCTGTTATATCGTTTTATATGTCATAAAGGTTATAAAAAGTAATTCTTAAAAAGTACAAATACACAAAAGCAAAACATACATCTATATATCTATCAAAACAGATTATAGATTAGGTTATATAACCTGGGGGGGGGCTTTAGTTACAAAAAGTTGAGAACTTTTGCTCTAACATTAGAAGAGTAAAGACCTATTTAGATTCTCGATGAGTGCTATATCTACAAGCTGAACTAATCCATGCTCCAAGTACAATTTCACTTTAATTAAGGGATAAAATGCAATTAGGATCTGAGCATGACTAATTAATAGGGCCTTAAAGTACAAAGATTGAAATCTTTCCTTAATTAATTGTAATCCTCTACCTGTGGTGCAGCGATTAAAGTCTAATAAAAAGGTATAAAAGCGATGTTTCGAACTTTTGACAGGCAGTGTGATATTTAACACAATTCATGACCAACTACTTTTTGCACTTTGTTATAAGCATTAAATGCTTTGGCTGATGTGTTCTGCTCTCACACTGGGACTTCACGTGCCTCCCGTGGCTTTGTGGCACCACACTGGCCAACATCCTGTGAGGCAGGTGTCCATGGTGACTATCGATCTCCGTTGGGACACCGCTCACAGACAGACCCCTTTCGTGAGAATATGCTTGAATCTCTAACAAGTTAGAACTCGTGGCCCTGTCACTGAGACAAAGCGTGTCACAGTCTGGTAATTCAAACAGACTTTCTGGAACACAGTGGCAAACTTGATGGGGTCTGAAGCTGCCATGTGATCAAAGGAATATATTTGGGTGTCTAGCTGATGAACCGGGATGTGCATGATTTGGGAATGCCACAGAGCAGGTCCTTTTAGCTATACTGGTTTCTAGTTTCTGAGACCTGTGCAAAGAATGATCCTGGAACCTAGTGTAGTTTTCTCGGGGTTGATATACAGTGCATCCAACTTAGCCACAGGTCTCCTGGTTGGATAGATGGCTAAAGCCGGGTTCACACTGTATGATTTTGGCCACGATTTGGTCGTCTGAGACAAAGTTTGAGAAGATTCCTATAATCCTAAGCCAAAACCCGTAGTCTTTTACCGCATGTTCCCTGACAGCCGTTGCGATCAAATTTTCCCCCGATTAAATTCTGCCCGTGTCGGAAGATTAGAGGCACAGTCATGTAGTGTGGCTTCTCATACTCTGTATGAGTCTTCGTGCGTGCGTCAGTTTTTCGCGTACAGTCTGACATTAATGACAACTTAGATCCTACAGTGTGACACGGCTTACAGCGGGGCTCATGTTCGTACAATCTGACAAGCAACAGTCGCAAAACACTATTAAAAATCGCACCGTGTGCACCCGGCATTAGTGTGGGGAAAAGAGAGAGCAGAGGTAAGTGCAAGGTAGTGCAGTGGGATAACGGGAAATGGAGGGAAACCGAACTCTGGCTCCTTTTCTGCATGTTAGAACACTTCTGTGCATGTTAGTACACTTCTCAAGAATCACTCGCCATGTATTCACAGGCCTGCAGGTCACAGATGGTTATGGAGAAGGTGGGTGAGCACCCTACTGTGTAACAGAACTCATATCAGATACTGCCATACAGTCACTTCTTCACTTTGGGGAAGGTACTGACATGTATGTACATGCACACAAGAAGGTATCCAGGTGATTCTCACATGCCTCTGGCAGTTAAGAGGGGTGGAATAGAACAAAACATAAGAGGGAGGCTTCTAGTACAAGTAAAGCATTATATTTTGACTTCAAAGTGTCTACCAACGTAGATGCCCAGTATTATTTTATATACCAGTTTGTACGACACAGTTTGAAGAAAAGTGCTAGACATGATATTACTTAAATACTAAAGTGCTTACGTTGCTGTTCTTATGGATCAGACTGTTATGAGAGCCACATCTACATTTCTCTGTCAAACAGGTTTGGGTGCAAACGCTGTTCAGCAAATACAAAAGAAAAGCTTAGTGACTGACTGAATGCAGAAGCAAGACTTCACAAAGAATGTCGGGGTTATTTAAATGGAGTATGTAAATTGGAAACTGGTGTGCACCATTAGATATGCAGATATTGTGAACAGAACATGATTGGTCATTTCACAGATCGTGTTGTGTGTCAGTAGGCTGAGGATCATGGGAATTGTAGTTTGGGGCTTCAGCGTAGATCGGTGCAAATAGTATATATTTTCTATCCAATTTATTTTAGGAGTTCCTTTACATAACAGACTATTTTGAAGAAACCCAAGTATTACAATATTTCGTAAATTGAAAATAAAATGTTTAATCATCTTATGGGGCAAAAGTCCCTCAGGAGTAACTTAATATTTTAGTATCTATAGTTAATATAGAATACAGGCTACATTGCACTGAAAAAAAGAGATTCAATAGAACATTGTATATCTAAAATGAGTTTAAATACATTAATTTAAAAAAATAAATAATTTAAAACACAAGTGCATCAAAATGAGAGCAAAACAACATAATTTCTAAAATCTATTTGAGTGATGTTGCTACTTGAATGTGAAGCTAATTTATAGCACTGGGTATTGCGACCAATTTGGCGATTCGATTCGATTCTTATTTATATGGTGTCGATTCGATTCAATATCGATTCGTTATCAATATTTCATTTAAAATGTTAGTTTTGCAGACATGGAATCCATGTTTTAATATAAATGCTGGTAACTGAAACCCTCCTACTTGGCTATATTACTGAAATACACATTTACTTTAACAATAGGGCGCACACAATTATGTTTAATTACTTTTTACTTTTACTTTGAGTAACAAACAATGTAAAATGAAATCATAGATATGTGCATCAGTGCACACAAGGTAAGCACAAATGGCACATTACTGTAAAATAATAAAAACATTGTAAATGTGCAACAGTGAAACAAATTAACAACTTGAAACATGTTGAAGAAATAAAGCACATGCATTAAGAAGCGATTCAGGGATTTCCTAAATCCATATTGTTTCATTATTTTGAAGATCGATTCAAATTAGAGAATCGATATTTTTTTACCCAGCCCTACTAATTTACATATCGCCCTCTACACTCTCTGTTTAACATGTTTATATTAAATAACATATACAATTTTTTTTTTGTATTTATTAAGATAAATGTTTAACTTATTCACAAACATAATTATTGCATACCACTTTCCTCAGGCTGAGTTTTATTTAACCAAGAACAGGTGCACAGCTACATAAAATCTAGAAAATTACGGGGGAAAAAAATGGGGGGGAAATCGGAGGTGCTAAAATTAGTCATATTGGTGTTTGCATTATTTGATATTTAATTTGTAGTTAATGCAGAATCTTTTTGGTTCACCTCCTAAACCTTTTAAAAGTGCACATAATAAATATACGTCTTAACCAATCAGCTTGATCTCATAACATTTGTCAGATAATTATTCACAATTTTCTTAGCTATATAATGACCCAGGTGTCACGATTTCAAGGCGGAGACAGATTCAAGTGCAGATTAGATTTTAATTAATACCAAAACAAAACAGGAACTATGAATAGGTAGCAAAACACTAAGGCAAAGAATAACCATGAAACAAAGACCATAAACACAGCAACACAAACAACGGCAAAGACAGATAAACATGACGTGATTCAGGTGGTCATGTGACTGTGATGCAGTGGCTGCTGGGAATCTGTACTTCTGTAGTTCAGAGTTCCTTCTCTGATATACATGACACCAGGTATACCATCATTCTGAACAAACAGTGTGAATATTTCCAGCAATATAAACTACAACACCGCTTTATTTCTCAATATATACGTTATGCCTTATTTCTTCATTTGTTACCCAAGCACGCAGATATTACTGTGTCTCAGCACTGACCTTCAGGTGAAAGAAAGTGAGAAAGCGTCTAATCATCAGTATCATACCAGAACACGACACCTTCAAGACAAACCCACCATGGGAATTTCAAGCTCATTTACAAGCCATGAAAAGGTGAGAAACGCCAGTATTCTTAACCTGGCTTGTATCTCTCGACCGCAAGACTGAGAGCAAAAAATATGTTGTTTTATATATCAGTATTGAGAAAACATCCATGTCATGCCCTTGCAAATCCAAACTCACAGCTAGCTAAAAGTCCCACTATCAGATTGACAAATAAGGCCAATTTAAATTTGGATTGCCACTAACCGGTGTTTTATATAAGTCTCCTGGGCTATTCCTTCACAAAGCAGGATGTCTGGCATGCTGTTGATTCATTATTACTGCCTGTTCCCAGAGGCTATGAGATGCACAGATTGCTTTCAGCATTCCTGTCTGCACCATGTGGTCAGGCTTGTACTGCGTTAACTGCAGTGTTATTCACCAATCTAGATGGATTAGAAAGTACAGTCGAACAGCATACGGGAAGTGTTTACAGTGGTTTACCTTTTATGTAACACTAATAACCTGAAATTTGCAGACCTAAAGCATACGCATGTCATTAGAATAGGAAGGACATCAGCTTCCCAATCTAGTTAAAAATGTCATAAATATTCAGCGTTGTCTCATACAATCCAATATGCTTGTTATTACAACTATTTGATCCTGATAGAGGGAAGGATTTCCAGTGCAATGATCTCGTAGTTTAATTCATTTAGCCAGATCCTCAATGGTTTCTTATTCCTATAGAAATGCACTACATGGGGTCGAAAATGTTAGACCCTGCCCAGTAGGACGTGTCCAATAGGAAACCTCTGTTTTTGATCAAATTGTCAAATGTTTAGTCCTTGTTGAAGAGTTATTTGTCAGCCAACTGCTCTCAAACAGAAATAAACATTACTACTATTACTATTATTGTTACTACTACTATTACTACTACTACTACTACTGCTAGTATTATTATACCCAGGGTTGGCTTGGATAAATGGTATAAAAGACATCAATATAAAGGTTTAATTTTTTGCATCTACATCAGACTTGTTTTCAACCCATGTCAATGACACATCCGTGCCACATCATCATGAGTGCTTGAGACAACACATGAGAATTATAGTCACTGGTGTAATGAACGCAAATGAAGTGAATCATCCTTTCCCCCCAACATGCCTAAACTAAAAGTAATCAAACTGCAAATTACACAAAAGGACTGATCATAGACACAGATTAGTTCGTTGTTGTTTTGAACGAAAAGGGTTTCTACTTTTCGAACTCTGTAGGGAATTGCAGACTTGCAGAAAAATTTAATCACCAATGCCATCTATCTGTCTTCAAGCGTGTGTAACAGTGAAGTAAATATTTGCCTTTAATTATTTGTCTCATCCTGTGATTATTTGCATGCATTCTATTTCATATTATGCTAATGATGCTTAGGCTGTTTCAACAGATGATGTACAAACCCCATTTCCAGAAAAGTTGGGATATTTTCTAAAATACAATAAAAACAAAAATCTGTGATTTGTCAAGTCTGTTGGAAGTTTAATTAACTGACAAAAGTACAAAGAAAAGATATTCAACGTTTTCACTGACCAACTTACTTTGTAAATATCAACGAATTTAGAATTTGATGCCTGCAACACGCTCAAAAAAAGTTGGGAGAGAGGCAAAATAAAAGTTAAATAGAATATTCAAGTATTCCTTTTCCAGAATAATAAGGTTAGTTGGTAACAGTGGAGGGTTTCAGGATTGGGCATAAAAGGAGCATCCACTAAAAGCTCAGTCTTTGCAAGCAAGGATGGGTCACCACTTTATGCCAAACTTTGTTAGAGAATTGTCAGTCAGTTAAAAAAATCCCAAGAATGTAAGTCTTTCACCATCTACAGTGCATAATATTGTGAAAAGATTCAGGGAATCCGGAAAAATCTCATTGCGTAAAAAACAAGGCCGGAAACCACTGCTGAATTTTCCGCGGCCTTCCCGAGAAAGGCACTGCCCGAGAAATCATCGTGCTACTGTGATAAATATAACCACATGGGCTCGGGAGTACTTCGGTAAACCGTTGTCACTTAATACAGTCTGCCGAGCTCATCTCAGATGGACTGAAAGGCAGTGGAAACATCAGATGAGTCCATGTTTCAGCTTGTTTTCGGGAAAAACGGATGTCGAGTTCTCCGTGCCAAAGATGAAAAAGACCAACCAGATCAGCGAGAGGTGCAAAAGCTAGCATCTGTGATGGTATGGTGGTGCATCAGTGCCCACGGCATGGGTGTCTTGCATATGTGTGAAAGTACCATTGACACGGAGGCAAATATTGGGATTTTAGAGAGACATATGCTGCCATCAAGGCAATGTCTTTTCACAGGAAGTCCATGGTTATTTCAGCAGGACAATGCCAAGCATCATTCTGCACGTGCTACAACAGCATGGCTTTGTAGACACAAAATGCGTGTGCTTGACTGGCCTGCCAGCAGTCCAGATCTGTCTCCTATTGAAAATGTATGGCGCATCATGAATAGGAGAACCAGGTGATGGCGACCACGGAGTGTTGAGCAGCTGAAGTCTTGTATCAAGAAAGAATGGACAAAAATTCCACTTGCAAAACTGCAACAATTAGTATTCTCAATTCCCGAATGATTAAAAAGTGTAATTAAAAGGAAGGGTGATGTAACACAGTGGTAAAAATATCTCTGTCCCAACTTTTTTGGAGTATGTTGCAGGCATTAAAATTTTTTAATTTGTTTACATTAACAAAATACAATTAAGTTGATCAGTCAAAACATTCTAAATCTTTTCTTTGTACTTTTGTCAGTTAAATAAAGGTTCAAGAGAATGAACAAATCACAGATTTTGGTTTTTATTGCATTTTAGAAAACATCCCAGCTTTTATGGAACTGGGGTTTGCATTCCTCTATTCTTGTGTTTTGATACGATGTGCCACTGTTACTGAACACATCAAGGTCAGAGGGGATAGCACTCCCAGCATTAGGTCTGCTTCTTTCTTATCTCTCTCCCTCCCTTCACTTCTGTATGAGATAGCATCTACATTGTGTGAATGAGCTGGTGAAACCTTTCTGAGAAAAAAAAAAGATTTGAAGATTCTTCAAGCACGTAATAAACATCAGATTTGAAGATCAACAACAGTCTCCTGTATCATAACTCAGTGGTTTTCAAAGTGGGGGCCGCCAGGGGGCACCCGGGGGGGGGGGGGGGGGGGGGGTTGGGGGGGGCTCAACAATTTGGTGTGAAAAATAAATAAAATACTTGATTTTTTCTTTCTCACTCTCACACAACCACACACACACACACACACACAATTAATTCCTAATGTAATGTAATGTAAAGATGTAAGATGTAATTATTAATAAAAAAGGGGGATATATTCAGAAGTCTGTATTTTTTATGTGTTTTAAAGACATCTTGCAAAAGGTGGGCCTCGGTCAAATGTTAATGCTATTTGGGGGGCCTTGCCCTGGAAAAGTTTGGGAACCCCTGTCCTAACTCATTGTTTCTGAATTTTTAAAAATAGTTTGCCCCATGTTATTCTTATTTGGGCATATATGAGACCTCGTGAAATAATGCACTGCTGAACCCTAATAGTTTAGTTGTTGAGCTATTGATAAACATTAGATTTTAGATACAACTACAACTACTACAACTATGAGTACTAGTACTATTACTACTATGACTACTACTACCACCGTTAGTTATAATGTAGGGTTGGGTAAAAAAATCGATTCTCCGATTTTAATCCATCTTCAATATAATGAAATGATAATGATTTGGGAAATCCCTAAATTGATTCTTAATGTGTGTGCTTTACTTGAGAGGATGTGGATATTATCTGTAGTTCGCCTCTCGTCCTGCTAGCCTATAGGTCATTTTCAGCAGAAAATTAGGGGATCGATAAAAAGAAAAACTGTATAAATGACTATTGTGGTTCTATTCCTGGAAGCCTTTTAATAAAACATGAAAAACCTTAAATAATATGTTAGGGTTCTACCGGTTAAGACCCTATATGACTACACCTGTTACACTTTCATACTAAACTGTACCATTACTTGTCACTGGGGTGGTACCCTCAAGATGTATTCTGTACCTTTAGTATGTTAAAATGATGACAAATAACTTGATTTAAATGAGTTTAAAATCAATCAATTTTATAATGCAGTCAACTAAGTTAATCAACCTTAAATTAATAATTAGCAACCTAACTTATGCATCTTTAAAGCTCATTAAAATAAAAAATAAAAAACTGTGGTCTTGAAGGTCTTGCTATGTGCCTTCGATGAGTTACAAAAAGTGCACAAAATGCACTTGTATCATTTGGTATCAAGCAATGGTTAATAGAGAACAACACCAGAGCCCAGAGTAGTCTACACAGAAACAACACCACAAAACTAGCTGCTTAGCTGATATGATCTGGGTAACTCTTATTTAACCATATAGGGTAACATTTGTCTGTCAGATCACACCATGAAAAAATGCCCAGCATTTAAAAACAGCATTCAGTCAATGTCATCTCATGTCCTAACTCTAACCATGATTTAAACATTTTCTGACAGACCATCACATTTTAAAAGATAATATGAGATAATAGGAAAAGCCGTATGATGTATGATGTAAGAGTGAAGTGACAAGCTGATCTTTCGAAGGCAGGGTGCAGCTGGCTCATTCAAATATGCTTCATCGGTTATCAAATCAAACAGTAATGGATGACTATGTCACTGGTTTTTCCATTCAAGTCTTGGCCGTGTATCAAAGACTCATTACAAAAGAAATAGATGAGAAGTATCTTTTCAAATACAGGGCAATGGCTGGCATGTTAGGAGACGCAGTGGAGGAAAAGGAAGTGTTTTTCTGTACTGGAGGATGTGGTAAAAATGTTCAGATGGTTATCTTCATTGCAGCATAGATCAGTAGAAATCTGATACACTGGATAGAAAGATTCTTCTTCTGTATTATCTGTCTGCAAGTAGCCAGTATAATAGTGTATCTTTCTGATTTACAACAAAGTGGCCTTCGCTTATACTATTATGGCTCTACTACAGGCGTAGAAAATACTTTTATGGGAGGAAAAATGTCAAGGATTCATATGATCACCTCTATGCAATGTCCTAAAATAACGCAAAATACAGTACATCACAAACTTGAATACATGGATAATAAGGCTGCACATACATCTCCTGGGATTTTTATGCACAACAGATTTGATTTTGCTTGATTTTGCACGGAATAATGCAAAAAACAAAATTCATTCAAAACATTCAGTGAGCGGTAATTCTAGGGGTGAAAATGCCTGGTTGATGAGAGACGTCAGAGGAGAACGGCCAGACTGTTTTGAGTTGACATTAAGGTTGTGGTAACTCAAATAACCACTCTTTACAACTGTGACGAGCAGAAAAGCATCTCAGAATGCACAATACACTGTTAAAAGTCACTGAGATCACATATTTTCCACATTCTGATGTTTGATGTCAACATCAACTGACTCTCTGAAGCTTGTACAACTGTGGTCGCTCTGTTGATCACAGATACTTTGCTGCACATCTGTGGTTCAATACCAGCTGTTTTTGTAATGTTTTCCCTGGGGTTAGTATGCATGTATGTATGTATGTATGTATGTATGTATCTATCTATCTATTTTATGCATTACAAGTTGCTGGCACATGTTTGGATAATTGCACGAATGACAGGGTTACAAGTGTTCCTATTAAAATGACCGGTGAGTGTAGCTGGGGTGGTTATTTGCTTACAACTTTTTTTAAATGAGCTATGGAAAATACTCAAGTCAACCAAAATCATGAAAAAGATAGAATAAAAAACAGCAGGGTAGAAAATGTATAAAAACAAAATGGGCTTTAAAGATGACTGTGCTTGTTTACAGAGCAAAATGTTCTCTCAGTCTGTTAAATGTGGAACATGGGGAACATTAAAGAATACACCAAATAAAATGAGGCAAGTGTGTGTTGCCTTTACTAAATCGGGAAATGTCTATAAAAAGAGTTCATTCACTTTTGAAATATGGAATAAACAAAATATTTTCTTTACATATACTGGATACTGCAATACACTGGAGATTTTTTTTCCACATACATAGACACACACATGTGGAATATATTGTACGATGTAAACTGCATAATAAAATAGTTTTTTATATCACTCATTATGTGGCTCTGTAAATTGCCGGAAAGGCGGGATAGTGTAAAGCTGATACTTATTTTGAGGAGCACATGCCAGTAATGATTCAAAAGGTTTCATGCCATAAGAAGCATGATTAAGCTCAGATCAGAACAAATCCTGCTTGAGCAAGTCACAAAGATCTAGAAAAGATCTCTGACACCGTGCTATATCAACTTTTAAATGAGTGAACCACATCTAAAATGAATATAGTTGGCACAGTGTTATCTAAAGTTATTAAAAAAGAAGGTGAGATTAAAGGTTTAACCATTAAAGGTTAAAAGAGACATGATAATGTATGCTCTGACTATTAATAAACGTGTGACTAGGCTCTGCAAGCAAGCCATTTCCTCTCAGCAAGCTTAAGGAACCTGTACATACGTCCATCTTCCCACCTTCACACTGACCCTTATTCATTGTAGTTCTGAAGAAATGAGAGCACATCACAGCATGCAGCATTTGAGAGCAAAAGATGAATCCGCTTCAGCTGCATGAAAACAAACCCCCATCCATTCGCACTTACTTACAC
Source organism: Ictalurus furcatus (assembly GCF_023375685.1). Lineage (NCBI taxonomy): Eukaryota > Metazoa > Chordata > Actinopteri > Siluriformes > Ictaluridae > Ictalurus > Ictalurus furcatus. The sequence continues at coordinate 10,248,671 of NC_071264.1, forward strand.
ACCCCAAATTACCCTCATATACATCTAATCTACATGAAATGCATCCTAATTTATGCACATGTTGTGAAAGTAAGCCAGTAACAGGAAAGAATTTAAAGACATACGGTCAGATTAGGGCTGCACAATTAATCGGATTTCGATCGCAATTAAGATTTTGACTGCCCACGATTAAATGAACATGATCGACTGCGATACTGACGTTTAAAGTTCGTCCTCCGCTCATAGAAAACGCCACTGTTTTCTCCACTCAAATCAAGCGCTTCCTACACTTGGTGATGGCGTTTTAGCGCTCGAGCTGCCAGTTTCTCTGCGAGCTCCAGCACTTGCGCGAGGAGAAATCATGACACTAGCTAGCACAATGCTAAATGGCACTACAGAGGTTGTCGGGGACATTAAACCTCATCACGCCGAACAGGAAAAAACTTTGCAGATAAACTCAGGGCTCTACAGTGCGACCATTTCACTCGCATTTGAGACTGTGAATAAATATTTATTCGCACCGGTATGAGTGACCTGTTCAGAGTTGTATAATACAATCGGAATAAAAACTACAGGAAGTCCAAAATGCATCTACACCACGCAACAGTTACTTTCACACTGCTTTTCATCTCCTCAGTCAATCGAACAAGTGTGGAAATACTGCAGAGAAGCCATTATGATGACGAGTAACACTGCACATCATCTGCTTCAACTTCCCGATCTCACAACCGCCATCTTTTATTGATCACGCACTATGTTCCTAAATTCTGTCATAATTGACAAGCTCAAGTTTTCTCATGCCTACTTGTGTGTAATATTGTGGCACATTAACGCTACCATCTTTTTTAAAAAAAACAAAAAACAAAAAAAAAACACTAAACTTCAACTGTGCTCCTAAATTTTTGTAATATCCTAAAAGAAACTGTCTTGCGTCTCTCTTACTGTAAACACTGTTATTGTCTTTTCTGCATTCGCCTGGATTGTTTTCATTTAGTTGGATATTGTTATATTTGATGCATATTTTCATTTGGTTAATGGCATTTTTATTTATCCTATATTTTGGGTACAATTTTATTTATATTTTGCTTCTACGAGATTATACACTTTAAGGATCAGTCTAATTTGATGTAAAGATTTGCACATTAGCAGGAATGTAGCACAACATGGAGGTGAAAGCAGCGGTCTGTTTATTTAAATGTGAAAGTACAATAAAAATATGTTGTCCCTAAAATCAATTAATAATCGTGATAAATAATCGAGATCTCAATATTGATCAAAAATAATCGGGATTATCATTTTGGCCATAATCGTGCAGCCCTAAGTCAGATCCAACGAAAAAGTAAACACGACAGGGAATAAACACATTATAGTGAAGTCGTGAAAGAGGTGCTTGTGTCCGAGGCTGCTGAACATGATGTTCTTTTTTGGTATCCTCAAAAGCAGTACAGAAGGTACGTGAACAAAAAGACTATATGAAATTATACAGAATTATACTGTTTCAAGGTAGGAAAGGATGGTTCAAAGGATGGCTTGTCTTTTCTTTTTACTGGGATTAATATACAGCCCCAATTCCAAAAAAGTTGGGATGCTGTGTAAAATGTAAATAAGAACAGAATGCAATGATTTGCAAATCTCATAAACCCATATGTTATTCACAATAGAACATAGAAATCATATCAAATGTTTAAACTGAGGAAATGTACCATTTTAAGAAAAAAAGAAGATCATTTTGAAATTGATGGCAAAAAAGTTCGGACGGGGCGAAAAAAGGCTGGAAAACTAAGTGTTACTGAAAAGAAACAGCTGGAGGTTAATTGGGAACAGGTCAGTAACATGACTGGGTATAAAAAGAGTCGTTAGAGAGGCAGAGTCTTTCAGAAGTAAAGATGGGCAGAGGTTCACCAATCTGAGAAAAACTGCGTCTACAATTTGTGGAACAATTATTATTATTAATATAATTATATATTATAATTATTAGTCCCCTATAAACTGAGTACTTCCTCAGCATCTTCTCCTGTCATTCTCACTATCAAAGTTTATTAGACAAAGAAAATGCAGCTTGTCATGTTACCAAGAATGCTTCATGAACACTGTGTTCCTGTGTTGAGAAGCTAAAAAAGAATAGCTTTGCATTATAATTTGTGCTTTAAAAAGGCACAATGATATCCGGCCTAAGTTTGTAGTTTGTTTGCCCAAGGGCTCTGTATCTACATCCTCAGCCAAGCTCTTATACACAAATACATCTCATACTCTCTTTGAAGCACTAAATGATCTAATAAAGATTTATGTCCATGCATCCTGAATCACATTCTCAAATTACATGTTGACACTAAGGTGTATTACCTATTACATGATGAAATTGATATTGATTTTTGATTTTAGGACTACAGATCATGCATTATTCAGACTGTTAAAATGTCATCCTCAAATTTGCACACACTCCAACCTGAGGGGAGATGTCTGATCATACAGACACGGCAAAAAATTGGTAGAATTTGCGTATGCTCGTTTTGCGATCAGATTTGGCCGTACACAACGTCGAATAAGCACCAGCATAATTTTGAAATTAAAGGTCCAAACTGTACTTCCCTGTCTGTTTTCTTTTAAAATGTGATCACGTTAAAAATCAGATGACAATAACCGATATTGTATTATTACCAAAAAACCCCAATAACATATTGTTCATATCATTCTATGTCTTCTTTCATTTTCATGTCACAGACATGTGTATATGTACAGTGCAGTCGACAGGAAATTGGAGATTGAGGTTAAAGGCTATGAGGTTAAAATATAGGCTCTCAGCTTTCTTGAGCCTAGTTATCCTATTACAGGAAATCAAAAATTATTTGTCAGATTTCCTTAATAATTCATAAAACTCGTTTACCACTTGCTTTCAAATCCAATTTTCCTGCACTTTACAAAGAAAAAAAAAAACATAACAAGACATCTGCAATTTTCTTTTGTGATTGCCTTTTAGTCATATAATTTTTTAAAAAAGGTTATTGCCTTCAGAGTTATCATCATTCTTTAAATAATACCATGTAATGCACGGTAATACTGATTATTGGTATAATTTTTTTTACATAAATCTCATATCATCTAATTTATTTCTGTTGTTATAACAGCTTGATTTAATAAAACCTATCAGTCTTTCTTTGAATATTGCTTAGTGAAACAGCCTAGAGGCATGTGCTTCTTATAAACAGAACAATAAACAGAACAATATTTCCATCCTGGAGATGATATTTCGGGTCCAATAAACTTAATGCAAACTATAATTAGTGACCATCCTCGACTGTATTTTCACTGACTGTTCCTAGTAAACAGATGGGCTCCATAGCAACATCATCTGTACCTAATCTTCAATATATTTGGCAGTAAGAGTGCAGTAAAGTGGACAAATGCAAGATAGGATGAGTAGAGGGTTGCAGCATAGCAGGAGATCTGCGCAACCTGCCTGTCTGGAAAAGTAGCCTCACATGTGGACCTCATGTGGTGTTGCTGCTCAATATGTAATAGCATGGATGACAGCAGGAGGCTCCTGCTTCTACTTGTATGGTCTAAAAAGATCTGTGTTGCCCAACATGACAGGGGAACAGTGGGGAGAGATTGACCGACTCTAATTCAACGCTAATTCCCAGGATCTCTGTTTATCAGCTTGATTTCTGGCAGAATAGTGTTCACAAACTAAAGAATGAAAACAATATATCAATTAAATAAACAAGCTGTATAAATAGAACACATACATATACGTCCAGTGACATACAGCCATCCCATAATATTAACTAACACCAATATTGTATACCGTATATTCGTGCCACCAGAACGCTAGCTCTAGCTGATGATGCCTCATACATATGCCGAGTGACCTCAAATTATTTTCTATACCTTGCCTATGTGAACTGAGTCAGCTGGTGTGGGGGATATAAATGGCATGGGACGATAGGAATTCAGCATTAATAAATAAAAATACAAAAAGGACAGAAATAAATGAAGACAGAGCACTGTGAGTCATGTTCATACACCTACCTTTATGCTCTTTGTGATTCAATGCTATTCAAAACTCAATGCTAAACAATCAGCACTGCCAGCTTTCCTCACATACTTGCAAAAGAGGAACATTTGCATAACCTGCATTTAATGGAGTGCAGATGAACAGAACTCTTTCATGGCAAAAGTAAGGAAAATTTGTCTTTACATTGTATGGCGCAAGTGTTACCAAGGGGATAAACAACAAATGTCTGGCAAAGCTAAGTGGCTGAGGTTCTTCTATTATGCTCGCTCTCCTTTGCGCTATTGTCTTGTATTGTTCAAATATTGTCTCACTCTCTTATGATCACCGACAAATCCCCAGTGTTGAGTTATCAGTCACAGTGTTTGAGTCCAAAAAAACAAACAAACAAAAAACCCTAGTAAATGGTTCTTTTCCTTGTTGCACCTTCTGAACAGCTAATTTGTATGTTTTCAAATCAAAGAAAATTGTATTGCTTTCTCACACACACGCACACAACCACACACAGTAAGATATGCAGTAAAATGCATTTTACGACTATAAAATATATATAAACGATATCAAAAAGTGTGGTATAACGTGTAACACCATGCGGTGCAACATCGAGCCGAAGTAGTAATGAAAAAGCTAACAATATTATGTAAATATCTATCAATACAGGGAATGCTGTGTGCATTACCGAGTGTTTTACCTAGAAAGATTCAAGTAAGCTTTATTTATTTATTTATTTTAAAAAACTGTCCGTTTATCTATATTAAACGTAGAAGATATAATCTTGAAGGTACCACCAGAACCAACAACGAAAGGAACCATTTAGAATTGAATTTAAAAAAAAAAAAAAAAAAAAAAAAAAAAAATACTGCTAATTCAACATGTTCTAATTCAGTCTTGAGGGGGATCTAGGTGTATGGTATGACCACATGATGAGAAAGAAGAACAGAATAGACCTAGCTACAAACCTCTCAGGCAATTTGAGGCAATGGAGGAATATTACACTGGGTAATAGCAGGTGGATTTATGGACTTATCTAGCCTACATGTTTATAATAAGACATCATGAAACAAAACCACATGGGTTCATTCAGGAGTTGGTGTAAAGCACTGTAAAGCATGGGACACTGTAGAATTTACCGTTGGTGTAGAGATGATGGCCAGGACATTCGTGGCTTTTTCAGTCCGGGCCGGTGACTGTCCACACTTTTGTTGGGACCCAGGTAGCGCTCGTTGTCGGAGTGATAGCGCTGCTTGATGCGAATGTGAGTCCGCGGTTGTCTCCACAAATGTTTGGGTGGTTTGGCGAAACCGGCGCCTTCCCGAGTAAGCGCCGCGCACTCCATGCTCTCCTCACTGCACTACACACACTATCCGATCTACTATAGATTACAGATACACCGGAAGTTAGACGATCGCCACGGACGGAGCTGTTCACACGCGGTTGGTGCTGAAAAGTTGCGCAAAAACAAAAGTGATCTGCCAACACAGTGCGACTATAAAAAAAAAACACCAAAAAAAAAAAAACTAAATAAATAGCTAATCCGATCACCCTGTTGATCAAGGCCACGCTGATTCAATCTTACGTGCGATCCGATTAATCTGATCGTCACTCATATATATGATAGGCTACTATAGTACTATAATGTCCTTAAAGCGCAGCGTGTTAACCGAACTGGCTCAGTCCATGCTTCTGTTCTGCTCAGAGCTGAAGGGAGACGTCCGATCTGCTCAGCTGAGTAAGAAGTGGAGAAACTGAATCAGTCTGATCAAACTAACGCCCAGTCTGCATTACATCAGCACACGTACTAACCTCACAACTCTCTCTCTCTCTCTCTCTCTCTCCTCGTCTCTCGCTCTCCTCTCTCTCTCCTCTCTCTGTCTCTCTCTCCTCTCTCTCTGTCTGTCTCTCTCTCCTCTCTCTCCTCTCTCTCTGTCTGTCTCTCTCTCCTCGTCTCTCTCTCTCCTCTCTCTCTCCTCTCTCTGTATCTCTGTATCTCTCTCTCTCTCTCTCTCTCTCTGTCTCTCTGTCTCTCTCCTCGACATGCATGAAAAACAAAGCAAGTAAAGTGCAAAACAGACACATTCAGTTCACATTAGTGTAGTAACTATGATCAAGAACACAGCACATTTGAAATCCTTATAGTTTGGGAGGAACCCTTAAAGTTAGCTTTATGTACAGTAGAACCCTACACAGTGTTTTCTCTATCCAAGTACAACCCCCCCCCCCCTTTTTTTTTGGAAGATGCAAACCATTAAATATTCAACCAAACCCTAAAGAACCCTTTAAAAAATAAAGCCGAGGCAAGGCAAGTTTATTTGCGTAGCGCATCCTGTTCACAAATCTGATTCAAAGTGCTTTACATAGCCCAGCTAAAAGTAAATAAAAAAAACCCCAAACAACCCAAAAAAGACAAAGACAATAAAAAAACGCAAAATAAACAGCTATGAAGACATAAAGGAAATGAAAGAGATCAAATAGATTTATGGATGTGTCAATAATTCAAAGAACCCTTTCCCCTTAATAATGTAGATCACAGACGTCGTTTTAACATACATTACTGTACATTGTGCAGTTACAATAAATATCTTGCTTTTTTTTTTTGGTTGACTTTTTGTTTGTTGCCACAAGAATCTGAATAATCATCCTGGATTGGTTAAAGATCCATTAATCAAAAGGTTCTTCATGAAAACAAAAATAATTCTTCTATGGAATCGCAAGGAACCTTTCCTGGCACCTTACTTTTTCAGTTAAGAATGATATGGATCAAGTTTGAGCTAAAAGTAAAATATTTACACTCTGTGTTTTTAAGGGTTATTTGCGAGTTTAAGGGTTTTGGCATCCTAAAGGGTTCTTTAAAAGCTCACTGGATAATTAAAGGGTCTTAGCCTCCAAAGAAGGTTCTACTCTTCTGACAGGGAAATAGGGTTCTACATAGACCCTTCTATCCTCACTAGTGTGTCAGAAGTATAACGATGCAATGCTCCACTATAAGAATTGAAACAGTGAGTGTGTACATAGTGTTCCATTATTATTATGTAATAAATAAATGTAAAAACTATTACAGAATAAATAAATGTTTAAAAAGAATGATTTTGTAATAAAGTTTTTAAATAATAAAGAACAAACAGAATGAAGAATTAAGGAAAGCATTACATATACAATACTACAATACAATGTTTGTCTTTCAAGGCATATGTCAGGATTTATACTCAACTAAAAAAAAAAAAAACATTGCAAGAATGTACCCTAGTCATTTCAGTCATTGTGTCTGGATTGATGCACTTGCAATAGATTTTAATGCTATTAAACACTAAACATGAACAGCTAAACAGTAAGTGAGTGGAAGAAAAGCACCTGAGAGGAATAGCTACCCTTTGCTGACATTGCTGACCTTTCTCCCACTTAATCTTCCTGCCATTTGATATGACAAGCAATGAACATTTATTTGAGTGGGGGAAGTTATGAGAGCAGCTGCAAAAGAAGCAATTCAGGCTTCCTGTTGTGGGTTCTGATCAGGCATCTGCCACTGGCCTTTGACTCCGGCATGGCTGCTTTGCATCAGCAAGCTTCAGCCACACTGAGTAATGTGATATATGGACGCATGCACAAAAGCGCAATAAAGGAGCTGATTTCTCATAATCTCTGCCAGTGAGAGAGATGGCAGCAGGACGTGACCCAACTGCCGCTTGGCTGATATCACAATCAGCTACTTTCTGGCACTGAGCTCAGTACTGAGAGGAATAACTATATAGAATAATATTGGACATGTATTCATATTTGTGTAATCGTGACATTACATTTAAACAGATTGTATGAAGAGAAATGTCCATTAAAGTCTGCCACAGCAGAAAAAAAAAAAAACTCAGAAAGCGTACCATGCCAGCATGTCAGTGTTTACCTCCATTCAAAGTTGAAACCATAAGAAGGTACTGTATGTCTAGTACCATGGATAATCACTTACCTGGGGTCACTACCATCCAGATTTTGTGTCCCAAGGTTGGCCAAGGCTGATTTGTACAGAGCCTCGAGGTCCAGCAGCTTCTTGGTGTCCAGTATGGAGTGGCGACGTGACAGCGGAGGCAGCAGTAGCGGCCCCGAGAACCTTCGGCGCACGGCATAGCTTGGCTTGGGCACTGACTCACAAAATGCCAGAGAGTCACGGCGCCTCTGTGGATGTCAACAGACATACAAACAGAAATGATGACCAGATCTTGATTTCTGGACTTGAAATTAGGACTTTGTCCCAGACACAAAATTCCCGTCAAGTTATTGTTCTTCCTATAATGCCAATCTTTTTTTTTTTGAGTGATCATATGGTGTAGTGTTAACGGTGAAATGACCGTAATTGTGACAAAATATCTTTGTGATGATATTTTGAAAAAATGATTTGTTTATATTAATGTGGCTGTTCTAATATATTATTGTTTCTATAGTAACAACTCACAGATATCCATATCCAATTCACAGAAATCCATATAATCAAAGCCAAATAATAATAGCATAAAAACTGTTTAAAAAAGAACAACATATAATCATTAATATTGTGCAGATTTATTTAAGGAGACATTTATTTTCATTTATGGAAGGAGTCTCCAGTGTCGGCACTTTGTCAGTTAGTTTTCCGCCGCAGGAGAATCTTCAGGCCAAAAAAAAAAAAAGAGTTCCTCAAGGCTTCCTTAGATAGTTTGCTTAACAGCATATTAAGGGTTCTACTTTGTAATAATTTGCATGAATTAAATTGTATAGAATTGCTATAACACGGTCATTTTATGTAAAAATTCTAGCTTTGTGGCACAAGCTTTTTAGACTGGGTGACTGACCTATGAGGACTTTACAGAAGACTGGAACTGTGCAGCGACAAATGCGATGGTTCAATATGAGAATAAATAAATGAATAAATAACCAAACCCAACATAATTATCATCATAATTATTATATAATTATAATCATAATCATAATCAAGTGTGACAACGTAAGATAAAGCTTCATCAGTAAGCATGACTAAAACACACAGTAGGCAGACAAAATGAATCTTACTTGCATGATTAAACAGTTCTGTAATCAATCTTATGTGTATTGCTCAAATCTCAAAATAAACAGTACAATTCTACAGACTATGCGGTAAAATCAAGGCCCAGCCTGCCTTCACAAAAAACGTGTGATCACACACTCACACACTCACAATCTAACCTACTCTTACACATTGTGTCGCCTCTGTGGGCCTGAAAGGTGTCAAACTACTAGAAAAGTGTTAAAGCTATATTACATTACTTACAGATGCAGTAGTTTCTAAGTAACACATCATGAAGTAAGTTTCACGCTTCCTTTCCCTGTGAGTGAGCTGATGGATTATATCATCTGAATCAGAAACCAGAATGCAGATTTCAAAAGTGCAAAGCAAGCTGTTCGACAATATTTTGGTTACAGCTGCTATGTTGACATGTAAGCCTACAGGAGTGATCTGAACAAACTATGGTTGTTGTCAACCAAAACTAAGGTTAGCTTTATGAGGATATATTCCAAAACAAGTTCTTTACTACAAGTCAGTATGATCAAATGGGCTAATCACTGACTGAGAATAAATGCCATATACATGCGCTTCATTTACTGGAACAGAAATGAACTGCTACTCAGTCATTTCAGTTCAAGCGTACTGGGAACTCGTCCTGAAGGACATACGTGAAACTCGAGGATCTTTCCATACCTTCAAATATCAAATGACAACAAAAGTTGTAATAGAAATAATACTATTATAGAACAAGTTATTATTAGTGGTCAACTTTAAGAGCCAGCATGGGTGACTTATAAAATGATGATATTGGAATGATATTTTAAGACACAATCCATCTTTATTCATCATAGACATTACTAAAAGATGTATGACTCATTACACATTAACATAAAACTGGTTTATTACACATTAACATTGCTTTATCTCATATCATGATCAGAAAATTTACATCAGGCTATTTTGCATTTGTAAATATCAATAAAGTCTACCTTCGGCTACCTTTTCATACACACATCCAACATGGCTGAAAGAAGGGCACTTTAATTTATTTAAAATCTTCTATGACATTTTGCAAAAATATTTCACCACTGATTTTAATCTAACTATAGATTATTATGTGGTAATTTTTAAAATATGCAGAAAGGTCTTTCTTTGTTTCTTTCTTTCCAGGTTGTGTCAGCGTGCATCTAGACTGAGCGGGTTGTTTTTTTTTCTTCGAGGTGAGTGGAGATATGAAGCTCATGGGACAAAGAAGGACCACATTTATTAACGTGAAAGATACACTTACAGCCATGCAATTACAACATTCATTCATTCATCCTTAGTAACTGCCTGGTTAGGGTCACTGGGATTTAGAATTAAGCTACTAGTTTGTTTATATTTTGGGCAACTGAACCAACTACATTTGTTAGAAAATAATAACACAATAGTCTGATTTCGGCCACACCCACTTCAGGTTTAAATCTAAATCATACAGATATGAACATTTGGAGCACTAAACAGTTACAAATAGCAGTGCACAGATAGGGCTGGATTCAAATCGAAGGCTTTAGTGAAATGCATGGCACTACGGTTCACTGGAGTACTAAACAGATTCAGACATAGATAGTGTACTTGTGTTACACACCTTCATATGACTTCACATATTATACAGCACCACTGTAAATCTGTCACGTAGCTTGCAAATTGTAGCCCACAAGCAATGGATAAGATTAGTAAGCTTGAACAAATTCATAACAAACAATCTATACCATATCCATTTGATTCGCAAAACTAACAGACACTGATTGAAAAGATTAACGAAAGTTATAGTGGCAGTAGTAAATACTTGCAGCAACTGACAGAGATTACTATCTGAAAACTATTTACATACCATTTGTTTATTTTGAACACTGTTATGTTAATAAAGTGATTTGTATTTGTATCAGTAGCACAATTTTTATGCCCAAGTCTGAGCACTTTTGCTAGCAAGTGATTAGCCAGATACTTGGTTACGCTAATATTTGGTTTTGCTTCCCCTTGCCTTAATAATAGCACTAACCCTGTCAGGTAAGGATGCCAGTCATGTCTTCAGAGGTCCGCAATTATCGGGATGCACAATTCAGCTAGGGTTCATTGGTGTATAAGTTTTTCACCACGTTTTCTATGAATAAAATCTGGTAAAGTCAGGTTGGTAGCAGACCATTCAAAGTGTCCTAGTGTTCATCACACACAGATTTGCCTCTATGTACTTTGTGCGTGCTTTCCACTTGGACATGAAGGACTAAAAGGCAGCCTCAGAGTCTGGCAAAAAACTGATGATTCAGTTTTATGCCAAATCATATTTGTCCAGTTTTGCAACGCATTAGCCTTGTGCAATAAGGCATTGTTATTGGTGGATGCAACTCTTTTTGGAAGACCTTAATTCAGTGTATATTCTCTGTACATGCCAACTGAATATTTGCACATCCTTAGAAGAGTCGTGTTAAATAGCTACGGTTACCCCTGTATTGCACTGTATTTGTAAATAAGAAGTCAGTATTTGCATTAAATATTCAGGTCTGACCTACTTTAATGCCTCTCTTCAACATGAATTTATGAAACTAGCCCGCTGTGTAAGAGTCACCACAGAATGGGAATAAGGGCTGACTGTGCCTCCATCTGCTCAGCAATAAGGCACAAGCAACATGCATGCATCCATGACTGATTTTATTTGGAGGCAAGGAGGACACCTGGAGCCGTCATAAAGAGTGGCCCATGACTAAAGCATATCAACTGTATTTTTATTGCTGATTGGTGATCCTTAAAATGTTTATACTGTTGAATTCTGAAATCTGATTGGGCAGGAGGTGTTTATACATTTTCTACAACAGCAGTCAATATTGCTGGCTGTGCTTGTTTGTTAGTCGTTAGTATGTTTTTTTTTCAATAGAATCTTTTCATTCACAGGAACTTATATACTATGCATAATCTAAGCCTAATAATAAATGAATGAAAGAGATTTTTTTTTTTTTTATAGAACAGACTGGTGAAGGAATTACTGTTTATTGCTGCTATAACGTGTGATAACAGAAACTAACTTGTTAGATGTGAAGGTTCTGTTGTGAAGGTTCCACAACAATTAAAGTTAACATTTAACCACATTATCTGGCCAAAAGTATGTGGACGCATGAGCGATCACACCTATATGTGCTTTTTGAACATCCCTTTTCAGATTTATTGACCCTTTTACTGTTATAAAACACCTCCACTCTTCTGGGAAGGCTAGAATATTTTCAAGCAAGGTTGTGGGGATTTTGTAGGGATCAGCCACAAGAGCATTAGTGAGGTCAGGCTCTGATGTTAAGTGAGGAGGCCTGGGCACAGTCGGCATTCCAGTTTATCCCAAAAGCGTTCAGTATGGTTGAGGTGAGTGCTCTGTGAAGGACACTCAAGTTCTTCCATTCCAACCTTGGCAAACTATGTCTTAATGGAGCTCGTTTTGTGTACAGGAGCACTGTCATGCGAGAACATGTTTGGACCTCTTAGTTCCAGTGAAGAGAAATTGTAATGCTACAGCATACTCCCTTGGTTGACGAACTTAGCCATTTCTATGCATGTTTTGAAATTACAGCAATATGGCTAATGATAGCATTCCTGCTAATGCAACAGAATTGTGCTTATCTATTGGAGAGATTTGTGCAGTGAAAGGCAGGAAGGCAGTGGGCCCAGGCGGAAACCCCTTAAAGGTTCTGAAAACCTGCGCTGACCAACTAGCCCCAGTGCGTAAATTTTCAATTTGTCTTCTATTGTCCCTACATGTTTCAAGTGATCCTTTATCATTCCTGTGCCCAAGTCATCCACTCCAGCTGAGCTGATTGATTACTGCCCAGTGGCCCTGACCTCTGTGGTGATGAAGTGCTTTGACAGACTCATGAAAGCCCTTATCTGCTCCTCTCTATTCAGCACACTAAACCCAGATCCATGGATGATGCCATCTTCTATGTCCTACACAACACCTGATCCATGTTACATGATAAATGTCACATATAGCACATTGTTATTTGCTGCATCTCATTTCACTATACTACCCCAATTCTGAAAAAGTTGGGACAGTATGGAAAATGCAAAAACAACAACAACAACAACAACAACAAAAAGAGTCATTTGAAAATTCAATTCACCCTGTATGAAGAAATGTCTTCAACTGTGCAACTGTACGGGGCCTTCGTTGCCTTATTTTGCACTTCATAATGTGCCACACATTCTCAATCGGAGACAGGTCAGGACTGCAGGCAGGCCACGCTAACACCCGCACTCTCTGCTTATGCAACCATGCGCTTGTAATGCGGGCAGAATGTGGTTTGGCGTTGTCCTGCTCTGGATGGCAGCACATGTTGCTGCAAAATGTGTACATATCTTTCTGAATTGATGATGCCCTCACAGATGTGTAAGTTACCCATGCCATGGACACTGACACATCCACATAGCATGACAGACACTGGCTTTTGGACCTGACGCTGATAACAGCTTGGATGGTCCTTTACCTATTTGGCCCGGAGAACACGACGGCTGTTTTGTCCAAAAACTATTTGAAACACGATTCCAGAAGTCGGGCTTCGTTTCTGGACAGTGTTGATGTACGGCTTCTGCTTTGTGTAGTAAAGCCTTAACTTGCATCTGTGGATACAGCGGTGAATGGTGTTGACTGACAAAGGTTTACCAAAGTATTCCTGAGCCCATGTCAGGATATCCATTACAGACTCATGACGGTTTTTAAGACAGTGACGTCTGAGGGATCGGAGATCATGCGCATTCAGAAATGGTTTTCGGTCTTGCCCTTTACGCACAGAGACTCGACCAGATTCCTTGAATCTTTTAATTATATTGTGCACCATAGAAGGTGAAATGCCCAAAATCCTACAGATTTGTCTTTGGGGAATGTTGCTCTTAAAGTGTTGGATTATTCACTGACACATCTGTTGGCAGATTGGCAGGCCTTGACCCATCCTTACTCTTGAAGGACTAGACCTTTTTTGGAGGCTCCTTATATACTATGATTAGATGATTTCCTCACCTGTTTCACATCACCTTCTTCTTTCAACTTGTCACATCGCTATTAGTCCTAAATTGCCCCTGTTCGAACTTTTTTGGAACGTGTTGCATGCATCAATTTAAAAATAAACGTTTACCTTCAAAAATCTATGCAGTTCATTAGGTAGAACATCAAATACCTTGTTTTTATAAGTTTTTTGTTTAAATACAAGTCAAAGTAGCATTTTCCATATTGTCCCAACTTTTTCGGAATTGGGGTTGTACTTTTGTCCATGCTCCAAAAGCTCATGTGACAAATAAACCTTGAATCACTAGGCTTGAGTGATTTTCCTTGCAGGCTGGCTTTTCATGACCAAAAATCAGAATTAATATTATTAATTTGAGCCGTTGTTTTTAAGGGTACCAATAACTGTGATGCTGTGTTCACTTATAGATGATCTATCGATTAAAAACTCAACAGTAAGAGTAACTAATAAGATATATCTATTATAAAAATATTAGATTTTGGCATAGTTTGTGTGCAAAAATTGAGTAATTGTGCATAAGGTTTCTATCTCTGATGACAATTCTTGGGGTGACTGTACAGTAAATATTCAGGGTAGATATTTCAGCAATTAAAAACAGAACAAACAAAGAAAAGTAAACTAAAATAGATAGAACCTTCCCAGTCTTCCCCGCTAAACACTAAATACTAAAGATAAAGAACATACTCTCAACTATACCGGTTTGTTATCTTGTTGACACCAAACTACAGAATATCCGACATACAGAAGTACATATGTAAATACAGACATACTGCTGGCTTGAATTATAACTAACTGTGTGGGCTGGACCCATGTACATTGCATTAATTTATTGCTCATGTTGACCAGGAAACACATATTTTTACACACTGAAATAGGAAATTAATACATTTTTCATAACTTATATTTAAAAATAAAATATTGACTAATTTTGAATTGTTTCTGCTTGTTTTTCCACACAAATTCAAGAAATCAAATACCCTTGGATTCAAGCAGTTCAATTCTATTCCTTCTAGCTATTTTACATGCTATTCACTGGCAACATTTGTTTTCATAAAAGATTTTTTGGGTGACTAAAATATTCTCCCTAGAGCACCTAAAGAATCTGCTGCTTTTTTCAGCTGCCATTTCGTCCTTCTTTCCTGTCACTCAGTTGATGTTTTTTTTAAAAGCATGTAGTGATGCATTTTTGCAGAACAATCAGGCACTAACAGACGTCTTTAATCTACCCTCTTGCGACCCAGTAATTGCTGATGTACATCCAGGTCATTCAAGATCGTTCAACTTTAAAGGAGAAATACAAGAGGGTTTTTTTTTTTTTGTTGGTAATTTTTTTTATTGTTCTAAACCCACACGTTGTTTTAAACATCTATTTTGTATGTATTTTTCTTAAACGAAAATGAATGAACGCAACGTAAGCGGACACGGCCAGAATAAGCAGTCCACTGATGACGATAAATCACAGTTTGATTATTTATAAAAGTCAAATAACTCTGACATGACCTCTCTATCTCCATATCAGTTCAACCACACAGTAAGAACATTACAAGATACATTTACAGTACATCTCTCTCTCTTCTGTTTGTGTCATGAACTCCACTCTTCAGGGAGCATCGGCAGGGAATCTCTTCATTAAATGTCATAGTCAAATCAGATTTGATTAAAGACTAAATGAAGGCCATTACAAAGTAAATTAGCATGCGTTACTAGCAGGGCTTATCAGTGTTTGATGAATTGTAATGATTATTAACAAAATATTCAATAACAAGATATGCAATGTAACAATCCATTAATCTACATCAATCTGATTGTTTTGTTTGTTCTTCTGCTATCAAGTACGACCTTGCGTGTGTGATTACATTCATTATCATCAGTGACATTTTTCAGGTTCTGATTACTGATGCTGATTATTCTGTCTGTCACTTGTACATTTCTACTGCGTTCATGATTGGTTATGTAAGGAACGAAACACAACAGGGTCTTCTGTTGTAGGAAAATAATCAACAACATGTCAATAATCAACAATAATAATAATAATAATAATCAACAATATGATGTGGCCCATCACAAAGCAGAGTTATTGTAACCAAATGATTTTCTCATAAGAGCACATCCTGAAGTTTTGTTCCTCTTATATCACATCGACTTGGCAACGACTACAAATTTTAATTTATGAATAAAATGTCATGGTTTTTAAGTTTATAGTTAAAATTAATGTTGTGGATTGAAATGTTAATTCCTGTTATCACTTTTGTTATAGCAGCTATAAATAGTTGTTCTCTCACCATTCTCACTTCTTCTTTCTCGTAAAAGGATAAAAAAAAAAAGCCTTATCACATTATCAAGAAACAAACAAACAAACAGAAAAAAAATCGCAAAGTCATCTGATCTGGAGGATTTCCCACGACAAAAAAAACTTACTTCCCATTACAAAGCACAGACACTGGAGACTTCACTGATAAATGTTAAATAAATAAATCTAATAAGATGATCAGACTGGGCAATGCCCACCAAAGAAATACCAGCGAATGAGCTGTTACTATAGAAACAATATCGCATTAATACTGTAGAACAAGCACATTAATATAAACCTGTGATTTGAATTACAGCCAGTCACTACTGTCAGAGCCACTGTCATAGCAAATGAATCACACCTTCAGACAATTCAGATTCAAGAATTCACCAGTATTGTGCTATAAATCCTGTTATATCGCTGTCCGGAGATTGTAGTTGTATAACAATGAGATCCTTGTTAGAAAATGTTCAAAAAGAAGAAGAAAAAATGTTTCACGTGCTGCAACAGTGTTACAGTACAGTGTAAGTGTAAAATGAATACTATATAATAATATACAAAGGACCAAACACATTTGAGGGCAAAAGTTTGCCTCCATTAAGGCATATGAGTAAATTTCTCGATCGAGCAAGTTATCTACAGAAATAATGAAATGAAATATTAAAAATGAAACATGGGTTTAAACCCAGAAAAAACTGAGATCTTAAAAAGACCTGATCCATAGAAGAAGTGCACGACATCTTGGCAGAGTTATATTAGTAACAATGTCCTCCAAAAATATTTACACCTTTCATGAATGTGAGCAAAAATCAATATATAAAAAGAATAACACGTGCTGTAAGTAATATTTTAAACTATATAGTTTCATTTATGCATATGTTTTAAACAAACACATTTTTAAGCAGTGCAATTTATTTTGACACAAATCTCTGGTTTAAAAATGACTGGCACCAGATATGAATAAAATTTTGTATTTATTTAAATAAAGTGTCGATAATTCAGCACATACACATTTTTGAGAGAAAATTATATTTATTAAAAAAAAAGTAGCTTAAATGTGAATTAGTTTTGTTAGGACAAAGATAAATAATTCTTCCTATTGTTTGACTAGATAAGCTTTTTTGGCTCATTTTTGATGAAGCGGCCCAATCATTCAGGAGGGCTGTATATGTTATTATATATGAAAGAATGTGTAGAATATAATGGAGACTGTTTATTAAAACTGAGAGAATGCCAAATATGTTTGGAGGATATGACTGATAGTCAGTTATAATATCAAACAAGTTATTAGAGAATATTTAGGAAGGAAAAATGCCAAACTTGGATATAACATCATTTCACTATTTATCAATATTAACGCCATAGCACACATTATTTGACTGTTTTTGTTTCTTGTGATAATAAAAGAACATCTGACACAGTCCTCATTTTCCCAACTTCTTTACGCAACTGTATAATCAAATAATTGGTAATCTAAAACTCCATGTACGTAACACCTATAAAGTACAAGTAGGTGTTGGCTGCTTACTTGTGACCTTTGACATAATGATATTCAATGTGTAACGAGTGAGACTGTTTTTGTATCTGCGTGTTCATATCACGTACATATGACTCATTACTACTCACAAGACTTCAGAGGCACCATATTCTTTCAAAATGGCCAGGAACCAATCTGCTCTGTTAAGCTTACTGACACGCTGACATATTCCCAATATGCTACTAAGACAAAAACAAAGTTGTAAGGCAGACCTTAGAATCTGCTCAAGGATTTACACTGCATAATTCATCAGTTAACAGCTGCCACTTCTCCAATAGCTAATTATTCCTGAAAATGTGGCATATTGCTTATACTTTCTTGAGGGGTTAATTTTAGGTTAATTAATTCCTACAATCCAGTAAGTTTAACAGATCGTGTGTGTACTCTGTACTGGGTTTGTATGGAGAACGTGATTGTGTGTAGGTACTTAATGTGTGTAAGATAAGCCGTTACAACAGCATGACTCCCTCCAGCCACATTTACAGCGACCTATATGCATACTTACCTGAAAGCTCTTTGCACCCATAAAAAAATTTCTCACTTACAGTTGGCGTTTGATTTTAGGTAGTAAAAAGTTATTTTATATGGGCAAAGTTCTACTACGTGCTTCATATGCATATCTATTCCACTGTGTCACTTATGACTGTATGGGTCATAAGATATGATCATGATGATGATCATCATTATCATTTCTTAATTTTGATGATCACTATTTTTTTATGTTATCGTTCATCATCAGATGAACAATAAAATAAGTTTACTCTTCACTAAAAAAAAAAAAAAAAAAAAAAAATTCAAAAGCCGATCATTTTATTTAAATCATCACTTTATCATTGTGCTTTCAGGGTGATATGACTAATTTGATTAGAAATGATTCACACGATTCACAAATGGACTACAGACTTATAGGATGTGGGTTACCTCTGTCGTCAGACGAGAAGACATTGACATGGAATTCCCCCTCTATGCTGTCTGGAATAAGAAAAATAAATGCATGGGTACGGGTTACAGGATTAACCATGCTTCATTCTCTTGACAGAGGTCAAATTTCAACATCCTCTGAGTAGAAGCATTCAGGCAAAACGAACACACCCAGCACACTTAAATAAAGACAATTTTATGGATGCAAAGAAAAAGTGTATGAATACATCCTTCATTATATCAACCATTTGCAAGAACCAGTGCCTTGAACTGTTATCACGTATCTCTGTGTGTCAAAGTACACTCATGAGTTCATTTGAAGTGTCCGATGCTCTGACGCAGACTACTTCTATTGCACGAAGTACTAAAGAGAGCTGACACATAACAGTAGAGAGTATGACTGCTTCAGAAGCTGACATGTGATGTGAATTAGATGATGTTGTTTTGTACAAACATGATTATAGAGGTCCAAATCGCTCAGGTTTAAAAAATAAATAAAGAAATTCAAGAGCAAAAGTATGCAGCAGACAGGCACTTCCCTCAGTAGACAGACAATAATGAAAGACAGAGCACTCCAGTGAGACTGACAACGCAATGTGAAAGATCTTGAATACACAATGCCGTACTCATCAAGGCTCAATTAAGACATCGAATGAATAAGTGCTTGACCTGTTTCAGGCTCCCAACTCACAAAGTCTTCTAAATTGAGTGCAGTGATTTGGAACCTTTTATACTGTCTTTCACTGAAGCACTTAATGGTCCACCATTAAACAGTCACATCATTATTTTTCCATTATAGCAAGGTGCTGATATTTGGCTTGGGGAAAGAAGAAAACATTCAATTAATCTTTTCTTGTACGAGCTTCAATTTTGGCGCAAACACCAAACAGAGGCTGTAGTTTGCAAGTAATTGAAAAGCCTGCCATTATACCTTCTATTAACACGTGGGTATCTAACTGTTCACCAAGATGCATTAATAAAGGTTGTGTTCGAATTTAGTTTTGCAAATGAGAATGTTTTTCAGATGGTAACGGTTCCAGCATTCTCAAAGGGTTGTAGACTACTTTCACATTAAATACAGAACCTGTTTTCATAACAGCAATGCTGTGCACCACATGCATTCCAGATGTTGCACTAGAACCGATTTTTGCAAATTTGTATATAGGCTCCTGCATTCTCAAAGGGTTTCTGCATGGAACCTTTCTTTGAAAGGTTGTACAATGAACATTTGAAAGGTTCCCCAGATGAACAAACCAAAGAAGGTGCTGGATTTAAAGTTTAGCATAACAAAACCTCGAAAAGAGAAATGAATGAAGACGAGCGTTGGCCGTTGTAATGTAATGAGCATGAGACGCTACTTTCTAAACACCAACCCCAGGCTTTATCGCACTTCAGATCGGAAGGAAATGCGTGTAAGATCAGGAAGATTTGTCTGTAACATTTCTTCAGGGCTGTAGACCGAACTATTCAAGAGAATAATAATAATTTTAAAAAACTTACTTTAAAAACTTAGTCTTCACACTCTCTGCAGTGTTGAAAGTCTTGATGAAAGCGGCGCAACAAGTTCGTCTGTTTTCGTCAGTTTCTTTTCTTTTCTTTTTTTTTTGTCTTTGTAGAGTTAATAATTTCTAGTTAACCTGCTGGAAAGCACACGGAGTGAGCTACATTTTAATTCGCGGCGGATCCCTCGCTGTCAAACTTCAAACTCTGAAGCAAAAGTTCACTGCAAATGACGCGGTGCGGTCACGTGGCAGGAAATGAGTAACTCCAGATGTAAACAAAGTGCACGCGCTCCGTGGCAGCTGCAGGCTTATTTTCTGTAGCGTTGATTTTTTTTTTTTTTTTTTTTTAGACGTTACGTCATTTAGAAAGCTTGAAATTATGCTCATTAGCTCACCATTACAGTATTCACTTCAGGTACTTTATAATAATATGAAATGAAGCACTCCTTGAAAGTACGGTCCAGTACTGTTTTATAAGAGTGCCTGCCCCCCCTCCCACTCCTCCAGTCTTTCAAATGTGTAGTTTCAAGGGTGAGCCTGTGCCCACAGTAGCGTCAGAATATTTGTCTGACTGGATTGAAACCAGATGTGCTTCTGCTTTTGTAACTCAACCACCTCAATGTCTGGCGTCTTGTGCATTCTGGGATGCTTTTCTGCTCACCATGGTTTTAATGAATGGTTACTTGAGTTACTATATCCTTCCTGTCAGGTCGAACCAATCTGCCAATTTCCCTCTGAGCTCTCATCAACAAGGTGTTTCTGTCTGGAGAACTGCCGCTCACTGGGTTTTTTTTTGTTTGTTTGTTTTTTCCACCATTCTGTGTCAACTTTAGAGGCTTTTGGGAATGAAAATCACAGGACATCAGCAGTTTCTGAAATACTCAAACCAGCCCATCTGGCAACAACAACCATGCCATGGTTAAAGTCACTGAGATCACTTTGTGATCCCTAATGTATGATGTAAACATTACCTGAATCTCTTGACCTGTATATACATGATATTATGAATTACACCACAGCCACATGATTGGCTGATCAGATAATTGCATGGAAGAATAGGCGTACACAGGGGAGTAACCTGGCCTGGGTATTTGGGGCTGTAGTCCTAGTCCCGACAGCAGTGTTGTAATTTTATATCCTCAGTGAATGGAGACGAGATCAGTCAGACAGGGTTTACAGGAAAATACATGGAAATACTCGTGTCTTATTGGCTAACAGCTCTCAATTCTGCCAAACGATAGCTCACAGTCAGTGTGAGGAATAATGGATATACACTGATTTTTTAAAATTATTTTTTAAAACCAGTAAAGGGGTTACATGTTACAGCAGTAACATCCTCTGATGCTGAGCAGGAAAACAAGGTGTGTAAATGTCTACATGAGTTCCAGTTTACGTGAAGATGATATGAGCAGAGCATAAGGAAAGATAATGTACATGGCACTGTAGGAACTAAACCCATAGCGTAGTTGTGCTTCCCCTTGGCTAGTGACACCAAATTAGCGTAGTGAGAAAAGTTTTATATTTTATCGGCCTGGTAGTCATACAAACAGCGACAACACCCGAGGCAAGTTTTATGATAAATCCAACTTTTTCTGATCATGTCCTACATTGACAGCTAAGTTACCTCAGCGTCCATAAAACAAAACTTAAGACTACTAGCTGAGCTGTAAAAAATGCATGGAGAAGAATCTGGGCTGATCTGGAATGATTAACAGTCCAGCTAACAACCTTGGGCGTACATGTGGTCCTATTAAAGTGGCTTATGAGTGTATATATTGTGTCACTATGCACTCTCTTGTCACAGGGTTGGTTCCCTTAGGAGTACATCTGAAAACAGGTGTACAACGTTCCTACCTTTAGCATGTATTTTCATTTCAATTAAATTTTATTTGTATAGTACATAACAATAGACATTATCACAAAGCAGTTTTACAGAAATATGTAAATTCCTGATATATATTTTAGATGAAAGATTTTATCCCTTATAAGCAAGCCAGCGGTGATGGTGGCAAGGAAAAACTCCCTGAGGTGACAGGAGGAAGAAACCTTGAGTGGAACCAGACTCAAAACCCATCTTTATCTGGGTGACACTGCATAATACGATTATAAATAATTTCTCTTTCTATAACTGTATTCCAGTGGTCACAAACTCTCTTCCTTGAGATCTACCTTCCTGCAGGTTTCACCTCCAGCCAAACTCTCGCACACCTGCTTTAGTTAATCAAGAACTTTTTAAGGCAATGACTGTCCGAAATCGTGTACCCTGACAGGCCGTGGAAACAGTACATACTATTCAGTATGTGTGTGAAGAATGAACACAATCCCAGACATACTTCATCCGCCTTAGCGCCACTGAAAAAGAGAGTTGCAACACGCTTTGAAAATTATTCATTATCATAAGGAATTGTGAAAACTCATGCTTGTCCAGCATAGATTTGGCTTATTTTTCTTGGTTAATAAATGGTGAGACATACCTAATGTAATAAAATTTAATGTACATGAAATGTACATAAAGATTTTGTCATTGTGGAAATGGATTTTTCTATCTTCAACCCTATCTTTTAGCTTTTCTTGTGCTCGAGGTCAGAATTCTGTTAACAAAACTCATAATTAAAAAAAAAAATTTAAATACTGACAAAAATCGAAATAGTGCATCTTTAAGTACTAATAATTGACAATCATTGTACCAAAATGGAACAAAATCAGCAAATACAAACCAAATAGTGAGACACTGGCAGTCAGTCTGCTTTCTATATTTTATTAGCAGTAAAAGGAAGTAGATATAATCCAACACGTCTGCGTTACGCATGTAACCCTGTTCCTTGAATGAGATGTTGTGTGAGCTTCACGCTGTGGGAAGAGCCCTCGTGCGTGACCGGCATCTGAAGCTTGTGTAACATAATGCCTATTTATAGGCTTGCCGTGATCAGGTGATGTGGCAATTAAGCGCATCGCGTGATAAAAAAAGACCAGCAGCTGCTCCGTCTTATGCCACTGGCCGGAGCAGTGGACGTAAGTACAGAGAGCTCTTATAGACACAGTAGGTGCAATTTCTCTTGTTCCGGTGTGAGGAAAGGAGGAGGGCAGAAAGCCTGCAACACTACCAGCTGGGCAGCAGATGTAGGCACTTTAGGAATATAATCCGGCCTAGGATATTGGAAGGCCTCGGCTAATCCAGGGGCAAAGTCAAGACAGGAAGGGGCAAAAGGGAGAGCTTGTAGATCTCCTACTTGCTTGAGAGATGTCAGGGCCAGCAGAAGAGGTACCTTTAGAGTCAGAAGCTTCTCTGAGGTTGACTCTAAGAGCTCAAACGAGGTACCTAACAGACCTGCCAGGACCACAGAAAGGTTCCTGGAAGGTATGCGTGGTCTGCATATGGGCCTCAGCTGCCTGACACCACGCATAAACCTCAATGTTAGAGGATGTTGCCCCACAGATTCTCCATCAACAGGGGAGTGGCTGGCCAAAATTTCCTTGTGGATGGTGCTCTAGCATTCAACATGGTATCTACAACCTCAGTTGCGAGAACAGAATCTATGAGCTGGTGCCTCTCAGGGGCCTGACCCACAGTCTCCATAGTTCCGGCCGAGGGGGATAAATCAGCCCTCTGGCTTGAGACAGTAGATGTCTTTTCACCCACTGTGTAGTAGGGTAGTACGTGATTTCGGATGCAGCCAATGATTAGATGGTCAGGTAGGCACGGTTATGGTTGGAGTTAAAATGTTCAGGAAGGTAGATCTCCAGGAACAGAGTTGGTGACCAATGCTATATACTATATAGTCAAAAAGTGCAACAGTTGCATGAGCTTATGAGCAACTCACGAGTATGAACATCACAGTAATTTCTGAATTCATTAGACAGTAGTTTTAACTTGAAGTCTGTTATACCAAATTTGAAGTTATTAACTGTTCAATTATGGAGACTTGTTCTTAGCAATTGTAGTCCTAGGGCTATCCAAGGAAGAACAACCACAGCCATCTTTATGGTTTCTATATGGTACCATCCACAGTAATTTCACTGTAATCTTTAGCAGCGAGTGATATTCAGGTGATGAGAACACCAAACAGAAGTGGGACATCAGGATGGATCAGGCCAGTCCAGATTGTATTTTTCAATTTGACATGTGCTCCATAGTGTAAATTTAACAATTTTTTTTTAGAATAAATAATTCAATGTACTCCATATTCACCTTTCTAGGTAAAATATACATAATAAAGTTGCAAAAGGTGTACCATTGAGGGTACCACTCCAGCAACAAAGAAAGTTTCAGTTTAATACCTTTTTCGGAGAGTGCGTACAGAAGCAAAGCAATCTTTGAGTTGAGTCTTAGTTGTCTATTGATTTATTAATTTGATTGATTTGTTGTTTTTTTAATGTTTACATTTCTGTATAAATAATGTCACCCCTCTGTGCATCAGAATATATATTAAAAGGTGTTATTGTGTCCAGAAGAAAATTAAGTGTTTTTATTATGAATATCAGTCCCAAAACGTACATGTCATGCTTCAGTTTTCCATTTAATTGGTCAGTGTGTCCAACCTTTCATTCGTTCATCTTCAGAAAGCACTTTATCCTGATCAGGGTTGCATTGGATCTGGAGTCTATTCCAGGAACACCATGTGTGAATTGGGAATACACTCTAGATGGGATGCCAGGCTATCACAGGGCACCGTGCACACACACAAACATTCACAATTAGGGGCAATTTAGAGTCACCAATCCACTTACTGGTATGTCTTTGAGAGGTGGGAAGAAACCAGAGCCCCCTGGAGGAAGCTCATGTAGACACAGAGAGAACATGAGAAACTCTGCACAGACAGTAACCTGAATTCAGGAACCCTGCAAATGTAGCAGCAATTCCACCCTAGTTAATGTATTGATTATATTAAAATAATTCTTTCTTACTAAGCTCAAAGTACCTAAAAGCACTCAAAGCTATGCTGAAACTTCACCAACCCTTGCACACATGTCCAACAATAGTTCTAAGAGCAAATATAGTCTAGTTAGTGAATGTACAGTATAGTGGGCAAACATTCAAGCCAAATGAAATGGCATGACTCAATTGATAAACCCACATACTCACCTACACATGCACACACCCATGCGCTCTCTCTCTCTCTCGCACACACATCGACACACAAAGCCCACATATAATAGTGGCGCCCTCTTTTGATCATGTGAATTAACCAAACAGACTTAATCTGACATTAAAATAATTCATAATAGCATTCAGATTTTTAAAGCATTTTTAAAACATGTGTGACATGTAATTATGCTACATATTAACAATGCGCTACAGGTTTTCCATGAAGCAGGACATTTTGGACTCCATCCATAACTCCACCCATTTTCCAGTTTGCATTTACACTGTCATGCCTGTTGCCCACACCATGAAAGTCTTGAAAGTCTTGTCTATTGTGGAGGGTATTGAGCAAATGGTGCTTCCTCGTTCACCTTGTTCTGATGGGAGTGAAAAAGAGAATTCATGAAAGAATATATAAAAGCAGTTTGCCCATATGGTAGTAATCAATGACAATGGAAAGTCAAAACACGACACTAAAGAGTGTAAGCAGTTAGAACCTCACCATAGGTACGTCATCCAGCCTTTCAAATTGCGAGGTTTTACTGCAGCGGATCATCTTAGCGATCACAACCACAATCACCAAGGCCAAAGTGATGAAGAAAATGCACAAGATAGCCACAAGGCCTGGGTTTCTTGCCAAGCTGTCTTCTCTGTCATTACTTGAAGCTATATAAAATATAAAGTTCATGATTATGTATTGTAGCCACAATAGTCAATATGTTTTACTATCAAACCTGCTTAAATACACTACCTGAACTTGGGGTTGTGTTCAATTTTCCTGTCTTATTGTGTTCTTCAGTAGTGAGTTTGGTGGTCTTTAAAGCAGTGGTTCCACTGCTGTTACTGACAACTATAGTCGTTTTGTTTTGGTCAGTGGTGGTGATCTTGCCATGTGACAATGTGTGTGACTGTGAAGATGTGGTTGTTAGATGGATACTTGTTTGAGGAGATGTGCTGTTTGTTGGAGGTGTTTCATTCAAAGCTGTGCTTTGAGAATTAGTCACAATGGTAGCACGGGTGGTCAAAGATGCTGTGCTTGATGGATGGTGCGTTTCAGTGGTGACATCTCTTCCAACTGTTGTTGTTGTTGTTGTTGTTCGTAGAGCAGTCGTACCTTGTTGAACTGTTGTTGTTGGTTGAACAGTCGTACCTGTACCTGTGAGACATTGTTCAGCATTATCTTGAGCAGAAATTAGTGTTAATGATGCAACAGTTATTGCTTGTGAGTAATGTTTAAACATGCTAATTTTATACCACAGTGTTGTTGAATTCTCATATTTGATAGAAGGTGTTCATTTATTTCCTATAATGGCACAATAGTGCCAGCTTTTGGGTTTATATTAATGTGTTCATTTGAACAAATCATCATTTCTACAGTAATAGCTCATTCACAGGGAGCTGTATGACAAATGTTCCGCATAAACTAAGACTAAATAATAACTTATTTAAAAATGGTGGTGTAATTTATAACAAAGAAAAATGTATAATCGTTCACATGGTGAAGCGTTCTTCTGAGGAAGTGTTTATTTAAAAAGTATGGAAAGAGTCCCCAGCATCAGTGCGTTTTCTGTTCTTTCGTTTTCTTGTTAACATGACAAGCTTTGTCTTTTTGTTGTCTTATTAACATCAGGAGAGAGAAACTTTGGAGGTTGGCGACGGGTGACATTTTATAGTTACTCTAATGAAAGTGACTGCAAAAACTAACTTGTCTTGCGGGCGTTCCACAACATTAAACATTAAACCTGTAGTGCATCCTGTTATAACAGCACACCCTGTTGTGTTTTATTCCTTATTCATTACCTATATTTCCCTTGTACAACAGCTTGCCACAATATGCCATTTGCTTCCAACAAGGAAAGTTACAAGGAAAGGAATTTTAAATATTGACAATCCAACATGATAGTGAAGTTTTTTTAAATGTAGAAAGTACTCTTAAACCTACAACCAATTTAGTTCAATCAAAATTGTGAAATACTGACAAATTAACTACACTGTAAAACCGGATAAGTTCATTTAACTCAAAAAATTTGAGGAAACTAATTACCTCAAAATTTTTAAGTTGATGAATCAATTTCTTTAAGCCAAATACCCTTAAATATAACAACAATTTGACTCAACTTTGTTATATTTAAGTGTATTTGGCTTAAAGAAATTGATTTATCAACTTAAAATTTTGGAGGTAATTAGTTTCCTCAAATTTTTTGAGTTAAATGAACTTGTCCGGTTTTACAGTGCGGTTTGACAGTATATATAACATTTACATTTCCACATTTTTACACTGACGATATATTTCCATTCAGGCATGAGGTTCGTAGTTTGTGAAATTCCAAAGCAGTATAACAGGCCCGTGAACTGATGAAAATTACTCAGCAGGCTTACCTTGAAATATGCTGAAAACAATGATTAAAACTGAAATGACTTGTAGCAGTTTAGCCATGTTGTTAAGCAGACGTAGTCGATATAGAGCAGCAGCAATGATATCAGCTTGTTGGCTGAAACCACACTCTTAACAGGATGTGACTATATAGCAGAGGTGTGGTTTCTCCAACAGGGGCATATCAATAAGATCTCACTCTGTTTATTCACGGTTTGCATTGGTACACTTTATATTGTAAGAGGGATTAAGTTGTTATCTGTCATGCTAAGCTAGTCTTGGTGTACATGAGTCTTAAAAAAAAAGAAAGAAAAGAAGCAGTGGACATCATTTTAGGAAGCAACTGACAAATCTAATCATATCTTATTTATATAACAGAGTTTTTAATAGCAGTAAATGAATAATTAGATGGACCTCTGTTTTCAAGTGTAACCAAAACAATCACTGATGATCAGTACAAAAAACTGCATAAAATACAGCTGTACAATGTACAAATACCAACGTACAATGTAAAAATCATTGAAAAAGTCTCCTACATTAAAAAAATTCATTATTCTACATTAGTTCAAAACCAGTACAGCAGTCACACCAAATGATGAAAATGCTCAGCAGGCTTACCTTGTAATATGCTGAATGCAGTGATTAAGACTGTAAGGGTACGGAACATTTTAGCCATGTTGTTGCAGCTGCAGCAGTGAAACAGCACGTCAGCAGGACAGCAAGCACAGTCTTAGCAGGATGTGGACATTAGCAGAGGTGTGCACAGAGCAAATTTGCACACACTGAATGAAAATACTGTTTAGTTATAACTGATCACATTAAAAAAAAAAAATCTATTTAAATATGCTAAATAGCGAGCCTATCTTATCCAGGAATCATACCACGTGCTCCATGTATCCTTCCATATGATACAGGATAGTGACTCTCATAGCTAATTAGACTGTTCTAGGATATGTTTTTTATCTGTTGGTTAATTGGTTGAAATCATTTTTTTAAAAATACACTTTTCTTGCAGTCTAGAGCAATATTATATTTAACAAATGATCATGTCACTCTAGACAACATTAAAATGAGTAGTGAGTATAACTCATTATTTATTATTGACTGTTTAATTATTCATTTAAATGTTTTGTTTTAAAATTAATTTTACTTTATTATTATGAACAGCATCCTATTATATGTAAGCACATTCAACTTATATGTTTCCATCACTGGTTCGATGAACTACAGTAACCTGCCCTTTTAGCATTTTCAAGAATTTCTCTCATCAATGAACAGTATCCTACAACCTCATTAGACTGTTTTTGGATATGTTTTTTTTTTTTTTTTTTTTTTTTTTTTTTTTAAATCTGTTTCAATTGGTTAAAATAATTTAAAAATGTATGTGTTGCTTATTGGGTTTAAAAAGCTTTCAGTGGAAACAATGTGTACAATGTTAAATGTTCGGACCAAAGCTCCATGCACATTTCCTAGCTGGTAAATTGGAACTACTCCATGGTCTCATCTCTCTACTGATTTTCTTACAGTTTACCAACCTCCAAAAGGTCACCATGTCATTGTGATGGGTGTGAACCAAGTTTCTAAAGAATGTGGATGAATCTAATGGGTTCCCTTTCTCTGTACTCAGATATTCCACCTTGTAGAGTATGGACAGTGTTAACTGAATGTATTTATGCATAGAATTCCCTACAAGAATCACTCAGTTTCAATATAAGACTTTAAAAAATTATCTTAACTGAAACACTTAATTGGCAGAGAAATTATATGGAAACTAGTTTTTGCATCTTTAATTTTTGTCAACCTGCCATTAGGTCTTTATATAAACGTTCAGTCATGTAAACTGGTCATGATGGGTAGGCTGATAAAATCCTCACATTTTAATTCAAATCAAGTACTCACAAGTGTATATTTAAAAAATAGAATTTTAAGTACAACAAAAAACAAGTAAGGCTTTACACTTATCACCAGTAAGGGTGAGTAATGTAGCTGAGCTTATTTGTTCAAATGCATTTACAGTGACACAGATCTGATCTCTGGTAAAGCTCAGCTTTAACTTCTGTGAAATAAAAGTTCATTAAGTTGTAAAAACAAAACCCTATGACCTACTTCAAATGTTAGAGTTGTCAAGAGTTTTCTTTAAAACAAATAAACAAACAAACAAGCAAAGATCAAAAGGATCCTATTAGCTGGTCAAAAGTATACTACTAATTTTACAATCGCACTTCTGTAAATGTTTCCATATTGTAGAGGTTATCACGTCTGCTTTACACACCGAAGGTCTGAGGTTCGAGACCCAGTGAAACCATGCATTTTTGAAGTGCAACATAAACCAAGCAAGGTTGTGTGTTTATTGCCAGTAACTGTGAGTAACTAAACCTGTGGATTTTTCACAAATTTTCCTCATTAATGAACAGTACAAACATCCCAACCTGCAAAAACTCATTTCAGGGAGGTGGCTTCACTGGTTTCAGATGCCACCCCCCCAAACACACACAGCCACCAAACATGTATGAACAAGAACATGACATAAAAACATTAAGAGCATAAGGTGTATCCTTATTATATTGTCTTATCTCATAATAGGTTACATACATACCTAGTTTTTGTGATTTCACCTAATCCAAGTCTGGTATATGCAGAAAATGTGACATGTAAAATATAAAATATGTACTTGCACAGTTTCCTATTATATTATGCTATATTATATTACTGTATTATTCAACTCGTAGAGTAAAAATTTTTTTATTCAATAACTACTTTACACATGTCTACAGGGAGTTTGGCCTCTTCACTTCAATTCAATTAATTTTATTTGTATATCGCTTTTATATAACACAGGATACAGATTTTAAGTTTGTGAATTTATCCCTATTGAGAAAGCTGGTGGTGACGGTGGCAAGGAAAAACTCCCTGAGATGATAGGAGGAAGAAACCTTGAGAGGAACCAGACTCAGAAGGGAACCCGTCCTCATCTGGGTAACAATGGATAGTGTAAAAGTAAAGGAAAGTTCATTATGGTTTGTACATGAAGTCTGTTTTGTTGAACTACTCCAATGTTCACCAAAGGAGACTTGAGTGCAAAATTGTATGTGGTAATTGCAGTCCTAAGACCATTGCAGCAACCATAGTCCCAGCAACCACAGCGAGAATGTCCATGTGGAAATGAGGTCCAAACCCATTTCCATGGTACTTCAAGTGGCACCGTCCTCAGCAATCTCCAGGCTGCACTGCTTGGTCGTCCTCATTAGCAGAATGTGGCCTCCAGTTGATGAAAGCTCCAACCAGAGGTAGGGCATCAGGATGGATCAGGCAGCTCCGGAGAGCAGAAAGGGTCAGGATTACTGGCATCTCCATAAAATCATGTGTGGCTCAACAGAAGGAGAATGAGCGAGGGAGGTAAAGAGATTGTGAGATTGTTAGGTATGCTTACTATCCCATAGTGGATAAGATTGTGTACTTTGCGTAAAAGAAAGTCTATTCATGGTAAGCTTGAGTAAACAAACATGTTTTCAGCCTGGACTTAAACACTGAGACTGTGTCTGAGTCCCGAACACTAATTGAAAGACTGTTCCATAACTGTGGGGCTTTGTAAGAGAAAGCTCTTCCCCCTGCTGTAGCCTTCACTATTCGAGGTACCAACAAATCACCTAGACATCAATACAGTAGCTGCTCATAGCAGCTAGTTAAAATAACACATGGGCATAGGAGCCATTATACATGGGGGGGGGGACATGTCCTGCCACATTTCAAAATCTAGGTTTTGTCCATCCCACTTTTTCCTACTGTCAAATTTTATTTCGCATTGCCTGCCTGTCTCCCAGGATTTCTGAGTTGGACACTCTCCAAATGACATCATTCTGCTGAACTGTTTGCCTATTGCCAAGCTTGACAAGAGCAAAGTGTCTGTCACTGCAAGGTAACAAGCAAAACCTGGTACAGCTTTTCAGAAAATGGATTCATTTGGAGATGACTCGAATATTCCGTGGACATCTGTGTCCTGAGGTGAGGGCAGTTACGACACAGCATTCAGACGCTCTTGAGCACATTAATGTATAGATGATTTACTACTTTGTATTTGTGGTAGGATATCGTAGCTATTTCAACCCCTGAAATTGCTGATTGTTTGCTGGTTTTGATCAATAATTTTGTTGTCGAAATAATTATTTAGCCTATGAAACTGACAAATACGCATAAGTCTGCAAGCAAGCTAGCACACCAAAATTGTGCACATGTGCCATTGCTGTGTCCATAAACGATTTAATGGTAACGTTAGTCAAAATGTTCACACAGAGATGAGCATCCTACAGAATTTTAAGAGGAAGAGAACAGAGGAGGATGAACAGGAGATCATAGGAGTAGAAAAGACTGAGGAGGACGAGCTTGTAAGTTGTATGGATAGCTACCAGTTAGCCAGCTAGTTCACGTCACACCGTGTTGGATGTTTGGGACTGGGGCACCATCGTGTGAGGATCATTCCCACTGTTGGTGAGTTCAAGTATGTATCACTGCAGCCTGAAGACCTCCAAGTGGGAGGTACTGAGTTCCAAGTGGGAGGTAATTACGCCACAAGTAGGTGGGATTTCAGAAATGGGCAGGATTTAGGTGAAAATCCAGAAGTGATGGCAAGGATGCGGAAATCCCCAATTGCTCTGAGTGCAAAGGTGCGCGGTGATAAATGATGACAAAAACACAGATTTAAAACTAAATATCAAGACTTTTTCTTGTAGTTTTAATTTCATTTCTAACAGCATTGTCGTTCATGGCAAGTATGCGGAAGTCCCCAATCGCGCCAAGGTGCGCGGTGATAAATGATGACCGGAAGTTGTGACACTAGTCAAAAACACAGATTTAAAACTAAATATTAACACTTTTTCTTGTAGATTTAATTTAATTTCTTACAGATTTGTCGTTACTGTATGCATGCCCAATGCCATTCTATTTGGAAGTGTATATAATAACTGTCTAATATTAAATGTTAATTTTAAAATTCCATTTTAATTCCATTAAATTTTAATTCCATTTCCATTTTTAAAAGATGGAAACAAACTTAAAATGAGATATAACTGTACTCAGTGAGGTGAATGTGTATCAAGTTTATAACCAACAATTTTTTATTGCTCAGTGATTTTGTTTTTAGGTGAACTATTCCTTCACAACAAAATCTACTACAAAATATGTACAAGTTACTCAGAAATAAAAACTACATTTGACATATATTTACAGTTCATAGAGATGAAAGGTGCCATGCATTTTCTCTGCATGTACAATCCCATTACTCATTAGCACAGCTGGATTGCATGCATGACAAACTGCAGAATCCTGGGTAAAATGCCCTGGCGCTTGCCTCGTCTGCCCTTACCAGCGTAACCTGGTGCATAGACAGCAAGCACATTATAAAATGGATAAAAAAAAAATTTAACAAATAAAATACACTTCTTTTTGTTTATTTCTACATAATCTGGGAATTCAGTGTCTCAAAATTTAAAATTAAAAACTGCAAGTTTACCCATTTAACTCTGTCAAACTGCTGTATTGCTTCTGGAAAAAAAAAATCGACAGCTTAATTTACATGACAATCACTACAGTAACCAATCAAAGTCCTCTGGAGGTTTGTAAAGCCCATTTGGAGCTAAAGTCCCACCCATTCAGAGCTGACCCTCCCATTTGGAGCTAAAGACCCACCCACTTGGAGCTGACCCTCCCATCAGGAGCTGGCTTTGACAAACCGCTCCCTATCGCCTATATAGTATACTATTTAGGGTATCGGCCATTTTGTAGTGGTGACTGAATTCTGAGTGAAGTGGTGTGTGGTGAAGTGTAGTTGTCATCACGTCTGCTTTAATAATCTGCACCAAACCCCATGAATTGTGTAAACCTGTTGGGTTTTCCGAAATTTTCCTTTAATAACCAGTACCCTACAACATGAATGCAGTTCTAGAAAAGGCATAGGTGCAGCTGGTTCTATAGTGTAGTGGTCATCACATCTGCTTTACACGCAGAAAGGCCTGGGTTCAACCCCCAGTGGAACCATACAGTTGTGAATTGCAATATAAACCAACTCAGGTTGTGTTTATAGCCAGTAAGGTTGGGTAACAAAACCTCTTGAACTAACCACAAAGGTGGGATTTCTCAAGGTTAGTGACCAGAACTCCTACAAAATGAAATGTAACATTCATATAATGCTCTGAAGTAACTGCTTCCATAGTGTTGTGATCATTGCGTCTGCTTTGGCAAGCAGAAAGTCCTGGGTTTGCGTTCCAGTGGAGGTTGAGAGTTGCAATATAAACCAAGTAAGGTTGTGTGATAATGGTGAGTAACAAGACCTCATGAATTGTGTAAACCTGTTGTGTTTTCCCAAATTTTCCTCATTAATGACCAGTATGCTACAACATGTATGAGCATACAGATAACAGGTTACCCCAACTGGTTCCATAGTGTAGTGGTCATCACGTCTGCTTTACACGCAGAAAGTCCTGGGTTCGACCCCCAGTGGAACCATACAGTTGTGAATTGCAATATAAACCAGCTTAGGTTGTGTGGTAATGGTAAGTAACAAAACCTCATGAGTTGTGTAAGTGTGATGGATTTTCACAATTTTTCCTTTAATAATCAGTACCCTACAACATGAATGCAGTTTCAGATAAGCTGTTATAGCAACTGGTTCTATAGTGTAGCGGTCATCACATCTGCTTTACACGCAGAAAGTCCTGGGTTCGACCCCCAGTGGAACCATACTTTCATGAATTGCAATATAAACCAACTCAGGTTGTGTTTATGGCCAGTAAGCTTGGGTAACAAAACCTCATGAACTAACCACAAATGTGGGGTTATCCCACTTTTTGTCCTCATTAATGACAAGTATCCTACATCATGTATGCACATACAGATAATTGGGTGATGCAACTGTTTCCATAGTGTAGTGGTCATCACATCTGCTTTACACGCAGAAAGTCTTGGGTTCAACCCCCAGTGGAACCATACAGTTGTGAATTGCAATATAAACCAAGAAAGGTTGTGTGGTAATGGTGACTAACAGAACCTCAAGAATTGTGTAAACCTGATGGGATTTCCCAATATTTCTGCATTAATGACCAGTACCCTGCAACATGAATGCAGTTTTAGAAAATACATAGGTGCAGCTGGTTCTATAGTGTAGTGGTCATCACATCTGCTTTACCTGCAGAAAGTCCTGGGTTTGACCCCCAGTGGAACCATACAGTTGTGAATTGCAATATAAACCAGCTCAGGTTGTGTGGTAATGGTGAGTAACAAAACCTCATGAGTTGTGTAAGTGTGATGGGTTTTCCCAATTTTTCCTTTAATAATCAGTACCCTACAACATGAATGCAGTTTCAGATAAGCTGTTGTAGCAACTGGTTCTATAGTGTAGCGGTCATCACATCTGCTTTACACGCAGAAAGTCCTGGGTTCGACCCCCAGTGGAACCATACTTTTGTGAATTGCAATATAAACCAACTCCGGTTGTGTTTATGGCCAGTAAGCTTGGGTAACAAAACCTCATGAACTAACCACAAATGTGGGATTATCCCACTTTTTGTCCTCATTAATGACAAGTATCCTACATCATGTATGCACATACAGATAATTGGGTGATGCAACTGGTTCCATAGTGTAGTGGTCATCACATCTGCTTTACACGCAGAAAGTCCTGGGTTCGACCCCCAGTGGAACCATACAGTCGTGAATTGCAATATAAACCAAGAAAGGATTTATGTGGTAATGGTGACTAACAAAACTCAAGAATTGTGTAAACCTGTTGGGATTTCCCAAAATTTCTGCATTAATGACCAGTACCCTGCAACATGAATGCAGTTTTAGAAAATGCATAGGTGCAGTTGGTTCTATAGTGTAGTGGTCATCACATCTGCTTTACACGCAGAAAGTCCTGGGTTCGACCCCCAGTGGAACCATGTGTTTGTGAATTGCAATATAAACCAACTCAGGTTGTGTTTATAGCCAGTAAGGTTGGGTAACAAAACCTCTTGAACTAACCACAAAGGTGGGACCTCTCAAGGTTAATAACCAGAACTCCTACAAAATGTATTAACATTCATATAATGCTCTGAAGTAACTGATTCCATAGTGTAGTGATCATTGCGTCTGCTTTGGCAAGCAGAAAGTCCTGGGTTTGAGTTCCAGTGGAGGTTGAGAGTTGCAATGTAAACCAAGTAAGGTTGTGTGATAATGGTGAGTAACAAAACCTCATGAATTGTGTAAACCTGTTGTGTTTTCCCACATTTTCCTCATTAATGACCAGTATGCTACAACATGTATGAGCATACAGATAACAGGTTGAACCAACTGGTTCCATGGTGTAGTGGTTATCACGTCTGCTTTACACGCAGAAAGTCCTGGGTTCGACCCCCAGTGGAACCATACAGGTGTGAATTGCAATATAAACCAGCTCAGGTTGTGTGGTAATGGTGAGTAACAAAACCTCATGAATTGTGTGATGGGTTTTCCCAAATTTTCCTTTAATAACCAGTACCCTACAACGTGAATGCAGTTTCAGATAAGGCATTCAAGCAGCTGGTTCCATAGTGTAGTGGTCATCATGTCTGCTTTACATGCAGAAAGTCCTGGGTTTGATCTACAGTGGAACCATACATGTGTGAAAGGCAGTGTAAACCATGTAAGCTTGTGTTGTGATGGTGAGT
The DNA here is from genome assembly GCF_023375685.1 of Ictalurus furcatus. NCBI lineage: Eukaryota > Metazoa > Chordata > Actinopteri > Siluriformes > Ictaluridae > Ictalurus > Ictalurus furcatus. The sequence goes on from NC_071264.1 coordinate 10,285,091, forward strand.
AGCAAAACCTCATTAATTGTCTAACACTGATGGGATTTCCCAAAATTTCTGCATTAATGACCAGTACCCTGCAACATGAATGCAGTTTCAGAAAAAACTTTGAAGCAACTGGCTCTATAGTGTAGTGGCCATCACATCTGCTTTACATGGAGGAAATCCTGGGTTTGACCCCCACTGAAACCATACTTTTGTGAATTGCAATAGAAACCAAATACGGTTGTGTTGTAATGGTGAGTAACAAAACCTCATTAATTGTCTAATGCTGATGGGTTTTCCCAAATTTCCTCATTAATGACCAGTACCCTACAACATGTATGAGCATACAGATAATAGGGTAAAGCAACTGGTTCTATAGTGTAGTGGTCATCACATCTGCTTTACATGCAGAAAGTCCTGGGTTCAACCCCCAGTGGAACCATACATGTGTGAATTGCAAGAGAAACCAAGTAGTTTTGTGTATTTATGGCCAGAAGTGGTGGGTAACAAAACCTTATTAACTTACTACACCTGTGGGGTTATCCTAATTTTCCTCATTAATGACCAGTACCCTACAACATGTTTGCACTTTCAGAAAATGCATTGAAGCAGCTGGTTCTATAGTGTAGAGGTTTTCACATCTGCTTTACATGCAGGAAGTTCTGGGTTTGACCCCCACTGGAACCATAAGTTTGTGAATTGCAATATTAACCCAGCAAGATTGTGCCTATGGCCAGTAAGGATGGGTAACAAAACCTCATAATACAACTACAACTGTGGGATATTTCCACATTAATGACCAGTATCCTACAACATGTATGCACTTTCAGTTAATGATTTAAAGCAGCTGGTTCCATAGTGTAGTGGTCATCACATCTGCTTTATATGCAGAAAGTCTTGGGTTTGACCCCTAGTAGAACCAGCTATTTATACCATCATCAACTAACTACAGCTGTGGGGCTTTCCCAAATTTTCCTCATTAATGACCAGTACCCTACAACATTTATGTACATTCAAATAATGCTAGAGGAATACTGTATATAGTTGTGTAGGGCTAAAACATTAAGCGTTTAATACTTAGCCCACTGCTCTTCTACAATAGCTGCAGCCAAAGGTTGAATGCGTGTTTTAATCCATGATTTAAATATCTGTGTCCATTTAATTAATTATCTGACTCCAAAAGATAATCTTCTAGTTAGTTCTGGAAGAATAATATCTCAGTGTTCTGATTATATTTAGTCTAAAACAGTACCATGCTAAGCTTTCATTATAAAGAGACATTCCAACAGCAGAGGCTTTTATATAGCCTATAATAAACACCTGTTTTTGTTAGCTCAGAGGTTTATATCGACATAGGTTGATTTTAATGTGTCTAACATACAACAACTTTAACTTAGGAAACAACTTTTAACAACCATACAAATACAGTCATGCACTTTTAATGCAACATACTTTCTTAGGGAAGAACCACTGAATATTTAAAGATAGAATTTAACAAATTAATTTAAATAGTAACTCTTATGTTACAAGCCCCCATGGGTTATCCAAAGTATATCCAATTTGAAATGTATAGTGACCAAGATACCAAATGGGAACAATTGTTTTATGGCAAGCTGGAACCCCCAGCTGATTAGCTCACCCTAAGGAACTGTATGTTAATTAAGTTCCCGAGAATGGGTCGGTGGGATCAAAAGGAAAGATATCCCCCATAGAGGTATATATATATATATATATATATATATATATAGTATCTCACAAAAGTGAGTACACCCTTCAGATTTTTGTAAATATTTGATTATATCTTTTCATGTGACAACACTGACAAAATGACACTTTGCTACAATGTACAGTAGTGAGTGTACAGCTTGTGTAACAGTGTAAATTTGCAGTCACCTCAAAATAACTCAACACAGCCATTAATGTCTAAACCTCTGGCAACAAAAGTGAGTACACCCCTAAGTGAAAATGTGCAAATTGGGCCCAATTAGCCATTTTCCCTCCCTGGTGTCATGTGACTTGTTAGTGTTACAAGGTCTCAGGTGTGAATGGGGAGCAGGTGTGTTAAATTTGGTGTCATCGCTCTCACACTCCCTCATACTGGTCACTGGAAGTTCAACATGGCACCTCATGGCAACGAACTCTCTGAGGATCTGAAAAAACAGAATTGTTGCTCTACATAAAGATGGCCTAGGCTATAAGAAGATTGCCAAGACCCTGACACTGAGCTGCAGCACGGTGGCCAAGACCATACAGCAGTTTAACAGGACAGGTTCCACTCAGAACAAGCCTCGCCATGGTCGACCAAAGAAGTTGAGTGCACGTGCTCAGCGTCATCTCCAGAGGTTGTCTTTGGGAAATAGACATATGAGTGCTGCCAGCATTGCTGCAGAGATTGAAGGGGTGGGGGGTCAGCCTGTCAGTGCTCAGACCATACGCAGCACACTGCATCAAATTGGTCTGCATGGCTGTCGTCCCAGAAGGAAGCCTCTTCTAAAGATGATGCACAAGAAAGCCCGCAAACAGTTTGCTGAAGACAAGCAGACTAATGACATGGATTACTGGAACCATGTCCTGTGGTCTGAGGAGACCAAGATAAACTTATTTGGTTCAGATGGTGTCAAGCGTGTGTGGCGGCAACCAGGTGAGGAGTACAAAGACAAGTGTGTCTTGCCTACAGTCAAGCATGGTGGTGGGAGTGTCATGATCTGGGGCTGCATGAGTGCTGCCGGCACTGGGGAGCTACAGTTCATTGAGGGAACCATGAATGCCAACATGTACTGTGACATACTGAAGCAGAGCATGATCCCTCCCTTCGGAGACTGGGCCGCAGGGCAGTATTCCAGCATGATAACAACTTTTGCTTTGCTAAAGAAGCTGAGGGTGAAGGTGCTGGACTGGCCAAGCATGTCTCCAGACCTAAACCCTATTGAGCATCTGTGGGGCATCCTCAAACGGAAGGTGGAGGAGCACAAGTTCTCGAACATCCACCAGCTCCGTGATGTCATCATGGAGGAGTGGAAGAGGACTCCAGTGGCAACTTGCGAAGCTCTGGTGAACTCCATGCCCAAGAGGGTTAAGGCAGTGCTGGAAATTAATGGTGGCCACACAACATATTGACACTTTGGGCCCAATTTGGACATTTTCACTTAGGGGTGTACTCACTTTTGTTGCCAGCGGTTTAAACATTAATGGCTGTGTGTTGAGTTATTTTGAGGGGACAGCAAATTTACACTGTTACACAAGCTGTACACGCACTACTTTACATCGTAGCAAAGTGTCATTTCTTCAGTGTTGTCACATGAAAAGATATAATCAAATATTTACAAAAATGTGAGGGTGTACTCACTTTTGTGAGATACTGTGTATATATATATATATATATATATATATATATATATAGATATAGATAGATAGATAGATAGATAGAGAGAGAGAGACTGTGTGTGTGTGTGTGGAGAGCACATATTACAACATATATTGTAAATGTTGTTTCCTAAACCTATATGATATTTATATCACCACATCGTTCACCATGAAGTGTGGATAAAAATGATACCAAACATGCCCCGAGAAATACTGTAATTAACACAGTTCAGATGACCAGTTTTGGTTTACCTGGTATCTCTGAAACACATTTCTGATCATTTAAACCTTAATCAAATAACTGCCTAAATTTATAAATGTTCCACAGTTGTGAGCAATATTATAATTAACAAATTATCATGTATCTCTAGACAACTTCAATAAATGGCAGAATAATTATTTTAAGGAAATCACACAAGTTCTAAAAATCACATTTACATTGAGATTTATTTGTTCAAAAACATTTACAATGACACAGATCTGTAAAATATCTGTTAAAGCTTAGCTTTAAACTCTGTGAAATAAAAAAATAGCAATAATTTTTTTTTTAAATCAACTGCCCCCCCCCCCTGCTTTTTTTTTTTTTTTTTTAAATTATTACTGTAGACCACTTTAAACACATATGATACATCAGAGCTGAACTAATGTAATGGTAAATACTAGAGATGCACTGATGTATCAGCCAATAGTTTAAAAACATCTGATGATCAGTGACGATTATATCCTGTCACTCAAAAGAAGGCGGGAAAACACATGATTTGGTGCTGTGTGTAAAGATGATATTTCTTGTGTGGAATGAAGATAAAACTGTAGTTTGTAATCTCTGCACTGCTAAAATTTTACACCGGATGCTGCAGCAGTGAAGCGGGAGTTTCGGCGTCGAGTCCATTTTTTTTCTTCCGCGCTGCTCGAGCTGAATTAAAGCGGCAGAACACCGCTGAAAGATTTAAATATGTTGACAAAGAGTTGACAAAAAAGTATATATATTTCGTACAAAAAAATATATTTGTAGAGTAGTGTATTTCATATCCAGTTAATGTTAATGAGTTAATATCATCAAAAAAAGTTGATATTTTATATTTCCAGTTTGATGTTCAATGAAGAAGTAAAAATGCTTTTGTTTGTGGAGAGTGAATGTGAGACTAACAGGTTTTTAGAATTCAGTTAATGTTAATATATAAAAAGTTGATATTACATATTACCAGCTTGATGTCAATGATGAAGTAGAAATGCTTTTGTATGTGGTGAGTGAATGTGAGACTAACAGGAGGGTTTTTGTTTGTTTGTTTGTTTTTTTAGAATTCAGTCAATGTTAATATGAATTAATAACATTCAATAAGTGAAGAAATCTTACTTTAATCTTCAGAATTTAGTTCGTGTGTTAATGTTAGAGTAATGTGTTTTCTGTTTATGAGACCAGTTACTGTGAAACAACTTGTTGAAATAAAGGGAATAAAGTTTTTATTTGCATTTTTTTCAGAATTGTGGAATTAATTATTACTAATTTAAAAGAAGGTATAAAAGGCAGAACTATCGGTATCGGCCGATATCACTCCGAATAATCGGTTATCGGTATCGGCCGATATCACTCTGAATAATCGGTTATTGGTATCGGCTGAGAAATTTAGTATTGGTGCATCTCTAGTAAATACTATTTGGATAACTTTGTACATAACAGTACAGGACAGATATCTGTCAGTTTATATATTGTACATACATAGCATGTTTCCATTACTGAGCTGAAACAATTACAGTAAACAGCAAGAACAGCAGCCAGCCACCCATCACAAGCGGGGGAAAAATATAATAATAATAATAATAATAATAATAATAATAATAATAATAATACACTTAATTCCCAACATGTGATAAAGAGAGGAGGGTAAAAAGTCTTTCAGTGACAAAAAAAAAAAATCAATGCACAAAGCATTTACACCACCCACTTTATTAGGAAAACCTGCACGCATTCATGCAGTTATCTAATCAGCCAATCATGTGGTAGCAGCATTGTAATGCATAAAATCATGCTGATACAAGTCAAAAGCTTCAGACATGTTCATATCAACCATCAGTATGGAGGGAAAAATGTGATCTCTGTGATTTTGACCATGGCATGGTTGTTAGTACCAGATGAGTATTTCTTTAACAGCTGATCTCCTGGGATTTTCATGCACAACAGTATCTAGATTTGACTGAGAATGGTGATCCATTGAGCAGCAGTTCAAAGGGCAGAATAACCTTAATAATGAGAGAGGTTTGAGGAGAATGGCCGGATTGGTTCGAGCTGACAAGAAGGCTACACTCACTCAAACAACCACTCTTTACAACCATGGTGAGTAGAAAAGCATCTCAGAATGCGCAACTCGCCAGACCCTAATCTCATGTTTCCCCCATTCTGATGTATGATGTGAAAGTTAACTGAAGTTCATGATCTGTATCGGCATGATTTTCTGCCTTGTGCTGCTGACACATGATTGGCTGATTGGATAATTGCATGAAGTGGAGTTGTAAATGTGTTCTTCATGAATTGGACAGCCAGTCTATATCCTCTCACAACAACTGCAACAGCAGCACAGATGTTTGTAAAACAGTAGGTCTGCAAGAAATTAAGGCAAAGGAGTCAAATCAAAGCAAACAAAAAAATCATTGACTGCGTTTACATGGACAACAATAATCCACTCTTAATCTAATTAAGACCATAATTTGATTAAGAAACTACCATGTAAACAGCAACCTTAATCTAATTATGGTCATAATCTAATTAAACTCTAATCGAATTAAGACAGGTGGATTACTCCTGTTTTAATCGTATTATGGACGTGTATTACAGACATGTAAACACCTTAATCACATTATGAACGTTGTGTGAGTTTTCACCGCATTTTGAGACAGGACACGATCACACACGGCAGTTTTACGTTTTACGGCGAAAAAGAGAGTTCGGCTGTGTCCCAAACTGCATGCTTACCTACTATAGGCCTGTAGTGGGGAAAAATACATGCATCTCGGCTACTATACAGTAGGTAAGTATGCGATTTGAGACGCAGCCCACGGCTTCAAGCAGTCGTCTATTTGCACGTATAGCATGACTAATAATTAACCGCACTTGAAGCGTTCGTAAAAAATTTAAATAAAAACACCCAAAACTGTATACGGTACCATAACGAAGACGAACTGTATGTTGATACGTGAAATTCTGGAGGGATGTCGGACGGCGTGGCGCGGTGACATAATGACGCGGGCTGTTAATCTAATTATGATCAGTAACATGTAGAACGGGTACATGACAGGAGTATTCTAAAAGCGACTCGTAAACACCTTAATCACATTATTACCTTACTTAGATTAAGGTCAATAATTAGATTATTGCTGTCCATGTAAACGTAGTCATTTTCAAAAATATTATTCAATTTCAAAAATATACTATTCAAAAATAGTATTTAACACTAACAGTACAGCTGTTGTTGTCATTTGTAATAAATGTATAATTATCAGAAATGCAGAGTAGCAAAGATTTGCACAAATCACTGAAACATTTGGCAGTAATGGAGTGTTACAGTTAGTTGAATAAAATTCCTTAGAACACTGTAACAAAACTGCACTTCAGCCACATCCAGTTTGATCCTAAGTTACAATTTAGACATATAACAATACATGACATCACAGCCCCACACTGGACCTGGAACACTGTACTGCTTATTTAAGTTAAAATCTATTTTACTAATGAAACCTAACAGCCTCTCGAGCTTTCACACACAACAGTCTCTAGTGTTTCCACCTAATGGTACAAAAACGAAGGAGTGGCAGTTCTCACGGCTTGAAATACCTTGTTACTGAGAAAGGTCAGACATTGGTTCGAATTGACAGGAAGGCTACAGTATCTCAAATTATCACTGTTTACAACCGTGATGAAAAGAAAAGCATCTCAGAATGCATAACATGTTGAACCTTGATGTGGATGAGCTACAAATGCAGAAGACCACATCAGCTTCCACTCCTGTCAGTCAAGAACAGGAATATGAAGGTACAGTGGGTACAGACTCACCGAAACTGGACTGAGAATCTTAATTTCTAACGCAAGATGTAGATGGTAGGGTCAGAATTTGGTGCCAACAACATGAATCTATGGATGCAACCTGCCTTCTGTTAACAGTTTAGGCTGCTGGTGGTGTAATTTTGTTGGGAATGTTTTCTTAAAACACATTGGGCCCCTTAATAACAATCATTTGAATGCCACAGCCCGAGTATTGCTGCTGACAATGTGCATACCTTCATGGATACAATATACCCATTTTTTAATGGCTGCTTCCAGTATGATAATGCATCATGTCACAAAGCAAAAGTAGCCTCAAACTGGTTTCAGGAACATGACCATAAAATTGTTGTGCTTCAGTGGACTCCCCAGTCAGCAGATCTGAGTCCAGTGAAACACCTTTTTTGGATGTGGTAGAATGGGAGATTCCTAGCATGAATGTGCACCTGAAAAATCTGCACCAATTATATGATGCAATCATGTCAACATGGACCAGAATCTCAAAGGAATGTTTCCAACATATCGTGCAAAGTGAAGACCTTAGGCCTTAGAGCAAAGGGAGTTCTACCCACTAGTAGTAAGTTCCTAATAAAGTGGCCAGTGAATGTATATTATTGGTGAGTAGCGCCAAATGACACTGAAAACAACTAGAATTCCCTTCACTAATGAGAATGTGAACGTCTAGACATGTTTTTAGGACACCTGATAAGGTTCAGTACAGGTGTATGAACTCATTTAGCTGCCACACTGATTCAAATGATTGATCTGAGTAACTGATTAAGTCAGTTATATGTCTAAGTAGTGAAAGAGTTAAGTAATAACTGGTGTGGGACTATAGTTTATCATCCAGTGGTGTAGCTGAAGGAGGAGACATCGATGAGTCCTCTGGCCCCAATTCGTCCATTGGTTGGCTTTCCTGTTAAAAAATACCAAAAATACCAAATGAAAGAGGACAAAATTTTGATAATATTGATGCTGGGAAAAAAGAACATGGAAGCCCTGAATGGTAAAAAAAAAAAAATAATAATTGAAATGTACAAAGTAAAACTTTCTCTTACAACAAAAACAGCTAGAAAAATGATTTACAACAGGTGCAGCTGACTAGTTATTATCTGGTCCTTACCAATCATGGGACCAAAGAGCTAATAATTAGCAGTTTCTGGCAGCTTTCTTGGGCAAATGTGGCTGGATGGAATAATTACAAACACGAAAGAGTGTACATGCACACTACCATTCAATGTTTATACATGATTTTCTTCATTTTGTAATATTTTCCATTATCTATGAATAATAATGAAGGCCGTAACACTAAATTAACAGACATGGAATTATTCACTTACAGTGCATCCGGAAAGTATTCACAGCGCTTCACTTTTCCCACATTTTGTTATGTTACAGCCTTATTCCAAAATGGATTAAATTCATTATTTTCCTCAAAATTCTACAAACAATACCCCATAATGACGTGAAAGAAGTTTGTTTGAAATCTTTGCAAATTTATTAAAAATAAAAAAACAAAAAAAAAGCAATAAAATAAAATTATTTCTATTTAAAATTCTTCAGAGAAACAGTTTCATTTAAAGCAGAAACTATTATTAAAATACATTTTGATTCAATCATAAGCCTTCATCAAAAATGTTTTTAAGACGATGAAAAATATATATCTTATCTAGCATGTCCAAACTTTTGACTGTTGGCTAATTAGCTTTAAAAATTTCTTTTGTTTTTTGGTGGGTTAAATGGTAAAATTAAGACTGGAAACGTAACTTAAATTAACACAATTAAATTTTTTGCCCCACTATACCTTTCAAGGCTTCCGTACATTAACGACAAAATCAACACATACAACATATATAATGTCTTTTTACACAACAGTTCCTGCCCATTAATTCGACGGGTCAAGTGGTGTTCCAAGACCGCTCAAGTTATATTTCCTATAACCGCACTGGGACAATTCACTGTGTGTAATCACTCCGTTCATCTGTGTTCGCCACTTAAAATTCCACTTGCTGGTTCGAAACAGTTACTACAGTAGTGTTAGCAACATCATCAGCAGACATGGCAAACAATACTTTTCAGGAATATAACTTATGACTTAAAATATGAAACTCGTCAGATGAAGATGAAAAGGAAAAGGACGGAGATGCCAATGTTACCGGAAGCACCTTTAGCGGGAATGCCATCTAGCAGATGTGCTATAAAGTGAGCATGGCTTCCTCGAGATCTATTTCCGTAAGCGGAGCAAAAATAAACAGAACATCTGTCCATATTGGGTCCGAAATGTCACGATATTAATTTCTTGTTTATACTGAACTGTTGTATAAAAGCAATATTGCAACCGTGCGGTTATACTGAATATATGATAACCTACGAGCGAATCACAGCCGTGCCGATATTCAGTATAACCTCACTGTTGCTTGTGCGACGTTGATACTTTGATGTGACGTTTGTGATAACACAAAAAGCATCAAGCATGTACATAAACATAAAAACTAAACTAATTCATCTTATTTGGGCTTAAGAACACTTACCCTGTGCTTGAGATATGAGAGGTAGGTGTCCCATCCCAGTGTAATTGTATTTACATACAACACCCGAAACTTTGCTGGTAAGAAGTAGAAGTTGATAATCTGTGCAGTCGGCCAGAAACACCAGTCCGCCTAATACAGTATAATACAGTATTTTTAAAATCAGGTCTGTCTCTGACTTATGTATATCATAAGTTGACACTCTATTGCTTTATTATTTATTAATTTACCCTCTATTCATTCTTGTTTATGCATTTCCTTCAAGTTTTCAACAATCATTAGATTTAAAAGAAATCAAATTTGTAAGATAAAAATGAAAGCAGATGGTAAGTTGTACAAATCTTACCCTATAGAACTCCCAGAATTTCTCTTTAAACTCAGTGCAGCCTTTGCGCCACCCGTGACCCTCCATCACGCCCATACCTGAAATACACAGGTACATAAACACCACTGGCTTCAATACAGTGGAGACCACGATACTACATGTAGGGATGCACTGATACCATTTACTCAGACTATGAGTACATGTATTTTGGTATTCTTCGATACTGATACCTATTTAATATTAAGCAACTGGAGGAACATGTAACATTTTATTTAGCTCTAGTTATGTTGGTTGCTAGCAATAAACTCCTCATGCTGAATTTGATATTTTCCAAAATAATCGTGTTTAAACAGTCTCCTCAAATAGAAAGCGTTTGTATCAGTAAGTGTGGTGATTAAAAATGAGCACGAGGCTCCGTGAACTGCATATTAAGACAGGAGCAAAGTGTAAAACACAGGAAAAAGGACTGGTGTGTGTCTCAGTGCTGGCAGAACTAAACTGCTCTCACACTGGACAGTTTTTCAGTGTGATTACTTCACTGCTCCATGCTCACAAATACCTTTGTGTGAGCACAATTCATACCAGCTTGGGCTTATTTTTAACTGCTCTGTACCCTGGTCTATTAAAGATGCCTTAAGATGTTTTATCAGGTTACTTGCATTGCAGAAAGACGCCTCAGTCCTTCCTCTTGATATTTACACAAAGAACAGTTTGCATTCTGGTTTGCTTCAATTGCCATCATTAATCATGAAGTACATTCAGACTGCTGTCATTTCGTATCCTCTGCTCATTATCATTCCTACGAACACATGGTATTGAATGTTCGTATCGGATCATTTTTTTTTTTTAACGTTACCCGATAGCAGAATGAGCATCAGTGCATCCGACTGAGAATGAAACCAATATGGTTATGTTAAAGTACATTAATAGCATGCATTATAGAAGGATTTTGCACAAAGCCTGGTCCATACCTATGAAATACCATGCGCCAAATATGGGTGAGGCAACAAGCTGGTCTATCAAGACTTTCTTGGCAACAGTCTTTACGATTTTTCCCGAATAAACCCTGTCCAACCACTGATACCAGTAGTGCAGAAACGGTCCCATGGTACATCCAACTGCAAACATGCGCCCTGGAGAACAGAGGAAGGCTTAATCGGTTAAAACCTCAGATTTCATTCAATTACAAAAGTAATTCAAAACTGAGTACACTAATGAAGTCACCGCATTTTATTGTTAAATTAAACAAATAACTGACTTACAAGTAAAACAAAACAAAAAAACAGGGTATAATTGTTTATATGGCAATTTTCTGTACAAAATGTTTACTTAAGATTTATAGAAGGAGTCTCGGATGTCAGTGTTTAGTAACGGTTAGTACATTTTCTGCCACAGGAAAGTCTTCAGGCCAGAGGAATTAGCACTTTCTGGTTTCTCAGTAACAGGATGAACTGCTTTTTTCCCCCTGCATTTTTCACATGTAAATGTGTTTTGTATGCAAAAGATCAGGAAATTTCATTGAAAATGCAAATTAAATATAACATTTTTTTAGTGACTTTCTGTCCCTGAGAACAGCACCAGTGTTGCCAACTTAGACACTCTTAGAAACTTTTTAGACCTGTTTCATGACTATATTAAAAAAAAAAAAAGCCCCTCAACAATCACTGATTATAAAAGAATTTCACTGATCAGACTATGATTTAAATATGACTATTATGTAATCCATCAGGTCCAATCAAAAGTTAAAATAATCAGAGTAATAAGAAATGTTTTAATCCATCAAAGGCCTAATAATAACTTTCAATCATGAAGAGAGAGTGACTTAATATTAAATCAGCATTTAAACATGATTATCTTGTAATAATACATGAAATATTTTATTAACCAGAAAATAAGAAGTGAATATTCATGTAGGTGAAACTAGGACAAACTGATGTAACTCCAGCTTGTGGGAAATCACTGAGCACACATTTCTCACTCGCAGTTTGTATCTTTTTTAATACAATTGAGCTTGTCCTCTGTATTTTTAGGAGTGGTCCATTGTTCAAATTGCAGCAGTTCGAAAAATACAGAATATGCTCGTACTGATAAATCCACCGGTGTTAGAGAAGATGCGCCAATGTACAAAGAAAGGTGTGTGTGTTAGTTTGCTAAAAGACTTCCTTTATACTCTTATCAAATAAGAGACGGATGAGCTGTAGAGAGTCTTTGTTATGAAAGTGTACAAAATAGTGTATCAAGATGGAGTCCGGCAGTCGCTTTGCAAACCGACTCGGCTCTTGTTACTCTGGTAATAAAAGTCTAATTGTTTTTGCCATCAAAAACCTTGAGACTCAGAAGTTTTTGTTTTTGCTGAAGAAGATTCCATAACATGATCAACGTTGTTCCCATCAACCAATCACTGATCACCAGTTTTCCCATCGACTAACCACTGACTACAGTTGTTTGTTGAGTGCTAGATATTTTCCTCCTCAAAACAGCAAACCGCATAGTCAATTTTATAGATTTAACAAGCGAATATGTCTGTATGTTGATTGATCTAAAGCAAATACTTGTATATACATTTAAAGGGGTCATGACATGTTTTTTTATTTTATTTTATTATCTGAGATGTATTTATATTATTATTAAAAAGGTTTTTTTTTTTCCACAAAACATACAAAATTTGGCAATTTCTGACCTTTTCCCAACTCTGTCTGATTGAAACATTCAGTTTTTGTGTCCTTTACCTTTAAGACTTCAATGTAACCACCCACTGCTATGATTGGCTAACATCTTTAATTTTCAATCATTAATCATGCGCTCAATCAAAATCATTAATTATCAACAAGCCCTGCCATAACACGTGCGGGGCCAACGGTGCAATGATGTAAAAGTAGGTGTCGACGTCTTGCTGTAGGGGCAGTCATATGAAAACGTATTTGCCCGTGTGATGTCACAAATCCCGTCACATTCAAACGAGCCGTTTTTGGAGCCTGGTTAAATAAACACTCTTTGTACCAAGGAGAACGTATTAAGCTATGAAACTTTAGAATATTTTAATGGTACAATGACCTCTTATGTGTCAAAAGATAAAGGAAAATTTGATTTCTCATGTCATGACCCCTTTAAAGGTAAAAAGTGCTAGTTTGTTAACTGCTGATGCTGTGCACAGCCATGTTGATTTGATGTCAATCCCTGAACTTGTAGGTGAGACTACTACCCTGAGTTAGTGATGTGACGCTCATGAACGATTGGTTCATTTTGAACGAATCTTTAATATGACTCAGGAACGAGATGTCTCAGAGAGTGAGTCGTTCATTTTGTGTTGACCGTGCATGTGCTTCAACATCCCCATAGGTTCTGTACAGGAAACAGAAGTGATTAGTTCATCTCTCGAGTCTTCAGGTTCGAGTTGTTCGTTCTTCAAGTCACAGCTCCATAGGCTGAATGCAACGGGGCTGTGAAGTGATGAATGAACGACTCGAATCCCGAATACTCGAAAGGTGAACTAATCGTTTCTGTTTCCAGGGAAAAAACGTGACAAATGTGACGTGACAAAAGAACGACTCGGATTGGGAGGTGAACTAACAGACTGCAAAGCATGAAGACACAGCCAAGCAATGAATTAATTATTTCTATTTCTCATAATTCGGCCTTGGTTGCATTAGACTATAGTTTATTTTATATTCCAAATGTGATCAAAGTTTGCGTAAGTACTAGATGCGGTTTCGTTGAGAACAGGAACAGTTGGTATATTTAACAAATGGAAACATCAAATTATTTTTTAATTGCTTCAAACATTTTACTGCTGTCCAACGTAATTACATATGAAAACTTCAGTGCGTTGAAGTATGATGTCGTCACATCCGGTTTCCGCCCATATTCGCAGCGGCGTCCGACAAAAACACGCACGTGACCGTGTCATTATTTGTAGTGCGTTATGCAAATGAGCAGGGCGAATAAATTAACATGCTAATTAGTTTGTGACGCCTCCGGTGACTTAGGGCGACATTTTCCAGCGTGCGCGAGCTACTTTTCTCTGAGAAGAGTTGGCAACACTGTGCAGCACGAACATTTAAACCAAGCCGGATAATTAAAGTGTAAGATGTCTTTGTTAAACACCGACGTTGTGTTCAGACGCAGCGCGGTGAAATAAAAACGATGATGAAATCATGTGTAATATTACATTAGTGGTGTCAGTTCATACCTGTGCGCGGCCAATCATGGGTCTTAGTCGGTGTCCGTCTCTTCTCTCTGGTCTGCTGAATGCAGTCTCCAAGAGCAAGCATGCCTCCACTACTAATAATGTTAGTCACTATCAGATATTTCCCTGAAAAAAGCGGCTTCCAGTAGAAAGATATCCGCACGAGTAAGCCCTTACTTTGAGGTATCATGACTAGCTAGCCTGTTGTGTTAAAGGAGGAGTGTAAAAATCATTTACAATAAAAGATTGTAACATCAAAACTCTACAGCAAATTCACCTGTCCAAATAACTTAAACCACAAAAACAAACAGGAACTATGTATTAACAAACACAGCCGGCGACATGTCTTGACACTTGTTAATGAATGGTTCATTTTTCAGACAGGAAACGGTAGTCTTCCGTGAACTCTGGACAGGATTTCAAACTAAAAGTCTTTTCAAAGTTTCTTATTATAATTGTTTTTTTTTTTTTTGAAAAAGCAACATGTGTGACAATTGAAGATATTCATCGTAGTTTGAAAATAACCAAACGCGCTTTTCTTACGCAGAAATATTCTACCCCAACAAAAAGACGACGTTTTGTTAATGAATGGCTCATTTTACAGAGAGGGAACTAGTTTTCACTCATCAGGATTTCAAAATAAATGGTCTTGTAAAGGTGTTGATAGAGGATTTAATAAAGAACACAGGTACAGGATTAATAATAATAATAATAATAATAATAATAATAATAATAATACATGTTTTCCCAGAAGTGACAAACTATAAAACAAAAACAAAACAACAACAAAAATTGGTGTCCTTAACTCTCAGGGACAGATAAAAAAAAGAAAACAAAAAAAAAACAACAACAATAATAATAATAATAATAATATGCATTTTTGTGACAAAATGCAGTTTGGACACCAGATAGAGTCATCAGGTGACAGATCGTGTAATGTGTGACCCCATGTCACGAGCAATAACATAGCGTGAACACCATAACAACTTCATGCCTCCCGCACAGTGATCTACAGATGTTGAAAAGTGTCAACTTGGCTTAAGATTGTGTGTTCATTGCCAGTGAGGCTGAGCAACAAAACCTTATAAACTACTTAGCCTTGTAATGTTTTAAGAGTTTCCCTCATTAATTAACAGAAAAATGTATAGATATTCAAACAGTAGCTTTAAGCAAGTGGTTCCATAGTGTAGTGGTTATCACGTCTGCTTTACACGCAGAAGATCCTGGGTTCGACCCCCAGTGGTACCATATGGCTTGTGAAACAAAACATAAATCACACACGCTTGTGTTTATGACCAGTAAGAGTGAGTAGTATTACCTCATGAGCACCTTACCTTCTGGCATTTTTTCCCCTCATTAGTTAACACTATCCTACAATATGTATGCACATTCAACTTGTACCTTTAAGCAACTGATTATGTAGTGTAGATCACGTCTGCTTTATATGAAGACGGACCTCAGTTCAACCCCCAGTGGAACCATAGATTTGAAAAGTGCAGCATAAAATGACGACGGTTGTGTATTCATTGCCAGTAAGGATGAGCAACAAAACCTTATGAACTACCTAGCCATGTAAAGTTTTCCTGCTGTTTCCTCATTAATTAACAGTGAAATGTTATCGGTTATCACGGCTGTGTTACATGCAGAAGGTCCTGGGTTCAAGACCCAGTGGAACCATATATTTGAGAAGCAAACCTTAAAATGAGTAAGATTATGTGTTTATTGCCAGTAAGGGTGAGTAATATAGCTGAACTATTATAGCAAGGAAGTTTAGTACATTATTTTCAGTTGCAAATTCAAAATCACTAAGCTGTGAAAACAAAACCCCATGACCTACCTCAGCTTCTAGCATTTTCAATAGTTGCCCTCACTAATTAACATTATTCTACAATATGTATGCACGTTCAATGTGTAGAGCAATAGTGTATATAGTTGTGAGCAATATTATAATTAACAAATGATCATGCATCTGTAGACAACTTAAATCAATGGCAGAAGAATTATTTTTAGGAAATACGGTTGATCAGAGAGTACAGTGTCTGAAGTTTACTTCTTCAGTTCTGTACTGGAGCTACGAGGTTGATGTAGCTCAAATAAGGGAGCTTATTCTGTAGCTGCCAGTCTAGCACTACATAAACAATGTCTGAAAGTGTCTAAATAATTACACATTTGCCTTTAGCAACTTTTATAGATAAGTTTCATACAGCATCAGAAACCACATAAGCAATCTGAATTGGGTCAGCTGAGGCAATTTGATTGATGGTATGTTGGCAACTACAATTTTTTTCTTATTTGTCAGCAGAATTTGCCATCAAATTATTTACTGGTTAACTGATCACATTTGTGATAAGTGAAAATAATATGAATTTGTTTTTATCTTTATTTTTTTCTTTGAGAAATTATTACTGTAAACCACTTTATACACAGATGGACACACCAGAGCAGAACTAATGTAAGGGTAATTAATACTTGGATAACTTTATACATAAAAGTATAGGACATACATACATGTTTCCATTACAGAGCTGAAACAATTATAGTAAACAGCAGGAAAAGCAGTCAGCCACCCATCACAGGCAGGGAACAAAATATAATAATAATAATAATAATAATAATAATAATAATATAAAACTCCCAACATATGTGATAAAGAGAAGAGGGTAAAGAGCATTGCAGTGACTAGGAATGGGTCAATGCACAAACATTTACAAACACCATCCACTTTATTAGGAACACCTGCACGCATTCATGCAGTTATCTAATCAGCCAATCATGTGGTAGCAGCATTGTAATGCATAAAATGATGCAGATATGGCCCAGTAGTTTCAGTTATGTTCACATCAACCATCAGTATGGGGGGAAAAATGTGATCTCTGTGATTTTGACCGTGGCATGGTTGTTAGTACCAGATGAGTATTTCTTTAACAGCTGATCTCCTGGGATTTTCATGCACAACAGTATCTAGATTTGACTGAGAATGGTGATCCACTGAGCAGCAGTTCAAAGGGCAGAATAACCTTAATAATGAGAGAGGTTTGAGGAGAATGGCCGGATTGGTTCGAGCTGACAAGAAGGCTACACTCACTCAAACAACCACTCTTTACAACCATGGTGAGTAGAAAAGCATCTCAGAATGCGCAACTCGCCAGACCCTAATCTCATGTTTAACCCATTCTGATGTATGATGTGAAAGTTAACTGAAGTTCATGATCTGTATCGGCATGATTTTCTGCCTTGTGCTGCTGACACATGATTGACTGATTGGATAATTGCATGAAGTGGAGTTGTAAATGTGTTCTTCATGAATTGGACAGCCAGTCTATATCCTCTCACAACAACTGCAACAGCAGCACAGACGTTTGTAAAACAGTAGGTCTGCAAGAAATTAAGGCAAAGGAGTCAAATCAAAGCAAACAAAAAATCATTTTCACACAAATTTTCAAATATAGTATTTAACACTAACAGTGCAGCTGTTGTTGTCATTTGTAATAAATGTATAATTATCAGAAATGCAGAGTAGCAAAGATTTGCACAAATCACTGAAACATTTGGCAGTAATGGAGTGTTACAGTTAGTTGAATAAAATTCCTTAGAACACTGTAACAAAACTGCACTTCAGCCACATCCAGTTTGATTCTGAGTTACAGAAGTTACAATTTAGACATATAACAATACATAATAATCACAGCCCCACACTGGACCTGGAACACTGTACTGCTTATTTACTTTGGCATAAAAAACTAGTTAAAATCTATTTTAATGAAATGGAATTTTTAAAGGAGTGTCTTCAGGTCTACCTGGCTTGCTTTGAAGTAATATCATTCCTAATTCAATATCATTTTATTGCAGTCCACCATTACCAGCTGGAAAACTAGAACAAGTAATGAAACCTCAGTAAAAAACCCCCAAACTCTTATTCAATCAATATCAAACACAATTTTATCATTCTTCATTTGATACTACTACACAAGGTCTTTTCTTCCGATAAAAATGTCTGCTTGTTTTATTGATCTAAATCTTTGCCAATTTAAAAGGTAAAACTGGCATTTAGCCAAAATCTTTTTTTTTTCTTCACTATGAAATATTATTGATGAGATTTAAGGTAACACTGGAGGCTGAAACTGGCTCTCTGGCAGTCCTGGTATTTAAATCACAGCCAGCTGGTCATTAGCATAAAAGGAACTATCTACTGCACTGCTACTTTTTGGAGATGTCTTCCATGTAGTCTAATATACTCACAGGCCACTTAATTAGAAACACCTGTAGACTGCTTAATGACGCAGTTATACAATCAGCCAATCATGTTGCAGAAGTGGAATGCATCAAACATCATTTAAAAAGGGGGAAAATGTGATTTTGGTGACTTAGAGTGTGTCATGATTGTTGGCACCTGATAGTATGAATATTACAGAATCTGCTGATCTTCATGCACAACAGCCTCTAAAGTCTTTACAACCGTGATGAAAAGAAAAGCATCTCAGAATGCATAACATGTTGAACCTTGATGTGTGGATGAGCTACAAATGCAGAAGACCACATCAGCTTCCACTCCTGTCAGTCAAGAACAGGAATATGAAGGTACAGTGGGTACAGACTCACCGAAACTGGACTGAGAATCTTAATTTCTAACGCAAGATGTAGATGGTAGGGTCAGAATTTGGTGCCAACAACATGAATCTATGGATGCAACCTGCCTTCTGTTAACAGTTTATGCTGCTGGTGGTGTAATGTTGTTGGGAATGTTTTCTTAAAACACATTGGGCCCCTTAATAACAATCATTTGAATGCCACAGCCCGAGTATTGCTGCTGACAATGTGCATACCTTCATGGATACAATATACCCATTTTTTAATGGCTGCTTCCAGTATGATGACGCACCATGTTACAAAGTCATCTCAAACTGGTTTCATGAACATGACAATCGGTTTGTTGTTCTTCATTGGACTCCCCAGTCGGGAGATCTGAATGCAATAGAACATCTTTTGGGATGCTGTAGAATCACAGCATGAATGTGCACCTGAAAAATCTGCACCAATTTTATGATGCAATCATGCCAACATGGACCAGAATCTCAAAGGAATGTTTGAGATATATCAACATATCGTGCAAAGTGAAGACCTTAGGCCTTAGAGCAAAGGGAGTTCTACCCACTAATAATATGTTCCTAATAAAGTGGCCAGTGAATGTATATTATTGGTGAGTAGCACCAAATGACACTGAAAACAACTAGAATTCCCTTACTAATGAGAATGTGAATGTCTAGACATGTTTTTAGGACACCTGATAAGGTTCAGTACAGGTGTATGAACTCATTTAGCTGCCACACTGATTCAAATGATTGATCTGAGTAACTGGTTAAGTCAGTTATATGTCTAAGTAGTGAAAGAGTTAAGTAATAACTGGTGTGGGACTATAGTTTATCATCCAGTGGTGTAGCTGAGGGAGGAGACATTGATGAGTCCTCTGGCCCCAATTCGTCCACTGGTTGGCTTTCCTGTTAAAAAATACCAAAAATACCAAATGAAAGAGGACAAAATTTTTGATAATATTGATGGGGAAATAAGAACATGGAAGCCCTGAATGATAACATTTTCTTGCGACAAAAAAGTGCAGCTGACTAGTTATCTGGTCCTTACCAATCATGGGCCCAAATAGAAAAAAAACTCTGCTACTAATTAGCAGTTTCTGGCAGCTTGCTTGGGCAAATGTGGCTGGATGGAATAATTACAAACACTAAAGAGTGCACATGCACACTACCATTCAATGTTTATTCATGATTTTCTTCATTTTAAAAATAATTTTCTATTATCTTTGAGCAATAATGAAGGCAGTAACATTATGAACTCACACATATGGAATTATTCACTTACCAAGAAAAGTGTTAGACAAATCAAAATGATTTATTTTTAAAATTCTTTGGGGAAACAGTTTCATTTAAAGCAGAAACTATTATTAAAATCTATTTTTATTCAATCATAAGCCTTCATCAAAATGTTTTTATGATGGTGAAAAATATATCCTATCTAGCATGTCCAAACTTTTTACTAGTAGTAAAAAGTAAAATCTAAAATAAAAAGTAAAAATATAGCATATACTGTCTTTTTCCACGACTGTTAGTTCCTGTCTACTAATTTAATGCTACTTAATGCTGTATTGGGAGTCTGACTCCATTTCCCAGAATGCACCCCTGACTACAAACATGGCCACCATGGACTCCATCTCTCACTTCACACACTCAGGTTCACCTTGTCTCAATCACCACCACACACTCTTTAGAACACTCATAACAGTAAGACTTTCAAAGTATTCATTCATCTCTGTTTCTCATCTGACGTATCAAGCCTTTTATTTCATGTCTGCCATTTCTGGGTTTGACCTAAATTTGATCAGAGAATCAATTCTATGCCAGGCATCCTGAGAAACTCAACCCTTGTCCCACGGGCTGACCTAAACAGAACTCTGCTCCCAGAATGAGCTCCTTGAGGGGGGGTTCTGCCATGTCAACGCTGAATTTGGCATCCTAATGCAACTCCAATTACAAACATGGCCACCATGGACTCCAACTCCCAGGTCACTTGCTCAAGTTCACCTGATTACTGATTGCACACACCTGGACTCAATCACTACCACACACTATTTAAGCACACTTCCAGCACTAAGACTTTGCGAGGTATTTGTTCAGCACTGATGTACTACGCCTTTTGTTTTATGTTTGCTATTTTCTGGTTTTGACCATATTTGGTTTCCTGTTTCACTATTATCATCATCTCGTCCTCTGAATACATTTTTATATATCGCCTGACCCTTTGCCTGATTTTGAATTCTGTGATTAAGATTGTGTCTTGTATTTGTTTGTGCATTCCAGTCTTTGTTTTAAATAAAACCATTCAAATATCGGCACAGCTGTGATAACCTACGAGTGAATCAC
The DNA here is from genome assembly GCF_023375685.1 of Ictalurus furcatus. NCBI lineage: Eukaryota > Metazoa > Chordata > Actinopteri > Siluriformes > Ictaluridae > Ictalurus > Ictalurus furcatus. The sequence continues at coordinate 10,306,431 of NC_071264.1, forward strand.
AGACATGCCGATATTCAGTATAACCGCACTCTTGCTTGTGCGACGTTGCTTAAATGTCCAACACAAAAAGCATCAAGCATGTACATAAACATAAAAACTAAACTAATTCATCTTATTTGGGCTTAAGAACACTTACCCTGTGCTTGAGATATGAGAGGTAGGTGTCCCATCCCAGTGTAATTATATTTACATACAACACCCGAAACTTCGCTGGTAAGAAGTAGAAGTTGATAATCTGTGCAGTCGGCCAGAAACACCAGTCCGCCTAATACAGTACAATACAATGCAGTATTTTTTAAAACCTGTCTGTCTCTGACTTAGGTATATCAAAAGTTGACACTCTATTCACACTCGCTTTATTATTTATTAATTTACCCTCTATTCATTCTTGTTTATGCATTTCCTTCAAGTTTTCAACAATCATTAGATTTAAAAGAAATCAAATTTGTAAGATAAAAATGAAAGCAGATGGTAAGTCGTACAAATCTTACCCTATAGAACTCCCAGAATTTCTCTTTAAACTCAGTGCAGCCTTTGCGCCACCCGTGACCCTCCATCACGCCCATACCTGAAATACACAGGTACATAAACACCACTGGCTTCAATACAGTGGAGACCACGATACTACATGTAGGGATGCACTGATACCATTTACTCAGACTATGAGTGCATGTATTTTGGTATTCTTTGATAGTGATCCCTATTTAATATTAAGCAACTGGAGGAACATTTTATTTAGCTCTAGTTATGTTGGTTGCTGTGATATGCTGCTAGCAATGAGCTCTTCGTGCTGAATATTATATTCATGATATCATGGTGTTTAAACAGTCTCTTTGATAGAAATCGTGAGTATCAGTGAATGTGGTCATTAAAAATAAGCATGAGGTTCTGTGAATTACATGAAGTTGTGAACAAAGTGTAAACACTGGCAAAAGGACTGGTGTGTGTCTCAGTGCTTGCAGAATCATGAAGTACGTTCAGATTGCTGTTATTCATACTAACACATGGTATTGATTGGTATCAGAGCATTTTTTTTAACATTACCTGATAGCAGAATCAGTATAAGTGCATTCCTATTAATAAACTCTGCTTATTTCATTGACTGAGAATGAAACTCTGACTACAGAATAAATATGGTTATGTTAAAGTACATTCATAACATTATAGCATTACGAAAGTACATACATAATATTATAGAAGCATTTTGCACAAAGCCTGGTCCATACCTATGAAATACCATGCTCCAATAAGTGGTGAGGCAACAAGCTGGTCTATCAAGACTTTCTTGGCAACAGTCTTTACGATTTTTCCCGAATAAGCCCTGTCCAACCACTGATACCAGTAGTGCAGAAACGGTCCCATGGTACATCCAACTGCAAACATGCGCCCTGGAGAACAGAGGAAGGCTTGATCATAGGCTAAAACCACAGATTTCATTCAATTACAAAAGTAATTTAAAAGTGAGTACACTAATGAAGTCAATGTTTTTTATTGTTAAAACAAATAGCTTGGACTTGTAACTCCAAAAAAAGGGTATAATTGTATATATGGTAAGTTTTCTGTACAAAATGTTTTATTTAACATTTATAGAAGGAGTCTTGGATGTCAGTGTTTAGTAACGGTTAGTACATTTTCTGCCACAGGAAAGTCTAAAAAAACAAAAATAAAATTCCTGCATTTTTCACATGTAAATGTGTTTGATATGCAAAAGATCAGGAAAGTTAATTGAAAATGCAAATCAAATATGTTTTTTGGCGACTTTCTGTCCCTGAGAACAGCACCAGTGTTGCCAACTTAGAGACTGTGCTGCTAGATTTGGTAACTTTTTAGACCTGTTTAGCGACTTTATTAAAAAAAAAAAAAAAAAAAAGCCTAGCAACAATCGACCAATCACTGATTACTATTGTTCCAGTCGACCAATCACTGATTACTATTGTTCCAATTGACCAATCACTGATTACTATTGTTCCAGTTGACCAGTCACTGATTACTATTGTTCCAGTCAACCAATCACTAATTACTATTGTTCCAGTCAACCAGTCACTGATTACTATTGTTCCAGTCGACCAATCACTGATTACTATTGTTCCAGTCGACCAATCACTGATTACTATTGTTCCAGTCGACCAATCACTGATTACTATTGTTCCAGTTGACCAGTCACTGATTACTATTGTTCCAGTCGACCAATCACTGATTACTATTGTTCCAGTCGACCAGTCACTGATTACTATTGTTCCAGTCGACCAGTCACTGATTACTATTGTTCCAGTCGACCAATCACTGATTACTATTGTTCCAGTCGACCAATCACTGATTACTATTGTTCCAGTCAACCAATCACTGATTACTATTGTTCCAGTCAACCAGTCACTGATTACTATTGTTCCAGTCGACCAATCACTGATTACTATTGTTCCAGTCGACCAGTCACTGATTACTATTGTTCCAGTCGACCAATCACTGATTACTATTGTTCCAGTCGACCAGTCACTGATTACTATTGTTCCAGTCGACCAGTCACTGATTACTATTGTTCCAGTCGACCAATCACTGATTACTATTGTTCCAGTCGACCAATCACTGATTACTATTGTTCCAGTCGACCAGTCACTGATTACTATTGTTCCAGTCGACCAGTCACTGATTACTATTGTTCCAGTCGACCAGTCACTGATTACTATTGTTCCAGTCGACCAATCACTGATTACTATTGTTCTATTGTTGACAGAAGGTATTAGGTTTTATAAACGCATAAAATGTTAGTTTGTGGTGCCGTGACCAAAGACGACTTCTTTCTGTAAGAAACAAATGATAATATATTATGTTCGATTCTGAAAAAACCCTTTATTCTATCGTATTTATTTTCTTATAAGTGTCTTCAGAAAATGTTCCTTCTTCATACAATTTGTAGTGTGATATGGAAATGGTCACAGTGAATAAATGAATATGCAAATTTTTCATACCTGTTCGCAGCCAATCATGGGTCTTAGTCGGTGTCCGTCTCTTCTCTCTGGTCTGCTGAATGCAGTCTCCAAGAGCAAGCATGCCTCCACTACTAATAATGTTAGTCACTATCAGATATTTCCCTGAAAAAAGCGGCTTCCAGTAGAAAGATATCCGCACGAGTAAGCCCTTACTTTGAGGTATCATGACTAGCTAGCCTGTTGTGTTAAAGGAGGAGTGTAAAAATCATTTACAATAAAAGATTGTAACATCAAAACTCTACAGCAAATTCACCTGTCCAAATAACTTAAACCACAAAAACAAACAGGAACTATGTATTAACAAACACAGCCGGCGACATGTCTTGACACTTGTTAATGAATGGTTCATATTGCAAACTCAAAAGGCAGTCTTCTGTGAACTTTGATCAGGATTTCAAAATAAAAGTCTTTTAAAAGTTTTTTTTTTTATGGGTAAAAACAATATGAAGGTAATGTCTGTATGATAATTAAAGATATTCAGTGTAACCAAACACGGTTTTCTTAAGCAGAAATATTCTACCCCAACAAAAAAAAAAGCTTTGATTTTCATGACTGAATGGCTCATTTTGCAGAAAGGGAACCAGTTTTCAGTCATCAGCATTTTAAAATAAATGTCTTTCAAAGGTTTTCATGGAGCATTTAATTATGGCAAACACAGGTACAGGATGAGTCATAAAACTATAAAAACTAATGTGAATATCTCCAAAACTATTGTCTTTTACTGTATACTGTTGTATTGGTATCCTAAATCAGAGACAGATAAACAAAAAGAGCTCTGAAACACCTATTTTAATTTGAAGAGCACTTTCATTAGCACTTTGATTTGAAGAGCACTTTCAATTAAATAATGCACTAATAAATTCTTGAAAATTGGTTGTATAATTTACGTTACGCACTAAGCTTCATAGATTAGCAAAGTAAGCTAACTGTGTTAGCTACGTACACTCAACAGAGGTAACTTTAATGCTTAAATTTTCTTCATAATGTCTCATTTAATGATGAGGTTATATATGACAGGATTAAAATACATACATCTTACATACATCTGCATTAGACAGTACATGGGAACTATTCCCAGATAGGAGCTAAGGTAGTGAGAGGAGAAATGAAGGAATGTCAGACCACATTTGAATACACATTTTGCATAGTATTTAGAAAAACTCAATCCAACTGTCGCTTCTCACGCTGTCGCTAAAATGATGGCACCGTTTCATGCATGTACATAGAAAATGAACACTTGCCTTGCTTGCTAGTATGAAAGTAGGGTCCAGGAAACAGGTTTGTGACAGAGTTAGTATCACCATAATATAATGTAGTTTGGGGGGAAAACAACAACAACACAAAAAAAACTATTATATATTATATTACACTCATGTTTAATAGGTCTTTCTTCAAAACCTTTCAAACTTCATAAATGTGTTTGTGTGTAATAAAATGTTAGTTAAATTGTTTCTGGAGTGTTTTAGAAAGCTGTACATCTGTGTGAACTACAGCATTCCGCATAGTGTGAATGGCTGTTCAATATTCCCTCTTCCTTGGTCCACAAAATTCTTAAAATGTTGAGTTAACTTTTTTTTGTGTTGCTCTTGTAACATTATTATTATACATCAAGACCAATCCCTGAGAAGCAATTTTCCCCTATTTGCTTGTAAAAATAACAAGTATGCATTTGTGTAGCCTACATGCACTATATGGCCAAAGGTTTGTGAACATCTGACCACGATTTCCATATGTGCATTTTCTCCAACACCATTTCCACAAACTTGGAAATGCACAATTGTCTAGAATGTCTTTGTATGCTTTCACTTTAAGATTTCCCTTCCCTGGAACTAAGAGGATCAGACCTGTTCCAACATGACAGTGCACCTGAGCACAAAGCGAGGCCCAGGAAGACATGGTTTGACAAGTTTTGCCAAGGTGCTGAAGAACAAACACTGCATGCCAGGCTTTCTGATCTAACATCACCTGACCTCACTAAAGCTCTTATGTCTGAATGTGCACAAATCTCCACAGATCTGTTCAAAAATCTATTTGCAAGCCTTCCTTGAAGAGTGGAGGCTTTTATAGCAGCAAAGATGGGAGCAACTCCATATTAATATCCATGGTTTTAGAATGAGATATTCAAGATTGTGTGTGTTGGTCAGGCGTCCACAAACTGTTGACTGTATCGTATATTACACAATTTCTGAGTCTTTAACCTATTGTGCTCTGCTTTGCTAGTGGCCAAAAGTTACATCAGCATCTGGTGGAAGGACACTGTAGAAAGAAACTGATTGGAACCAGCTACTCTCACTGACAATTAAGATGAGGGTCAGCTGAGACTTGTGATGTTTACTAACCTGCTGGCTTGCATCACTCTGGGCATCACAATGATGCATGGAAAATTTGAAATGGGATAGGTGTCATGTATCAGAGAAGGAACTCTGAACTACAGTTCCTAGCAGCCACTGCATCTTAGTCACACGACCACCTACACCTGAATCACGTTTCTGTTAACGAGCACTCATGTATATAGCCACTGTTTGCACTGAATTCCTTGTCTTACGTTTGTCTTTCATTACCTTTGTCTCTGTTGCCGTGTTTTGTTCTTTGGTTTATGTTTAGTCTTTGCCACAGTGTTTTGCCTCTATGTCATAGTGTCTTTTTGTAGTTGTTTTGTTCTTTATTAAATTGTTGAAATACTGCACTTGCATCCATCTCAACTTCCAATCGTGACAATAGGCTCCAGATTCAGCACAACCCTGATCAAGGTTAAAGCGATTACAGAATATAAATGAATGAATGTTACAGTGTAAGCAGTTCACTAATATGAAGAACCACATATAATTTACATTTGGCACATTTGGCACACTTTAGTGTTTGATTTGAGATGATACCATCCTAAAACAATACAATAACTAGATTGAGTATGTAGTGTGTAGTGTACAAACGTATTTGCATACTAGTCTAGAATTAAGTATTAGTGCAGGGTACAGCCAGTCTGATGGTTTGATCCTGCCCACAGGATGATGAGTCAAATATGGGGGGAAAACTCCACCATTCCTGGTTTATCTACAAGTTGTTATCTTCTTGTTTTAATTGATGGCCAGATTCCGTTACTAATGTTTCTGCTAGAGAATTTTTTGGCATTATCTGTCACCATTTTCCCAGTCTCAGTAGCACATACAGGTTAATATATACATACAGACTAACATTGTGCAACACATTTGTCAAAAAAACAAAAAACAAACAAACAAAAAAAAAAACAATTATGGTGGATTCTGAATACTGAATTTTTCATGAGAAATGGTCAACAGAAACGTATTTGATTAATTTGCTCCCAGCAATTGGCTGTGCCCAAACAATTTAATACTTCACAGCACCCATCATGGTAAAAAGTAGTACCAGTGAACTGGATAGCAACACTCCCCAATGCCCCTTCACCCCAGAGCACTCTTGGCCATTCTCATAAAATATGAGCCAAATTAGCTTTCATGCAGTTGAATTGCCTAGTGTGTACCTACAAGCTCATAAGTGCTCATTACAAAGAAAATCTGGACAGTGAAGCCACTCATGACCATTCTCATGAATCAGTAAGAGCTGAATTTTGCAGTTAAACTTGGCTTTCAAGCAGTTAAATGGCAGAGTGTGCTTGAAAATTATGTCATTGCTAATGCTAACTCTACTTGAGGCACCATAGGTTCTGGATGTGGAGCTTTATGGTCAGGAATGGGGGGCAGGTTCAAGAAATAAAAACACCATTCAAATCTTATTTGCCTATTTAATCTTTAGAGAGATGAGCTTGACCAATTTTGACAAATCCTGCCTGATGCATTTTTAAGAGTTAATATTTGTGTGACTGAAATATAAACTGTAATGGTCCAGTCTAACAACAATCTAGGAACATTTCAGCTAATAAAAGTATTCACTTCAAGGGGTCACATTTGTATGACGATTGGTTTCAATATAAAGAATGGCATAAAAACAGTGCATTTTGTTCTGTATACATATCATTTTTTTCGTAAATAATTATAAGTAAGCTTTTGATTACTGTAATTATATTTGTTATAATTATTATAATCTTCTCTATAACAGGACTTGTGTAATTGGTTTAGTATAGTATTATTTCTATGAAGCAAAACCAGGCCTCTATAGAGTTCACTCCTTTTTAATGTATTGTGCTTATGCGGATATTAGTTGCATTTATACTATGTTATGTTTCAGTAAAATATTGTGATGGAACAGAAAGTAATAGGAAGTGTTGTGTTAAGTTATTTTAAGCTATAACACCTCTAATATGAAGTAAACATTTTTTAAGAAGCACATAACTCATATCATACATGTAAAGATTAACCTAGGTTTCCTTTATCTAGGCTTAGAAGGAGTAACCAACTGCATTGGTACACATTAAAAAAAGCTGTAACAAAAGCTTTGATCCAGTTTCGTCGGAGCTCCAGTGCAGGTAGGTGGCTTGATTCCCTTAAAGGAGAAAAAGAATTAAAAAAAAAAAAGTCACTGACGTCTCCATTTAAATTTCCACATTATTTCCCATTGCATATGAAGCAAGAAATTTTTTGACTTACTTTATACAACTTGCAGATGAGGTTAAAGAGAGTAGACATTGCCTTATCTTCCCAGTCATCCCTGTATAACTGAAATGTTTTTTTTAAACAAGTCAATGGTTACAGATTTTTTTTCTTTCTTTCTTTCTTTCTTTCTTTTTTTTGTTTAAATTTAAATAAAATTGGTCTACCTGGTTATTATGATTTGTTATAAATATACTGTAAATACATAGTAAATGCATGAATGGTGCCATATTGTGGTGTACTGTTCAAATGGCATCAGTTAAATCAATAGTTTTCCATCATCTTTTATATCTCTTACCCCATTGAATGTGACCCAAGGGACATGGGTGTGTTGTGGTCTGAGAGCTTGAGTCTTCAGGGCGTTCTCATGCATGAGACGATGTCCGAGACTTCCTCTCATACATGATTCTACAGTCCCCCATTCCACTGACGGGGCATACAACTGCAGACACTAGAGAAAAATTACAGCCATTTAGGTTGATGCATCATTTTTGAGCTGCTTTGTATGTTATTATGCATAATGAATGACATATAATGAAATAATTTTTTAACGCACAGGCTGAGCTGCATTTATCACATCCGATGAAGACTCCATGCAGTAAATAACTGGAAACGCTGCATGGCCAGTGACATTCAGAATGCAAGCCTGTTTTGACAAGATGATAAGCATCTTAATGTCATGACATGCAATTGTTATCTAATGAAAACTTGTTGCCTGATTACCTCAATCATGTTAGCTTGGCATTCCAGCTTGCCGTGCTGGCATGAAAACAAATTCTGTTCAGGAAGTTCCTAAAATCAAACAATTTAACAGGCATTGAGAAACAAAAGGAGCATAATACAGCAAGACCTGGGAATGATACGGTTCTATAGAATTTTCTACGTGATAATTATGCGATTTTAAGATATTGAATGATAAATTGTTGAAAGGCAAAAAAAATAAATAAATTAAAAAATAACAAGAATAAGTGAAAAAACATAAAAAGTGAAAATTAAGTGAAAGTTGTGTGGCTAAGGCTGCAACATTTTCAGGTAGGCATACCAGCTCTGGGATGTCTGCCAGATGCACATGCTCTGCCCTAAAAGCTTATACACCCATTGTAGCCAGTCCTGTAGGCTATATTAGCCTAGTTCTGACTGAACAAACTACAGTTCGCCCTATTAATCATTCTGATTGGTCATCCGTGGAGCTTTGCTTCAGACTCGACCTGTGTTTCCAAATTAACAGGTCACTGTGGTACAGCAAACCACAAATTTTGAAATGACGTGTCTGGCCCCTGAGAGTGACCCCAGAAAATTGCAATATTCACAATAGGCCAGACAGACTCTGTGATCTGGTTGTTTGAAAGCAAATGGAAAGTTCTCATCATGGTGTGAAACACTAGACATCAAATCTGTATTTTGCATCATGACCTTGTGTTTTGTAAAAACCTGTTTTTTTTTGTTTTTGTTTTTTTTTAATCAGAAACAGCTAGAAGCTGGAGAGTTCAAATATTTCTGTCTAAGGTATTGGTGGTGCAGAATATTATTAACCAGTCAATCTGCCCTTGCAGATGAGAATGTGCCCAGGCCAGCCTGTGTCCAGTGAGGCTGTTTTAATTCTTTCTTGTTTATACCATAATACAATAATACAGAATTTCACAGAGTTTTTTTTGTGATTGTTGCGGCAAAAAATGATTGATTTTGCTGTGGCTTTTTTCAAAATTTGCGATTTTGGAGTTTTTGTGCTTTTTTGCTGAAAACTACTTGAATTGGTGAAATTGCGATTGCATGAAATTGTTGTCTTTCACAGTGATGTTTGTTGATAAATGAGACCTTTAAACTGTACTCAAGTTCTAGGCACATGAACTGAAGAGGGTTTTGGCTGAATGTGCGTGGTGATGACGTCACATGACGTCTGAATTCTGACATCCTGACATTTCACCATTAAAAAATCAAAACAACAAACAGTTTAGCTACATTTTTTAAGTAAAACATTTCATAAAGTTAGTTTAAAGAAACACCTTTAGAAGATTATGTATTATATTATACCTTTGCATTGCCATAGGGCACTAGATGTACCCTCATGATATCTCCGAGCATTGTCCAGGTAGGGAAAAGTTGACCAGTCAGGAAAGTTCTACAACCTGGACAGAAGCTTTCATAGTACACAGATACCTCTACAGGAGGGGAAGATGGAACAGGCCTGGTGGCATTTAGCTCCATACACTGTTTCTGAACCTTTAAACCAGTAAACACAGTAAGTGTGACACATTAAGAACATAGTGAAGTTTAGCTGCATAACTCTCATGGCCTGCTGGAATTTACAATTTAGATTTCTTTATTAACCAAATTACATAAGAGACCACGTGTATGTAGGCAATATTGATTGTGTAGAAGTGTATACAATGTTTGCTTAACCTCATTTAGTCTGAAAACTGATCCTGGTATAATGTTTGCCAGGATATACTGAGGATTTGTAGAATTACTGCCTCCCTCTTTACACACAGTTTGGTTCAAACCTTTATAAGGGTTAGAATTTACAACTGATGTGCATATGCTCTGAGTCTTGCTGATTTAGAGGTCAGCACAGGCTTCTGTGAAATTAGAAGCTGCTTGTTTTTCATTTCAAAAGTATGACACTAATTTACAAGCACAAAGGGGTTTTTGAAAAGGAGCTGGGAGCAGACGTTGTACTCTTATATGGCAATGTACGATCAGTGTAAGATGCCTATGGAATATTATTATAAATAAAACATCTCCATTTCCATCTCCTGTAAGAATACAGGTTATTTAATATGGTAGAGTTTTATAGGTGTAGTAAATACAGTTAAAATCTGATATAGACACACTTAAATAGTTTATAACTTACCCCACATTCCACTGCGATTTCCAAACTGCTACACCATAGGGATGGGGGATACCCACAGGAATGGGAGTCAGTCTGACATTTCTTAAAAATAAAGAAGAAAAAAAGAAATGCATAGATCGATAACCAGTTCATCTTTGTTTCTGGGTGCATTCAGAAGTTCTCTCGACTATGTCTTGTGATGAACATGAACATGAGCATGACTTTGGTGAATGCTGTGCTTTGGAACTCCTCCCTTTGATGAAAGTCTGTAGAGAGCCACGGCTGAGCAAGACAACAACATCACGGTGAAAATGACAAAGAAACATAAGCACTGGGCATCAGAAAACAAACTTAGAAACCAACAGGAATTCCTTTTTGGTTCTCATAATCTGATTTAGAAATGGACATTATGTTGCAAAGTTTCTTTTTTTGGGGAAAAAAAAAAGGTACCACGGTTGTTGGTGCAGGGCTTGTTTGAGTATTTCAGATACTACCGATCTCCTGGTATATTCATGCACAATAGTCTCTAGAGTTTACACAGAAGAGTGTGGGGGGAAAAAATACATCTAGTATGCTGTAGTTCTGCAGGCCGAACTGCCTTGTTGATGAAAAGGGCAGAGGAGAATGGCCAGACTGGTTCAAGCTAACAGGAAGGCTTTGGTAACTCAAATAACCACACTTTACAACCATGGTGAGCAAAAAAGCATCTCAGATCTCGAAACGTCAGCGCTTGAGGCAGATGGGCTACAACAGCAGAAACGCACTTCGGGTTCCACTTCTTTCAGCTAAGAACAGGAATATGAGGCTACAGCAGGTACAGGCTCACCCAAACTGAACAGTTGAAGATTGAAGCAAGATCAGGCAATGTTTTTCCAATCTTCGACTGTCCAGCCAATCAACACCTGAAATCCTTGAGAATATTAAATGAAACATTGAAATAAAAATTTTATTAATTTATTTTCGTTTATATTCATTATTTTCTCATTTTATATTCTCAGTTTTCATTTTATATTCTCAGGTATACACTATATACTCACACACAAACAGGTGACAAATTAAGGGGAAAAATCCCATAAGATGTCTCAGTGAGGTGTTGGGCAACCACAAGCTGTCGCAGCAGCTTCAGATCTCTGGATCTGTACTGGAGGAACGAACACCATTCTTTTTAATATATTCCTGCAGTTGGTGTTTTGATGATATGTATACTATACGTTGGGCGGCTGTGGCTCAGGTGGTAGAGTGGGTTGTCCACTAATTATAGGGTTGGTGGTTCTATTCCTGGCCCACATGACTCCACATACCAGAGTGTCCATGGACAAGACACTGAACCCCAAGTTGCTCCCGATGGCAAGCCAGCGCCTTGCATGGCAGCTCTACTACTGTGAGTGTGTGGGTGGGTGAATGAGACACAATGTAAAGCACTTTGTAGGAAGGCTAAGGTTAAAAAAATGCTATAAAAGTACAGACCATTTACCATATAATTATGTCACTGGCTTGTCATGTCCTGACACTGTACTTGTATGTACAATATTAAGAAAACAGTTGATAAAAATCAATATCATTATTATCTCCCAGCAAGAAATTATAAAATATCTGCTGGGAAATGAAAAGTACAATGAAAAGCATGATAATGAGTCTTTATTGGTCACATATACACTACAGCGAAATTATTTTCTTCACATACCCCTGCATGTCAGGTGGCTGGGGTCAGAGATGCGACAGCACCCCTGGGGCAGAGGGTCAAGGATCTTGCTCAGGGGCCCAACAGTGGCAGCTTGGCAGCACTGGGCTTGAGCACCCAACCTTCCGATTAGTAACCCAGAGCCTTAACTGCCAAGCCACCACTGCCCCCTAGGTGCATACATGCTAGGTGCATACATGCTAGGTGTAATTAATTGAGTTTGAATAAAAGTAAGTATTAAAAAACGTTACAGAATTCCTTGACATTTACCAATGATCTGTGTAACACATGAGATGTTAGTAATAGAGGAAAATTCCATCTTACTTTACAAAACCAGAACTACCTTTCTTTTCCTCTTCCTGCATTAAAGCCTCATCGTCACCAGCTGTCACCTCGATATCCATCAGAGCTGCCTCAGAGTCCAGTGCTAGTCCCTTGTATCAATTTTCTGTCATGGTGCTATGCAGTTTGTAAACATTGGCGTTTGTATTGAAATGTATGGAGTTTGAAGACAGTGAATTAGCCATTGTGTTACATTTAATGTGTCAAGACACCGAGCTTACTTATTTAATTGTTTGTTTGTTTGTTTGTTTGTTTTTACATTCCGTGTAGCTAGCTGTAGCTATCATGATCCTGCTTGATTAATCATGTTTTTCACTCCATGGCAGCTGATGACTAATGATATGTGATCAAACAAACCACGTGACACATTTTGATTTACTTTGTTCGCCATTTATGAGCATCATTACTATATGAAACAATGTGATATGACATGTAATCAATATAATCAATTGTGCTGTATATGTTATGTTAATCACATATAAGCAGTTGGCGCTGTCATGAAATATTTCAAGGGGGTTTCAAACGCAAAATCCCCACTAGTTCCACCTCTGAGTGGTACAAGCAGTGATATTGCAAAAACTAAAGTTGTTTGCTATAAATGTTTTGTTTAGTCACTAGAAAGAAGTGATACTTCAAAACAGGGGGACAGTGACATCTTCAGGCGAGGGAAGAAATCCTGGATGTGTGTGTGTGTGACTGTTGTCACGTAAAAAATACATTAGTGGGAAATGACAGAATTTCGGGCTGGATAACAATAAATGAAAACAGTTTTGAGGTTGTTCAGCTTCAATAAGAAGAGCCAACGCTGACTGATTTGTTCACACAGATTTATTTTATCATTACATTTTCTGCACTGAGCAAACAGGTGCATCCTTGTGAAACCATTAATGAAGATATTTGAGGCCTGATGTTCAGGATTTTTTTAAACAATTGCCAGTATTGCTGAGAAATATGGGAGAAAAGTATCTGTAATGTAAATGTATTCACACTTAGTATTATTATACACAAAAAGGTGTGCAGCATTTGAATCTATTGATCTATTAATATTACCTTGAGGAAAAACATGTTTAACATGAACATGATTTCAATAAAATTTAGACATCTAATACATTACATAAAAATGTCGCTCAAATTATAACGTGAAATAAAATAAGTGCATTTTGGTTTATAGATGATCTAGCAATAACAGCTCTCTTAGAAGTCTTCATTTTGTACCACTTGACAGTGGGAACATTTGGCTTTGATGGGAAATGTAATCAGTGTAGTGTGATACAGTGGAAAGGTAAAATAGTGGTTATACAGGACATGTTGCACTTTCAATTCCTACATTATCAAATGGAGAGGAGATTCCCTGGCGAGACACAGTGAGCTGTTGGAAAGAAAGGTTAGCTTTTAGTTTTGGCAATATAAAGATTTTGTTAATTTTATGAATATAAATATGAATGTAAATATTGTATATACTGCAATATGAGATATGATTGGAAATATTTTAAACCACTGTATCATCAAAGATAATAGATTTCTATTTACATTTATTCTACATAGACAATGTGGCATTCAACTGAGGCATAAATCAAACTTGTACCAGATGCAGAAATTCACCAGAAACAAATTTGAAGTTAGTGTAGGAAGAAATTCTTTCAAAAAAGCTTTCGGCCAAACTGTAAGGGAGAAGCACTGCTTATACTAGACATGCTTTTACCTCTGGGATTTTGACTTCAAGATCAAATCCTCCTTGAGCAGAAGTCTGAAGCGTAGCTGAAATTTCACGTTCAGAATTTTTCTCGTGTTTCTGGCTGAACCCCCAGGCATAGGACACACCTGGGACGTACTCCCGAACACTATGAAGAGTTCAGTGAAAACATGTAATGTGTATGAGCAGTTTAATGAACTTAGAGGTCTTGTAACGGCAACTATTTAAAAGTGAAACATGAAATGTGCTATAATAGTAAAGAAGTGAAGAATTTTACAGAGCAATTGAGCCATAATACTTCAAGTGAAAGTAATACCTTTGGCCGAATGTTTGGATTAATGCAGGAACATCTCCCCAGTTAATTTCTGCAATTATAGTGGGCTTTGATTGTTCTTTGGCAGAAACCTTTACTGCTACTTCATATGACTGACACTCAGCTCCCCATCTGAAGTGGGTCTAAAATATACAGTTTTAGGATAAATAGGACAAAAATTATTACAGACAGTGAATTGCCATTGCTTTTGTCTACTAAAAATATATTTACCATTATACTTAAATTTCCAAAGAGTTAGTTAACATGTCATAGGACTTATATAGTTATTTTATTGTATGGCGTTAATATGAATGACAGAATGTCATTTTATACTATATACGTTTTTGAAAACTGTATTTACATGAACTGAAATTGGCATCTTATATGCATATATCTCTACCACGAATAAAATTGCGATGTTTTGATGGTCTAAAAGCAGCTGTTATATATTTATTTTGCAATTTGTTTAACATATAGTAATGCCTGTTTTTTTTTTGTTTGTTTGTTTTTTGTAGCCATTTTTGCAGCCATGTTTGTTAAACTGGATCCTGGATCGTTTCAGAAAGCCTAAGCACATTTATAAAGTAAAGAACCATTTCTGCATTGTTTTAGGGACATGTATTTATGTTGTTAAAGCATGGTAGAAGCAGGAACTCCAGGCTGAAAACCCCAATTCTGGTTAAAATCTGATTTCTTGTCATGTTTCCATTGCCATAATGTATGCCAAAATTCATCCACAACAACATCTGATGGGTTTTCCCAGACATGAAAAGCTGACACGAAACATTCCTTTATTTTAAAAAATAATGAAAAATTATTTTAAGAATTGAATGTGGGTGCATTCTGCAACAAGACAATGCTCTTAAACATAAAGACAGAAAAGCAACAGAAAGAAATATTGTTTTTCTTTGCTACGATCCTCTCAGTCTCCGGACTTGATGTAAAAATGGCAGTGTGAGACATCAACCAAATGTGTATCACACACAGTATGTCAGAAAAAAATATTCGCAATATATTTTCTTTTCTTTTCTTTTACTTTAGTTTGGTTTAGTTTAGCTTAGTTGTAGGTAAAATGATTATTTACTTCAGTGGAGATCATCATTGACATTTTCTACATATAAAATAAACTGCTTTCTATATTATTACCTTTGCCCCTGCTTGAAGCTTGTCAATATTGGCATCAACACATATTTTCCAGTTCGCCTCATCAGCAGCCTCAGATATAATGACTTCTATATCATCCTTCTGTGTGTCTGGTGTGTAATACACAGCGGCCTCATAACCCAGCGGCTTCACATTAGGACTGAGAGCCAGCACTTTCACGATGGTCACAGGTTCAGGAGTGGCATCAGTATCCTACATTAAAAACATGCATTAAAATCTGAAATGGAAGTATGATCATCTATTATTATTATTATTATTATTATTATTATTATTATTATTATTATTACTATTGTGACTAGTGATGTGGGCAAAAGTATTTGTGTTATGAAGCATGGCTCAAGGTCCTTATCCAGAACCTTCACACTAACTGTCCCTCAGTTTTGCATTGAATTTCCAACCTCAATCCGGACCGCAGAATCTGTCAGTATCTTCAAAAACCAGCTAAAGACCCATCTCTTCCATGAACATATAACTAACCCATAAAAAAAAAATAAATAAAAAAACCCTTACTCTGGCTCTTACAACTCTACTCTGCGCACTTTACTTATCTAGAACTCAATTAAAAGATCTTATATAGTAGCGCTACTTGTATTGTTCTCTGCTTGATATATCGCTTTGCTTGTAAATTACAAATTAGATTTGATTAGATTTATAAACATACCTTAAGTTTTCTTATTCCATGTATGAAGCTATAGTTTTGAGTTTCCTAAATGCATCAAAGAAATAGGTCTAGTAATAGTTGAATCATGGTGTGTGAATCAAAAATAAGACCAAATATTGTTACAGTACCTTGAATTTTTCCTGAGTGACAGTCATCATTTGACCATGGTGTGAAATGTGTTTATGAGGCGCAGCACTGATCTGGATTTTGATCTTTTCTACAGGCTTAACAGACCTGACTTTTGAAATATACATTGGATGAAGAAAAACTGCATTAACTATAAGCACAAAAAACGTTTTGTGTAATAAATAAATAAATAAATAAATAAATAAATAAACAAACAAATCAAATAAGCACTTTGTGATATAAAATACCTGGCTCAAGGTGACATGCAAACTGAGTGTATCCCAATAAGTAGGAAAGAGGATAGTCTTTAAGGTTTTGGACCCGTTTAGCTTCCAGTTCAGTGCACACTGCAGCTCCATAAGAGCTTAATTCTGCACAGTACTTCAGTTTTGGTTGGTATATCTCCAGTGGTTCTAACTGGTCCACAGAAACAGGTTACAGATTCACTTGATACTGAAAATATTTATTTCCAGTATGTTTTCCAGTTTTGTAATAAAAACTGTACCTGATACTCTTTGGAACATTCTGTGTCTTTCTTGAAACTTTGCTCAGGATCTCTGTGCTCTGGTATCATAGGAGTCATTTTAGCCATCGATGGATCGTCATTATTTCTTGACACTGCATATACGTCGTATCTGTTTAAGACAGAGCCGCAGTGGTTAAGGATTTGTGACATTGGCCACAGGTTGAGAATTCAAATCTCAGCTGTTCTAGAGAGCCACTGTTCTACCCTGGAGAAAGACGTCTTGGAAAACGTACTTGATTGTGAAGAACTCTGTGTGGTTTTTGCATGGGGGAAAAGTGACCTCATAATTCTTCTCTTTCACATTCTTTTTCAAGCCAGCTTTCCAAGGCAAAGATACGGTTGTCTTGCCATTCAGCTGGACACCAGACTGAAAGAGATCTGTATTGATCCCATGGAAAACAAAATAATCCATTGCCACTCTGAAACGAGATATGAAGTCTTTATATGATTGTGAATTAATGCACACAGTAGAATCATTGTTTAAAGAACATTGAGTTAAAAAGAAAATACCCAGCAAATCCATCTGTTTCCACAAAAATATCTGCATTTCTCACTTCCTGTAAGCTTTCTTTTAGAGGTGGGTCAATGTTAGCTTTTGCTGAAATTATAAAAACAATATTGCAATCTGTGTCATTGTCTGATGTTGTCTTTTATAATATTAAATATTCAACTTCACAGAATAAGAATAGTTATTACCGTTTACCGTAACAGCTGCTAATATAGAATAATATTTGCTGATTTCAACTGGGAGGCCAAGACAAGTTGGCTGAACAAATCTGGTTTCAAACATAAGGAATGCTTTTGTCCAGTGCCATGATATTCCTTTTTGTAGTTGTTGAATCAAATCCCACAGTTTATTGTCTTTATTTGCAGTAAGGCCCACAGACTTAGACACAGAAAGAATCATTTAATTTTAATTCTCCACCAAAAAACATCTTATATAAGCAATACAAATCATCTTGCTTTCTACTCTTCAATATGAAGAGTCTAATATGAAAAATAAGAAATTTAGATTGTTTACCTTTAGGATTCTTTGAATAACATCTTGATTTAAATCAAAAAATGAGACCTCTTGCCCAAAGAATCTCACAAATACTGATAAGAGAGGTTTCTTTTTATGGAGGGACTGCCAATCTGAAAGCTTTAAATGGTAATGGAGAAATGAATCAGTTTATTCTGAAACATCACTGAGAACAGTCATACATAAAAACGAAGCAAACTAATTTACTCACAATTTTCATGATATCTGCAAAATCAGCAACTCCAAAATCCTTGGAAATGCCAGGTCTATGTGGGAATAACTCTTTGAGACCCTCTGCACGAATACCAAGCTGGTGAATTATGGATATAAAGTCATTACAACCTTTACAATATGAAATAGAATGACTCATTAAATGACACAGAAATGTGTAAATTAATTACATCAAGAAGTTGAAATACTCTTCCAATGAAGTAAAGCTTTCCATTAGAAATGATTTCTGTGGGTAAGGCACTTGTACCATTTTTCAGCAAATACAGCGCTTTGGATGTGCCCGTCAAAAGATCATCTAATGAAGTAAACACAACACACTCTTATATAAACTCTGCTAGATTTTTTAAAGTTAGGAATACAACATGATGAGGTATGCAGTTATAGGAAAATAATCAACACCAGGGTAGTGTGATGCTGGTACTGATTATTATGAGTGGTTATTTTCCTATAACAGCAAATCCTGAAGTTATTTACCACCTTTATCTATTAATGAGCAACACGTCATTATTTATAATGGTTTTATAGTTAAGGCAAGACATTACAGGTACAGCAAATTCTGGTCAATCATTTTTCAGATTTTTGGATAATAGCATCTATAACATATATTAAACTGTAGTAATAAACATATCAAGATATGTTCGTTTCACTGTTTTTTCCACTTGAGACCATCACTTTATCTGAAACGTAGAAACTTTGAGGAAGGCTTAAGCTCACAATCATGTCCTGTTATACATGCCTGAAAATCTTGTTTCATTATATACACATCAATTTATTTGTCATTATAATTTACAGCACATACTGATCCCTATAAATAAATAAATAAATAAATATATATATATATATATATATATATATATATATATATATATATATATATATATATATATAACTGGATAGCTCATGACGTCACCAACAGCGATGCTACTGCGCCGCCATCTTTGTATTCCCTAACATTCTGAACTCACTATGGGATGTAATCACTGATCTATAAGATCACTGGTCGGAGCTCTGAAGCATAAAACAAATATAAAAATACAGCGGATATTTGTGTACAGAGAATATTTAACCATATATATATATATATATATATATATATATATATATATATATATATATATATATATATATATATATATATATATATATATAAACTCATTCGCAACGGGGATGATGTGTGTTTCATTTTAGTGTTTTTATAGAGATTTCACTGCGCACTGTTAGAATATCAGCTTTGTGGTCAAAAAGGTAAGAAAAGAGAGCTTAGCAACAACCGGTGGCTAAACACTAAAACACCAACACTTTGACAGTACTGTAATCTACTAAGGGAAAAGATACAGAAAATAATGTGTGTGTGTGTGTGTGTGTGTGTGTGTGTGTGTGTGTGTGTGTGTGTGTGTGAGTGAGAGAGAGAATAGATTGAAAGAGTCCTGGAAGACACATTATCCCCATTTTGAACGAGTTTATATTTATACTAGTATACCAATGGGCGTTAAATGATCATGTATTTTGTACAGCTGTGCGTTATAATGTATATTTGCTGTGTGTGTGTGTGTGTGTGTGTGTGTGTGTGTGTGTATTTGGGGGTGGGTGGGATTCTGGGTGGGCAGATCCTCAGAGCCAAAGCAGCCCAACCAAAGAAAGTCACAAACCACTCCACACTACTGCATAAATATAAACTAATTTGAAACGGGGATGATGTGTCTTCCAGGACCATTTCAATCTATTCTCTCTCTCTCTCTCTCTCTCTCTTTCTCACACACACACAAATTATTGTCTGTATCTTTTCCCTCAGTAGATTACAGTAGTGTTGAAGTGTTGGTGTTTAAGTGTGAGTGTTTTAGTGCTTAAGTGTTTAAGTATTAGTGTTTAGTGTTTAGTGTTTAGCTGCTGGTTGTTGCTAATAGCGTGGAGTGAAATCTCTATAAGAACACTATTGGGTCCTTTTGCTTTAAAATGGGGGTATTTTATACACTTTTGATGTTGTATTTTTACTGTTGACTGTTAAAGATTACGCATTTGTGCAGGTACATGGTCTGTATAAATTACAACCTGTGGGCACTTCTGCCACATCCTTTAGCGAACGTTGTTTTGCAGTTAAAAGCAGCACATCGGGTCATCTTGACAGTTTTCGTCGGTTGACAGTCGGCGCCTTCTGTCGGTAGGGAATCGTAAAATGGCCGCCAGAGCACTTCCGGTGGATTCACCTACTGCTGGCAGTTTAGAATTCTATGAGCTATCCAGTTCTATATACAGATCAGTGACAGCACGTCAATTTCCTTAATAAACCTTAATAAGCCTAAAACTTACTAGAGTGGAAACACATTAAAATGCATTGTGTTTTTTAAAACCATTTTTCTATTTGACCAATCAGACCTGAGAATTCAACAGTGCTGTGGTATAATAAGATATACAGTAGATATAGATAATCATGCTGAAATTAGGGAATATGCATGTTAAGCATGTCTTAGTTTTAGGTTAAAGTTTGTGAAATTGCCAATAATGCCATTCAAACTTTACATTAAGGTGAACATTTTGAGGAAACCTATTACAACCATGTAAATGCTATTGTAGAAATTGAATTGAATTTTAATCCAACTTACCGCTGAACCAATCGAAATGCAGTGCCTTACTAAATCGATAACTTAGCCGACCAAGCTTCCGAGAAAGTATTTTTACTGCGATATTACAAACAGTTGATCTGTGTGAGAAATGGTTACAAAAAAGAATTCAGAAATATTTTCTTTTTCTCTCTGAATGCTAAATATATTGACATTACTAATAAACTAAATAAAAAGTATAGTGATCTTACAGGTAATGATCATCAGGGATGCGTGAACTTGCAATGCCCCTGAGTTGTGAGTAAATGAAGCTTGAGACTTGGCGGTCTGTTTCCTTGAGCAAAAGCCCAGTCAGTGTGGAGATCAGTGCTAGAGATGGCTTTGTATCCAGGAGGATCACAGAAGCTAACATTCTTATTTCAGCAGGAACAGTCCTTCGTGCAACTATGGTTAGTGCAATGTCCTGGACCTGAAAAAGAGAATATGAAATGTAAACTTGTCATCTTGGGCCCTGTTCAGAACTCATTCTTGTAGGTTAAAGGACATGATCATGAGGTGCTTCAGAGGTGATCTACCTGAGGGTTAATCATGTTAGAAATATGCTAACAAGATTATATACGTTTGATTTGCGAAGTGAAAAGTATTTATTGCTCTGATTGACGGGGAGAGAATAATGCTATCCCCACCACTCAGAGAGCAGAGCATTCCTTGTATGAAAAGTATCAGTCCCTCCAGGATTTTGCGATTGCAGAAATGAATGCAAAATCAAGCAAACTCCACAATATTCAGAGGATCTTGCAATTTTTCTGAATTAACACAGATTTTACACAGATTTGGGCCAAGATGCATCATGTGACGTCATCACAGCGTGCATTCAGCCAAAACCTTCTTCGATTCACGTGCGTCGAACTTGAGTACAGATAAAAGGTCTCATTTACCAACAACCATCACTGCAAAAACCATGCAAAAGAATTTCTCGCAATTGCAATTTCGCCAATTCAAGTACTTTTCAGCAAAAAAGCACATAAACTCCACAAGTTGCATCACAAATGTTTGGCTGCAACAATCATAAAAAATAAACAAAAAACTGAGCGAAATCCTGTATGGACTGAAATATTTTATATTACATACAACATTCAATAATTCATTCATTTATTCATCTTCAGTAGCTATTTTATCCTGGTCATGGTCATGGGGGTCCAGAGCCTATCCTGGGAATGCTGGGTACAAAGCAGGAATACATCCTGTATAATATGCCAGTACTGGCATGTTTTTGAGAAGTGGGAAGAAACCACAGAACCCTGAGGAAACCTAAGTGGACATGGGGAGACAGTACTCTACACACACCTGAGCTCAGGATCAAACCGAGGAACCCTGGAGCTGTAAGGCAGCAACGCACATCAAACGTTGCTGATTAAAATTTCTACAATTTGCATGATGTAAGATTCAGATTCGACTTCTCTCAGTTTCAAAGTAAAACTTCAGTGCTGCTACTTCCAGAGTCTAATCGAGAGTAATGATACTGGGCATCAAAAAGCAATGACAAGGGTGATGATTCTTACATTATGTGGATCTCTAATAGCAAGGTGTCGGAGGGACTGCACAGCCACACTCTGAACCCTAGTGGGGAGGCTATCAGCTTTGACAGAGAATCCGGGAAGGAACTTCATTATGGTCTTAAGGCTTAATGGATGTCCGGCGTTTCCCAAGGCCTTCAGAGCAATCACCATGTCTTCATCTATGCCTTTAGTGAGTCCATTAGTGGCCATATCGAACAGCGGCTGCAAAATGAGAATGACAGCTAACATAATTAGCACACGCCAGCAGACAATCTGATAAGAATCGGCTTAATAGAGTAGCTAGTGTCAAACCTGCACTGTGAGGACTGGGCAGGGATTCACACGATCACAGAATCTGTATACCAGAGAACTGTATGAAAGGATCACGGTGTTCCATAGCATAAGATGGGACTTACTAAACGGGATGGTCAAAAACTCCTGTAGGAGAATGATGGACATGAGGGAGGTCAGTAAACTATTTTATTTAGTATTATACATCAGAAATAAAAGTATCCAGTCTTTACCTTTGCCATTTCTACTAATTCAGATTCAGCAGATAAATGGTTGAATGCCACCAGAATTGCCTGGCCAGCCTCATTTGCAGAAATGTCTTCAGCTTTGAATCTGTTCTTCAGGAATTTGAGTACCCTTCCATCTGTCACCTCAACAACTGTATCCAGAAACCACCTCCTAATAATTACCAGCAAGAGAATGTCAGGAGAACATAAGAAGCTTCCAATCAAAAAAAATCTCAGGTTCTTCCTCTACAGCAGGGGTGTCAAACATATGGTCTGTGGGCCATGACTGGTCCAATAAAAGTCCTAATCCAGTCCACCAAATTAATGTAGAATCTGTTTTATAAATTAGAATCATCTTGTGGACCATAACTGAACTGAAAGATTTGAAGAATAACCAGTCTCTCTTATTCCACTAGGGGAAAATAGAGCATGGAGCTCAGCTACTAACAAAATGTGCTCATAACGTGTAATTATTCATTAGTAGCTAAAGTTATGGCTTTCACGGCAGTAACTGAATCACAATATCTATATTTGCTATTATTATTATTATTATTATTATTATTATTATTATTATTATTATACATAATTTCATGGACTATAATGAAGTTTATTTTTTGAAATTGTGTTTCTTTGGTAGGGAGCTGCAGTCTATTTATCTGTTTTGTAGGTGATATGTTTTCTTACAGTTAACATATAAGAACATATTTATAAAAGAAGATAAAAGAACATATAAACGAGATAAAAGAACATATTTAAGGGGAATTGTTGAAGTGTTATTAATCCACTTGACACTCCAGTATTTGACATACCTGGTCTACACATAAAGCAAGTAAATACCTGTGTTCAACATTTCCTGATAACTGTTTCCATAAAAGCTCCAGATCTTCATAACTAGTTGCACGAAGCAGTTGAATAAGCTCAAGAACATCAGCACTTGTGGCAGCGTTCACTTGGTAGATGTTAGCCTGAGCCAAACGTTTAATCAAGTCTGCAATCTATTGGAATTAAATTTAGTCAAATGAGCTGATTTTTTACACTTGAGCTATAAGTCTCATTTGCAAAACTAACCTTAGGAGCTGGGTTAGTTAGACTGATCATCAGAATTGGCATTGGCCCCAGAGCTTTCTCTGCCTTGTACATCAGATTACCTCTGCTATTCACCTGACCTGTCACAGGTTTGCCAACAATGTCGGTCTGTTTGAGTAGCTCAATGTTCCAGCTGTAAAATGAAAAACACAGGTTGCAAATTTGTAAGCTTGTTGTAAAATATATAATAAGGTTAAGCAATATGACTGTAATATCCATATTTTGATAAATTATGCCACAATACATTTTTTGAGATATTGTGTGTAATGTCATTCATTTTATAACAATACCAGACTCTAGTGTAGGTCAGACTAACAAACAGCTGATTGGGCATATATATATAAATAAAATTTCCCTCCTTTTCCATGCTAAATAATTTATATGTAGGAAAGTATCATTGAACTTAATAGTCAATAATTGATTGATTAAATTTATTTATTTATTTATTTTCTTTACAAATTTATTATGACTGTTTATAGCTGCTGTAACATACAATACCCTCCACTAATATCGGCACCCTTGGTAAATATGAGCAAAGAAGGCTGTGAAAAATTGTCTGTATTGTTTAAACCTTTGATCTTTTGTTAAAAAAATTCACAAAAATATTCTGCTCTCATGGATATCAAACAATTGCAAACAAAACACAGGCTTATAAAAAATGAACTTTTTAAATATTGATGTGCAACAATTATTGGTACCCTTTTAGACAATACTTTTCGCTACCTCCCTTTGCCAAGATAACAGCTCTGAGTCTTCTCCTATAATGCCTGATGAGGTTGGAGAATACATGATAAGGGATCTGAGACCATTCCTCCATACAGAATCTCTCCAGATCCTTCCAAAATTTCGACGTCCACGCTGATGGACTCTCCTGTTCAGTTCACTCCACAGGTTTTCTTTGGGTTTGAAGTCAGGGGACTGGGACGGCCATGGCAGGACCTTGATTTTGTGGGCAGTAAACCATTTTTGTGTTGATTTTGATGTATGTTTTGGATCATTGTCCTGCTGGAAGATCCAACCATGGCCCATTTTAAGCTTTCTGGCAGAGGCAGTCAGGTTTTCATTTAATATCTGTTGATATTTGATAGAGTCCAGGATGCCATGTATCCTAACAAAATTTCCATGTCCTCTCGTAGAAAAACAACCCAAAACATTAAAGAGCCACCACCATATTTAACCGTGGGCATGAGGTACTTTTCCATATGGCTACCTCTCTGTGTGCATCATAACCACCTCTGGTGTTTATTGCTAAACAGCTCTATTTTGGTTTCATCTGACCATAGAACCCGATCCCATTTGAAGTTCCAGTAGTGTCTGGCAAACTGAAGACGCTTGAGTTTGTATTTGGATGAGAGTAGAGACTTTTTTCTTGAAACCCTTGTAAACTTGTGGTGATGTAGGTGACTTCGGATTGTAATTTTGGAGACTTTCTGACCCCAAGACTAACTAACTTCTGCAATTCTCCAGCTGTGATCCTTGGAGATTTTTTGGCCACTTGAACCATCCTCTTCACAGTGCATTGAGACAATATAGACTCACGTCCTGTTCCAGGTTGATTCATAACATTTCCAGTTGACTGGAACTTCTTAATTATTGCCCCGATCGTGGAAATGGGCATTTTCAATGCTTTTGCTATTTTCTTATAGACACTTCACGTTTTGTGAAGCTCAACAACCTTTTGCTGCACATCACAGCTATATTCCTTGGTCTTAGCCATTGTTATGAATGACTAAGGAAATTTGGCCTATGTGCTACCTCATATTTATACCCCTGTGAAACAGGAAGTCATGGTTGAACAATTTCCTGTTCCTAGTCACCTAGGTGTACTAAAAAAAAGTAAAATATCAATGGGAATATAGTATTATAGTAAGTGCAACGATCTTGAATATAGACAAATTTATCAACTATGTATTATTATGACATTATTAAATGATAACTATAAGACTATTAACCCTATCTGCAGGCATTTTTCTCGATTATTTGCATGTTTTATTCCATCGGTTGAAATCTGCCGAGGGAAAAGAAAAACCTGAAATTAGTAAAAATACTTAGAAATAAGTTTATTACTCAGTTGAGATATACACTCACCAGCCACTTTACTCACTTTACTTTATTCATGCAATTATCAAATCATTTTGATACCACATGCTTGGCCAGCTGCATAAATGCATGAATGAGCAGGTGTACAAGTGTTTCTATTAAATTCACCGGTGAGTCTATAAGTATAATAATAGACTTCTCATGATATTAGATAAACTCACATGTATTGAGGATTTTTAACACTTGTTGAGACAGAAATTTTGCAGATAATGATGTTGTGAAACTCTACATAATATAACTTACTTGGCTTTCAGTTTAGAATTTCCACCCTTCACATTGAATGGAGAGAAGTAGTGCCTTTCAAGCGCAGAGGCCTTTGTAATGAGACCACCACTTCCCATAGACTTTACTGTATATTCATATTTCACAGTAGAAACCACATTTTCACCTCTCTGAAAAGTAACATATGTTTAATAGTTATAATTTATAAAACAGTATTACTCAATGCAGTGTCTCCTTTAGCTAATAAGTGGATGTGTATGATTTCACTGAAGTACTTCATTGGTATTTTTTCCCCTCACTTTAAGGTAAATAAGTATACACACCTCTCTGCTGGATTTACTTTCGTAACCCAGTGCCATTCCTTGATATATTTCTGCTTTTTGATGGCAGTTTTTAATGTCAATGTTTTGAGTCACGTATAATTCTTTAGCTGCTGCATTATCTTCAATAACATAAGCACTGTGACAGAAACCATGAATTCCCACCTGAGAAGAAATAATAACAAAACAAAAAAAAGTTGTGTGATATTGAATAACATGTCAAATAACGTAATACTGACGATATGAAATGTCTCATACCTCATCAAGCTCATAAATCCACTGGGTGGTTTTAACTGTAACATGCAGGAACTTTAGAATACCTCGCACTATGTTCACAATAGTGTTGGAGACGTCAGGCGCTGTTTTGATGTTAATTACTTGTCCTTTTGTGTATTCAAAAGTGAAGGGTTTGGTGAGTACAGCTGCCAAATGTTTAGTAAGATTAGGTGAGACTTTGAATGAGTCCACTCCTGGGATTCCATTAAACTCTTCAAAAGTTACATTGGAGATCTGTGATAAGAGTGATAAGAATCATTTACAAAAAAAATCAACTACAATAACTCCTGCAGAGGAAATGAACTGATAAGCAATAATAATGAAATTCTCATTGACTG
Organism: Ictalurus furcatus; assembly: GCF_023375685.1. Lineage (NCBI taxonomy): Eukaryota > Metazoa > Chordata > Actinopteri > Siluriformes > Ictaluridae > Ictalurus > Ictalurus furcatus. The sequence goes on from NC_071264.1 coordinate 10,333,548, forward strand.
ATTGCTTATAATTAATTATATTATTTTTATTTGCATACATAATATTGTGCTCATTCTGAACATTAGTTATGCTAAATGTGCTAATTGTTAATATTTTTATATTTAAGTTCAAATATACCATACAACTTATAATTTTAAAAAACCCAAACATTTATAATTATTATATTTAATCTACATAGAAAAAGTAAGTGATTAGATTATTATGACATTAAGCATACCTGAAATAAAAAAGTCTGTATTGATACTCCAGTGATTTTAAAATTGCACTGTAGTTTTACTCCAGATTCAGCCAGGCCTGGTGTATCACGCCCAATATTCACCACTCCTTCATATTTATATTCATATGTCTTTCGGGGGTTCAAGGTGGGCTCTGAAATGATTGCAAATAGAAGGAAGAATATGCTTTTTCATCCAAACTAGCCAATATACCAATAATATTAGATTAATAGAATTTTGGCTCGGCTGTCTTACAACTGGAAGGTTAGGACACATTCTGCATGTATATTAAGATCAAAGTCCTACACTTTTATAAAAGGTTCCTCAAGGATTCTGCAAATAGTTAAAGGCTCTTGATGTCCTAAAAGAAATAATCTCTGATAGGGAAACTTGTCACATCCAGCATGGACATTTCACCACCATGCCACCAGAGGGCATCCTCCATTGGTTACACTATTTTGCTGTCCAAAACATACATAAAGCACATTTACACTTGTGCAAGGTGTAAAGCGTTGCCTATTGTATTCATTTGAGTACATTCTGAGCAATTGTTATCTGGGTTAAGATGGAGGGTTACATAAAAGTGGCACTTGAAAGCATCTGCCCTTCTACCTCATCCACTGAAGCAGGCATCTTCTTTCTGGAAAAGAAAGATTGTGGCCTTCGTCCTTGCATAAATTACCAAAGCCTGAGTTCTGTCACTGTTAAGTACAGGCATCCTGTCCTTCTTGAACATTCAGCCTTGGAACAGGTAAGGGTAGCAAAAGCTTTTACCCATTTGGATTTAAGAAGTGTATATAATCGTATTTGCATCAGAGAGGGTGACGAATGGAAGACTGTGTTCATCATGACGTCAGGTCATTATGAATTCCTGGTCATGCCATACGAGCTTAGTGACCGATAGAGTTAGAGATTTCTTGATCCACTTTGTTATCATGTACAATGACAACATCTTGATCTTCTCACGCTCTGAGCAGGAGCACATTAGTCATGTATGCCAAAATGCTCAAGAAGCACTTGCAAAAAATTCTATTTGTGAAACTAGAGAAATGTGGATTCCCCCTCCTGTCAGTAAAATTCCTTGGGTATATCTTGGATGAACACAGAGTGTTTTAGTATGTATCTTTTACAAGGAAACATGAATATAGTGTACCTTTAAAAATAATTTAAGGTACATAATTGGACCAATACTCTAAAAGCTAATTAAAGGTACACCACATGATCCTTACCAGATAAAAGTTATAAACAAATGGTACAAAAGCTCTACCCTTGATTGTAACACCCCAGGTACAAGGAAAAGTACAGTTATCAGACACCCTCATCCAGAATGACTTACATTTATATTATTTATACAACTGAGCATTTAAGGGCTAAAGGCCTTGCTCAAGAGGCCAGCAGAGGTTGGGATTTGAACTCACACCCTGCCGATCAGTCGTACAACATCTTAACCACTGAGCTACCACTAACTGTTGCACTTGGATGACTGACTCACATATTCCCCTACCAAGGAGTAGGCCATTCGGAACACATCCATACTCTTCACACACATTACGGCATCTAATCTCCCGGAACTTCCTAGAAAATTCACTGAGAATTCCAGACAACCTTTGTGTGACCCACTATGTGAAAGACATTATTATGCTCACCAATCAGATTTAACCAGTGCTCATCTAAGTAACTCCTGCACACAACCATACTGTGGATCTGCTGCTGTTCTACAGCATTATGTTTACACATGAAAGTTTTAAATGTGAGCCAGAATTGGCTCATCACTCATTTGCTGTGTGGATGTCCTACATTGTTTCATAAAAGCAGGTCTGCCGTTCTGCAAATGAACAGCACTGATCTGGCCACCCTTAAAGGTCCTGTGTCATTTTAATGAATACTGTGTTTCTCTTTCAGAATATGTAGTGTCAAGTGGAATAATTTTAAGAAGCTAGAACCCTTAACCATCCAAAGACCACTTGTTCTCCTGTTTTCAAAGCATATAATGTAGTTATTTAACTAGACTGAAGACTGAAGATGCTACTCCTATATTCTTAATCGTATTGTTACCCAGAGCATGTTACTGGGCATGAACTGACCTAGGGTTTGGATTGTATTATAACAGTTCTCTCATTGTGGCTGAATTATTTGCATGGCTAAATTTAGGGAGATGTAAATTGTTTATGTATGCAGCAGACAAATGTAATATTTTTGCATCAAATTTAGTTTGGTCTGATTTTTTGGGGAAAAAAAGTGGTTACAATAATCCCTGGTCTCCCCTAAAGCTATATTTGGTCAATACGAATTGACTTCCTTGCTGTGTATACTTATTTTAGTGGTTATTCATTCACTCACTGACCAGTCACAGCACAGTGGTGGGTATGGCTAAACAAGTGCTGCAAAAGTGGCTAGACAAACTAGCCATGTCAACCACATTGTTCTGTAGAAATGGGCCACACACAATGGGCCAGAATTCACCTCTCACTATGTTCACTTCTCACATCCTAGTTTTACCACTTACATACAGTATACAAAGAACATTGCATAAGATCATTGTGTATGATTAACAACAACAACAACAACAACAACAACAACAATAATAATAATAATAATAATAATATATTTTAATGAAAATCCATTGCTTTAAACTTTGCCAAAAATTAACTCTATTGTACATAATTAGATATTAAATCATTTTTGAATAATGGTGAATATTGCTACTTACCATAATTCGTGCTCTCACTTGCTGACAACAAATACAAACAAAACAGTCCGATTTAACGTCTGTATTCTATTCTATTCACAGCATAGAAACATGGACCACAAATAGGTAAGGTTTAGATGGCACACTCACACACTTTCCATCATTACTTAAAATATTCTTGTACAAATGTGTTAAAATGTGCCGTCAGTGATCTGCCATTTATAGAGATATAACTTAAAGCATATATGTTTATAAGATATTTACCAGCCAAGGCCACAAAGAGACAGAAGAGAAGCCACCGCATGGCGAGTGCCAGGAGTGAAATCACCTGATTAGGCATAACCTTATATATGGCCGATAATCCTCCCTCTCCTCCCTTTCTTATCTGCTTGACTTGAATGAAATGACCTGCTAAACTTCTGCTTGATGTTACCCATGCTAAAGCATGCAGCTGGACTGGTTGAATTTTTAAAACTTGAAAATTAATTTGAAGCCATAACATGGTTTAAGAAGTAAGACTAACATAGTGTAGCTTGTGGTTGGGAGATGTACTGTTGGTGAAATTGCTGCAAACCAATTTTCTGGACCTGTGGCAATGGGAAAAGGACAGAGTGTGTGAGCCCACAATGACAATGTCACTAAGTCCTGCAAATACAGTTACTCACTTTTGTTGCCAGCGGTTTAGACATTAATGGCTGTGTGTTGAGTTATTTTGAGGGGACAGCAAATTTACACTGTTATACAAGCTGTACACTCACTACTTTACACTGTAGCAAAGTGTCATTTCTTCAGTGTTGTCACATGAAAAGTTATAATCAAATATTTACAAAATACTGTATATATATATATATATATAAACGGGCTACCTCCCATTGCCAAGATAACAGCTCTGAGTCTTCTCCTATAATGCCTGATGAGGTTGATTAAAAGAGCCACCACCATATTTAACTGTGGGCATGAGGTACTTTTCCATATGGCTACCTTTCTGTGTGTGCGCCAAAACCACCTCTGATGTTTATTGCCAAAAAGCTCTATTTTGGTTTCATCTGACCATAGAAGCCGATCCCATTTGAAGTTCCAGTAGTGTCTGGCAAACTGAAGACGCTTGAGTTTGTTTTTGGATGAGAGTAGAGGCTTTTTTCTTGAAACCCTTCCAAACAATTTGTGGTGATGTAGGTGACTTCGGATTGTAGTTTTGGAAGCTTTCTAACCTCAAGACGCAGTAGTAGCTCAGTGGTTAAGACATTTTCAATGCTTTTGCTATTTTCTTAGAGCCACTTAACATTTTGTGAAGCTCAACAACCTTTTGCCGCACATCACAGCTATAATCCTTGGTCTTACCCATTGTTATGAATTACTAAGGAAATTTGGCCTATGGGTTAGCTCATATTTATACCCTTGTGAAACACAAAGTCATGGTTGAACAATTTCCTGTTCCTAGTCTCCCAGCTGTACTAAAAAAAAAGTGATCAATGGGAATATACTGCAAATATATTTTTCTCATATGAATTCATAGGGGTGCCAATAATTGTTGCACACCTATATTTAACAAAGATATTTTGGGGGGATAAACCTATGTTTTGTTTGCAATTGTTTGATATCCCTGAGAGTGGAGTATTTTTGTGAATTTTTTAAACAAAAGATCAAAAGTTTAAACAATAAAGACAATTTTTCACAGCCTTCTTTGCTCATATTTACCAAGGTTGCCAATATTAGCGGAAGGCACAACATGCATTGTGTCAATAAAAAAAAAAATCAATTCAAACAACCATGCAGCTTTTAAATATACATTTATTCATTTAGTGAGACCCATTATAAGCATAAAGCTGAACAGTTAAAGGTTACAGGAGTTGCTCAAGAGCCCAACAGTGACTTTGTCGCTGTTCTGAGATTTGAACTCAATCTTTCACTCATAAGCACAGAATCTTAACTTTTGAGCCACCACAGCTGTCCCTCAGTCAGTTAGCTTTTGGCCATCATTAAGAAACAAAATGTACTTCATGAACATTCCAGAACGTATTCAGGATAAACAAGTGTTAAGAAATTATCAATAACTTTTCATGAATGCTATATTATCTTTAGTGTTATATAGTTTACTTGCTATCATGCACTGCCAGTCAAAATTGTTTGACCACTCTATATTTTATCAATTAGTTTAAATGACCATTGTAAATATTCTATTATTGGAAAATTGAACCAAAGAATATGTATTAGTGAATGGAGAAACGTTTAATGAAGGGAGAAACGTTTTTAGCTTATTTTATTGGAATAATTTATGTCTAGCTCAATCATAAATGTCCAAAAACTTTATCACTCCACTTAGCCAGTTGCATCACACCACACATTTATGATTTATAGTTAATATTAGCACAGAATTTTCATTTCCAGTTTAAAAATATGTTTACTCTCCCAGGCATTTGAGTCATTATTAAAGTCAGTAGTATTGAGTCTTCCTTTTCCTCCTGTGGCTTTGACTAATGCTTTTGCTTGATGCTTTTTATTGTTTTATTAATTAATTTGTTATTTAATTTTATTCATGTTTTATTTCATCACTGTTTGAAATTGCTAAATATTTTTATTTTATGGCACTTTAGTAGACCTCTTTAAACGTGCTTAAAAATGAAAGTGACTTGACTTCACTTGTATCTATGGGCTAAACAGTTTTACCTTCCAGGAAATCCCTGCCTTTAATAAAGCACTCATTTAACATCATATTAGAATTCTGATAGTGACCAGTTAAAAATTCCACAAAGATTTCCATATTTAAATGCTATTCTGCATCATTTTGTTCGGTCTGTGGTGATAATAGTGAATAAACTGTAATAAAACTTTTTTTAAACAAAGACAACTGAAATATATCCAAACCTCACAAAGTAACTCATTAACAACGATTTATACAATACATAAAGAATACAACTCTTTTACAGGCAGAAACACAACTTTGTTTAAGCAACTTTAAATATTATGTAAACAAAACTCTGTGTAGTAAATAACTGAGCAGATGAACTAGTTACTGTATATAATAGTTTTTGTACATTTTGAGTGCAGTACTTTTACTGTTAAATTTACAAAAGTACATTTTAAGCTGTATTCAAATACATCCATTTGCAATGTGCACAGTGAATAAAATATGTGGCAGCCTGGGAAAACCCTTGATATGGTGAAATTTTCTACTATGTATAGTTCTGAACTACAGCTTTTCTTGAAATGAAGTATATTTGTGTGTATCTCAATCACAAGTAAAGTTATGGCATTTTAAAGTCTTTAACTAAAAAAAGTATTTAAAGTATTTAAAGTATTTAACTTCGACTGCAGCACAGTTGCTTTAGACATCTTTATTCATACTGAATTTTTTTTTACACCATCATTTTGCCAAACTGGCTCCTTACCCAACAGGGTCTATGCAAGAATATAACCTAGGCACAATTAAAATGTTAAGTTGACGTTATAGGCAGAAAAGCAGTATTTTTGTCAGAATTCAATCACACTGTCATCCGATGGGTTTTCCTGTGCTGCCACACAAATAACAGATTAACTACTATTTACTAACACATAATGCTACTTTTACTACTAATTTCAGTATGATGGATGGGTTTGATTATCACATTTGCTACATAGAAATATAAAAAATAGTTATTTTTTTTTGTAGGTGACAAAAAGGTTCAAATTTTTGTAACCTCAAATACTTATGAGTTATGAAATATTTTTTAGGTTGCTTCCACGGTGGTGAGTGTCCAAAAATCTGATTTCCTTATCTCAGGCATTCAAAACAACACGGCACATTCTTGAACATTCGGTAGTACTCTTCTTGAACCTATTAAAAGAAGAATAAGAAGAAGGCATTTCCAAGAAACTATTTCAAGCATTAAAACAAGAACGGTAAAGTATTTGGACTGAATAGAATGAGGTAAACTTTACCTTTCTAGACAAAACACAGAGGAAGATAAAAATAAACATCCCTTGGAAGGCATTAGCAAAAGTGAAGAGATAGGCTGTGAGAGTGGTCTCATTGAGGATGTGCACCACGCCAAATGTCCATGTAGCTCCAAGTACAAATAAGAGAGCAAGAGCTCCTCTAGCACAAGACCTGTGTTCGAGTGAATGAATTCAACGGACACAGTTATCATTCCTAGTTCGTAATAATATTTAAACTACAATCTCTCAAATATTGACATAAATGCTTTACCTGATATTTTCATAGTGACTGATTTCAGGCTTCTTCACAGCTGTATGACGATAGACTTTATAGATGATTACAGCAAATGCCAACAAATTCACCTAGATCAGTGCATCAATGAAATCAAAATTTAGACAAATACAACTTGAGTTTAAAGAGCTGATCTAAGGCCTGCACATAAAAAAAAACAAAACACAAGCACGTATTTATTTATTTATTTCTATTTTCTGCCCAATTTGGTCACCTGCCAATTCTCAGCCACCGGCCAGCTCTCGCCTATCATACCACATCTACCAACAGAGGAGGGTGAAGGCTAACATGTGCTTCCTCTGAGACACATAAAGCCAGCCAACTGCATCTTTTTGAACTGCTGCTCATGCTGTGTCATACATCAACATAACACACTCAGAGGAAAGTGCTATATCTGCCCTCTTTCTTATACATTAGCTCATAGATGCCCATGATTGGCTAGTGTCACTGTGATTGACAGGGGAGAGAGAGTATGCCATCCCTCCCACCCAGAAAGCATGGCCAATTTTACTCCCTTTGCAAGTTATTTGATTGTTGAAAAAAAAAGAAAGTTTTTCAAGGTGATGAGAAAGACTCACCAGAATAATTAAACATGCAGGTCCAATGAAACTCCAGATGAAATTTCTTTCCGTGCTTAGCCAGCATCTTTTGAAAAGCAAAAGCAGAAATATTTGTTTGCCTTTTTGGTTATGCATACAGTATTATGAATACATCTTGTAAAAGATCTCTTTACATACTCAAGAATGGAATAAATTTTGTGCTTATGAAAGTTACAATTGTGTTTCAATTTCCTGTTTAAGGCAGTATACTTACGCAGAATTTGTGCCATAGTATTTATAGCCAAGAGTTACAGAGATTGTGACAACCACTGCTGGACTGCCATAACCGAATATATAAAAGTTGCGGTGTAGGAAGCCTTTGTTGTAGATGACGCCGACAACAATCAGGTACAGGTGTATGCCCTCGATGCACATCCATGCGAAAGCAGCCAGAAAGAAATAATGCAGCAACCCAGCAACAACCGAACAAAACAACTGAAACATGGAAGCAACAATCATTATTGATATACAATTAATGCGTAATACTTTGCTATAAGGTCCACAAACACACATATATTTATACTTATTTAATGCTTTCATAATGAAGTATTAATACATAATATATTATCCTAATTGAATCAGGAAACAATGTGGATTATACTTTGAAACAATGTGGATTATCCTGTAGCATAACCCTAGGCAATAATGTTCAGGCAATTTGAGACCCCTTTGAATTTTTCAACACTCCCAATTCTAAACTAAACCTTAAACATATATTATACTATACTTATACTATACTATAAATACAAGGAAATATATTGTACATATTGTTACATTTTTCATAATATTCTAAAATTACCTCTACACACAACTTAGATCTTAACAACTACTTTTATTTAGCCTATAACCTGCTTTCCTCATTTCATACAGAGTGGGTCACCCACCTTTGACATCACCATCATGTACATGTTTATAACATCACAACAATAAGTGTGGGGTTTTTTAAGTTAATTTTCAACCACAAAACTGTGGTCCAAAGAGGTGTTTTGAGGGAAAATCTGACAGTTGTGCCCAAAAGTTTGCATACCCCGTGTAGTATCTGCTAAATCTTAATACTGTTAAGAAAATAAGAGGACCATAAAAATCCCATGTTGTTTTTTATTTCAGTACTGTCCTGAATAAACTATTTCACATAACAGATGTTTACATATAGTCCACAAGACAAGCTAATAGCTGAATTTATCAAAATTTTCCCTTCAAAAGTTTACATAAGCTTGATTCTTAATACTGTGTGTCGTTACCTGGATGATCAACGACTGTTTATATGTTCTGTGAGAGTCGTTCATGAGTCCCTTGTTTGTCCTGAGCAGTTAAACTGCCTACTGTTCTTCATAAAAATCACCCAGGTCCTGCACATTCTTTGCTTTTCCAGCATCTTCTGCATATTTGACCCGTTTCCAACAGCGGCTATATGATGTTCAGAACCATCTTTTCAAACTCAGGACAACCGAGGGACTCGTACACGACTCTTACAAAAGGTGCAAACGTTCACTGATGCTCAAGAAGGTAACACGATACAGTAAGAGCCAAGGGTGTAAACTTTTGAACAGGATGATCAGTGTAAATTGTTATTATTTTGTTTAAAGATCTTTTTTTTTTTTCATTTAGTACTGCCTTAAATAAGATCATTACATGTCTGTTACACAACTGTATATCTTTCATTTGCTTATAAGAAAATACTTTTTCTAAAAGTTTTGTGGGCCTAATGTACCATAAATGCTTATAAAAGGTTGTTTAAAAATCTATAGTCACATAATTACTGAGGTGCTAATAAAAGCAAAGCATCACTGTGTCATCAAAGTTATGTACAGTATATGGAATATTTTTTGGAAGTGAAATATACAGTACACCAGGGCACAAAATAATATAAAAAAAACAAAATAAGGGAATATAGGAAATCTGGACTACATATTTTCTCTTTTTAACTTTCTGAAGCCACTCCTCCACATTATTTAATTAGTCTTCATGGTAACAGTACATGAATAATGCCATCCAATGATGTTTGTGTATGCAGCTGTATATGGCAAATTATCTAAACAATTTGAAATTACGCACATTTAATTCATATTCTTTCTTATAGAGCATATTTGATTTAGTAGTTAGTAGTTTAGCGATTTTTGTAGTTAAGGTTAGCTTTTCATTCGTTCATGATTAGTACATGCCTTAACTCATTATGAGTTCGTATTTAAGTAATTATTAATGCAGATATTAGCACATGGTTATGCGTGTACTGTTATTGTAAAGTGTTAACATCTTAACTGTTATAAAGTTACAGACATGTAGCTACAGTATTCTGAGAGCTCACCTTGTGCGCATACATATTGATCCCAATTAGAAAGATAAACTCGGCCATGAAAAGACTGCAACATAGGTTCTTGTGGATGGTTGTCCTGGTGCTCTGAATCTCACTGAAGAACCAGAAGGTGAAGATACACATGAACAAGCAGATTATGGAGATCACCATTCCCAGCTGAGTGATGCGATTCAGTACGTTGTAGTGTGCAGCGAGCTGAGGAGACATAGCAGTTATTGGAAGATATAATTTCTTCATACAGGAAGCGTCTTGAAGTTGTCATTACAAACAAAGGCTTCTCTATGAAGTATTAAATAAATTTCAGTTAGCGTGTTCAATACTTTTTTCCTGTGTTGTTCCTCTTTATTACACATAACTTTATTTATGGACTTTAATGTTTGGATCTCTTTATATGTGTAGATTTCTTGAGTTAATACTAAAGTCTGGTGAAAATTTCATGTGAATAGCCTCATTGGAAATATATTTACTGAAAAAAAAATGTTGACACGTTCAATACTTATTTCCCCCACTGTAAGCTCAAATGGGCTTTTTTTTAATTAAAGAAATTCTACTGTGATTGATACAGCTGGTGTGGTTTCCATCGCCACTATCATAGTGTGTGAGAGAAATGCAGAAGAGGTCAAACACTAATTAACCATCCTATCCACTGATTCTTCCTCACTTATTGGGGCAGTTAGTGCTTGTTGTAATTCCCATTCTGACCACTAGGTGCAATAATAACACGACCAAGCTAAATGGGGCAGAGCGTGTGCTGCCACATGTTCAAAAGAGGCATCGGCTTATATGTGACAAATAGAAAATTTTTTGACCCTTGGTCACTCAAAAGAGTCAATAAGAAATTAAATTTAATTAAAATTGTATGGACTTTATGAAGATTACAGAACAATTGTTCAAGGGATGATACACAGTATACTGTATGGGTTGGCTCTGCCCCACCTTCCCCTATGGATCAGCCGTCACTGTGCTATTCCTTAAGACAAATAACTGAAAAATAATCTAAAAGTGTAACAAATATATTGTGACAAGTAAAATCTGTTTATACACATACTATAAAAAAAATAGGGTAAAAGCTGCATGTAAAGGCACATGAATACATTTTATTTACACAGATATATTAATATCAAAGGGATTTCATCACACTCCAGCTTGAATTTATTTGTTGACAATTGACAAACTCACATTGGCCCGGCCAGAGGACATGAGGATGACAAAGTGTGTCAGATGATTACAGGAGCAGGTTGTGTGGGTCTTGTTGACATGAGAGTGCGTACAGCCCTCGATGGACCAGTGACCTTTCATGTTGCTCAGTGAATAGTCCCAGAAAGCACATTTGGTCTCATCAGTTTCAGGGTCTATATGCTTATTGAGAAGATGAAAGTGAGATTAATTTAAGGGGAAAAAGCAATATAATAAGTACTGTGTATAATATCCTAGAGGTTAAGACTATAAATGACAGATTATAGAGGTATGCCTCATACTGAATATTAGTCTAGTACCTTACATCATTTTATTCAAGAAGACATATAATAGCTGTGCATGTATAGAAATCTTATGGTGATATCATATAGTAGGAATATTGTGTTTGTGTACCTATTTTATATAGGCATATTACTGCTTGCATGCTTCATACTGAACATAGGCTAGTACCTCATTGTGTTTTAGAGTGAAGGTCACATAATCCAAGGGGAAAACATCCGGTGGACTGATGGCAGCAGCTATTACAGGAGAATTTACTATGATCTCTCCTGCTTCGGCGTATCGGCTATAGTCGTTCACCCCGGGGTCAGAATTGGGCTTCATCAGAGGCCCAATGCTGTCATAGTGCAGGAATATAACAGAGACACTCCCTAATGCACAAAATATCATACCACATACTGACATCTGTCATCATATATCGATTAACATTGGAATTAGCAATAGCTTTGTTTAAAAAAAACAAAAAAAAAACAAAGATGAAATTCTGAATTCTTACTGTTTGTATTTTCCTCTTTCATATATTTGAGACTAAGTGAAATAGAATCTCCGCCTATTGATGCTGAAATGCTGGACTTCTGTTTTTCCTGGGGGACAAATTTGTAGAGTTTCAGTTCTGTAAAATAAAGAAATGCATGATGATCAAATTAACAGCAAGCAGTTGACTGGCAAATGATTTGCCACTGACTGCACCCAGGTAAAAATAGAAATCTGGGAGCATGAGGGCTATTTAGCCTAATGTTAGTTAGCTTGCTAGTAACCATGGCTACAGATACAATATAATAGTTAGTCTCAAACTTGCTGGTTTATGAATCATCTAGCTTGTTAGTACTTGGTTATCATTACAGGATATAATCACATTATGGTTACATTAACTAGATTGTTAGCAAACTTTGCTAGCTTAGCTAGTAAAGCCAAATAGCTGTAATACAGTATATAATTAGCGAACTCGCCTAGCTACTGAGGCCAAATAGCTGTGACATATAGCTAACCTAACTACTAGAACATTAGCACAAGTATGTGTTTAGGTAGCTAGCTAGCTTTGGTAATATTGTTAAAAAAAAAAACAACAACAACCGATGTGCACTGTGATTGCACAGTTTCAGCCAGGTGCAAGTAGACACTCCACATTTCTGTTTTTAAATCACACAGGAGTAGAAAAAATGTAATATGTGAGAATTGGATTTTCTAGGGATATTTCTGAGCAAGTGCACTTGGGTTGGCAAGCACACACCTGAATTTCAACCCCGTGAATTTTTTTCCAAAAGGCGAAGACATTCTGCCTCTTTCCTTACCTACGTCAGCTGTTTTGATTTGCACTTCAGTTGAATGTTTGTAGGCTTTAGAAAGTGCCATTGCTCCCTGCTCTGCTGTATGTAGTAACTTAGTTATGTAATGGTCCTTGGTATCTTCCTTCATTCTGTTCCATGCCACCTTTTCCTCCTTTTCCACCAGATTATTCACGCTCTGAATCAAATTCTACAAAAGAACACATACGAAATGGTCATATTTAGGCTTATTTAAGACAGACTTTTAATAACTTTCATAAATACATAAAGCCTGATATTTAAGCTGAGTTATTAGTGTTAGTAAAGACTCAACAGAGCACTAAATATTTATTTAAGCACATTTTCAATACTATTCAGGGGAGAATGTGTAGAAATTACCCTGATCGTGGCATTTATGGCACTGTCTGTCTGAGACTCATTTGCAAAATGTAACACAGACGCTTCCATGGCATCAATGTAAGAGATTATTGTGACTGGAGCAAGGTCACCTGATGTTTGGTTATTTATCTCCTCCATTTGCTGCTGTGGATCTGGCAGGTTAATGATCTACAAAGATGAGAGATTAAGAGGCTTTAAACACCATTTGGCAGTGCGATTACTCATCAGTGACAACATTTACTCGAAATTACAGCAATTGCACATTTTTGCTTCACTGACTGCATCTGATGTCTAATCACACTTTAAGTAATGTGAAATAAGAGCAAGGGCAAATGTTGGATTTCATTATTACAGTGGGACTCCCCTAAATTGGAAAGTGAACCACATAGAAGTTTTTTTTTCTCCTGAAAGCCCAAACAGACAGGGTCGGCAAAAACAGAATAGCAAGAGGGGATGACATGATTTCTGATTTCAAGGTCATTCTATTCTGGCAGTAGTGTGTGTTCGTGTACAAAAGCATGTCATGCTTTCATTGTCTGATTGAACAGCAGGGTGCTGGACATTTCTAAATATTTAACCTCTTTAATTCCCAGAATGTGTCTGGGGGTCCAGACACTTCACTCTAGTAGCTATGCAGTATGCCATTGTAAGTTATAGCAATACCTTTCTTCTACACCTATATATATATACATAGTGCATTGCAAGCTCTGGAGCCCTATCTCTGTAACACTGGGCACAAGGTGGGAGAATTAATCTCCACTGGGACACCATTCCACCTCAGAGCATCATTAACACACATACACACACTCAATCACTCAATTTAACATAGCCAGAGTTTCAGTGCATTGTTTACACTGTGCAACCATGTTACCTTTATTATTATTATTATTATTATTATTATTATTATTATTATTATTATTATTATTATATATTGTTTAGTTTTTTACAAGTTCTAATACAAATTCTTATAAAAAAAAATACAATCAATAATATAGTCCATTACAGTCAATGCCACTGTAGTGTTATACATAAGTTATTGTCTTCCTCCATGAAGATATTAAGTTGTAAGAAGAAACTATGATAAAAGGAAAACTCTGATATTAAGATGTACCATTATCTCACTGTCAATTTTTCACTGCACTCTAACTCAATGAAATTTTTAAGCATAAAAAAAAATAGAATTACATAAACTCTGTAGGATGTAGACTGGAATAATCATACAGATATTATTTTCAGATAAGATATAAGATATCTTCAGATCAGCATGTAAAATAATGTTTTTTTCCCCTCTCAGTTCTTTACTATGGGGATAAATGTAGTCTGTTATGAAGAACTTTTGTATATTGTCACTGTAAAGCTGGAACGATTGATTATTCCGAGGGTAGGGGAAATGGTGGGAGGAAAAACAGAGCAACAAAACAAATTAGATTAGATTTAACCAAGATGTTAACTGTGCTACTTTGCTGGTATCATCTCAGTTGTGCCACCAGAGAGCACCATTCTCTGTTATACACAGATATTAGAAAATCCGGAGGGTTAGCACAGGATTCACGATCATACGGCTGCTTATAAATAAATCCTCATTACTTCACTCCTGCCCGGAAAAACAAGCCCTGTTTCCCAGAAAGCCAGTGATCATAATGACTGTACTGTTTCATGAGCAACTATTTCCTGAGCACAATGAGACCACCAAGGTCTGAGGAAAATGAGTAAAGAAAAAAAAAAGCCACAGCCAGAAAGGTGGTGTAAAAACATGTGATGCGTAGGGTCATCTGTATGCATTCACACATACACATATTCATATGTCACATGCTGGAATCTTCATCCTTATCCTCGTGACAAACTAAACCTAATATTGCTCCGAGTCTCAGCGATACAATACTATTAATATACTGCTGTATACAGTATTTCTGTTAGTAGAAATAATGATAGTGAGATTGTGTTTTTTATTTATTTGAGGAGTGACCAAATACTGGTTCACCATAACACATGATAAGGAACTGTATGTCTTTATTGTTTTGAAGAGAGAGCATTGTTTAAAAAAAATATTCTGGTTGTTTGTCTATCCAAAAAAACTTGTAAAACCTCTGTGATGAATAGAGTGTTTTTTTTATCATGGCATAAATTTTTCATATTGTTCAGTTTCCAGCACTAATACTGTATTTAAACATTTTCTTTATCTTGCATATTTACAATATTTATTTCCAATGCTTTTTTTGATTTTCTTTTTATTCATACTTTTTTCATATTGTTATATACTCAGTATTTACACTGCATTAAAAAAAAAATCTTTATCCTGCATATTTAAATATTTATTTGCAATGCATTTTTTAAATGTTTATTTATAATTTTTATAGTGTTTATATATATATATATATATATATATATATATATATATATATATATATATATATATATATATACACACACACACACACACACACACACACACACACACACACATATATATATATATATATATATATATATATATATATATATGTATATATTATACGTATATAATATATATATATAATATACATTTTTTTTGGTATACTTGTGTCTTTATGGTACATCATGGTGGAATGTTTTAAACACTTCATTGACGTATCATGGCATACTTACATTTTTAACTGTGGTTTTAACAGTCTTTGTTATACATCCTGTGTCCTGATGACAGTCCTTATTTGGGTCCTCTGAGAAATCAAACACACCTTAGTAAGTTTTTGAACAGCAAATATGAAAGTCATAAAACAGTAGCATACTTCTTGTAGTCACCTTTGCACTCAGTCGTATTATCTCCCTGAAACTGGATATTTCCTGATGATGTTGTATAATCTCTTTGGCATGAGCAGTAGAAAGAGCCATTTGTGTTGTGACATTTGGAGAATTGCCCACAAATCTGACCGGACATACACTCATCAAGATCTACAAGACACAGGAGTAATGTTTGAACAAACACAAACACTTAGCCTCATGGGCCTTATTCAGAGTTGAGTTATGTGTGCATCATGAAGCGTGAATACTGAAATATTACATTTCATTACCACATTTTGCACATTGTTATTCAGACCTCAGGCATATCCAGAGACTTACGCACTACTCAAACAGTTACACAGGAATTGCTCATGCCAGGGTGGTGTTTGAGTAAAACAAACATGTGTGTCAGTTCTGATCTTGGACCTAAGCCAATTTTTCTTGCATAATATTGGTGCACGCATGGAGCAGTATTAAATCCAGCAGCACTCTCTGACAGTTTATTGTAACCAAAATATGTCATTCTGCAATGTATATTAAGGGCTTTAAATACACCATTTAGAAAAACTATGGAAGGCCAATATAAATTTTTTCTGCATAGAGGACATGGTGAGATATGCAAAATAATAGGAAGTGCTGGATCAAGTGCTATTTTATAACTGCTGAATAATGTGGGTGGAAGCCATATTGTTAAATGTGGTTTAATTGCTATTATAAAATAGCACTTGATCCAGCATTAAACTGTAAAAGAATGCTGCTGGATTTAATACTGCTCCAGTGATTAATTACAACTAGGGCAATTCATGTATCAATATATTGGCACTATAACAGGCTCCAATCACATTTTAAATTGAATGCTTGCCATCTTCTGAGTATCATCATATAAGTATTTTTTCTTTTATAATATTGCATTCGACAACAAAGAAATGTGATCTGCTTCTCCACTCCACATTCTTTATCCCTAACAATTTGGGACTTGAATGCACATGCTTGTTTTTAAAGGATGTGGTCTAGACACTATTAAGAAACTCTAGGTCGGATGCTCCTACTCAAGAAAAATCTTGCAACTACATTTTAATAATCTGAAAAACTGCTCAGAAAGTCAACTTAAGTGGCTGCATAAACCCCGTCTGAATATGAGATTTCTTTCCCTATATAAAAATATTTATGTAACTTTTGAGTTTAAGTCACCAACTCTGAATACAGCCCAATATGAACAATATGCAGAACCACTATTATAGTATCATAACTGTACAAACCAGTAGCACATTATTTTAGGTTAAAGATTTACAGTTTCAGTGAGCTTTGAGAATATTTTTTATTGACTTCTTGAAACTTTTTTCCTCAAATTGTCACCAGATCAAAATCAAAAGTAAGCTACACTGAAATTCACAATCATGCAGTCTACTTCAAAATACATACTGCACTCCTTGCCCTTTTTATGTAATATACAGTATACATTTTTATTGAATGTATGTATGTATGTGTATATATATATATATATATATATATATATATATATATATATATATATATATATATATATATTAACCATATAGCACAATGCTAATCGTACTCGTTTGTTGTCACACATCTGCAATGTATGATATTTATCCTTTAAAAATTTGTAATTCATTATGAATATGATGTCTCACCTTTACAGTAGGTTCCATCATTAGTTTGAAATTTGTCAATTCCCGTTGACACGTATCCAGGCAAGCAGGTACAGGAATAGCTTCCTATTGTGTTTGTGCAGATGGCATTATCCCCACAGATGTGAGTGACATTTGCACACTCATCATCATCTACATAGAGTATAAAACAGTAGAAAATGCATGTTATTATTAGTCTCCCCTTATTAGGGGTTGAATATATATATATATATATATATATATATATATATATATATATATATATATATATATATATATACATATATATATATATATACAAATACACACACTGTCCACTTTATTAGGAACACCTGTACCCCTACACATTCATGCAGTTATCTAACAGTGGCACCATTCTGGGTAAATTCCAGAGACTGTGGTTTACCCAGGAGATCAAATTCCCAGGAGATCATGAAATACTGAAATACTCAAAACAACCCATCAACAACCATACCACAATAACAGTCACAGAGGTCACACTTTTGCCCAATTCTGATGTTTGATGTCAGTCTACCTGAAGATTGCTAAAAACCTTGCTAGATAACTGTGATTTCCCAGTTACATGCTGTAGAAAAATGTACAAAAATAATAATAATAAAATAAATGCTGGGACTTCACTTCTGGTTGAGATAAATGCAAAGAGCAACATATTTTAGTCCATTGATCATTTGCTTGACATGCTTATTCAAGCATAGAGCTGGCAGTTTTTCTGGTTAACAAGTGTGAATTTTACTTTTCAATGTATGTCTAGTTTCCCTTTCCCAATCCCTTTAGTGCTAATTCGCTAGGATGTGATATATACACTACTTACTTTTGCTCTCTACTTTTCACTTTGTGTTTTAATTTATTTATTCATTTTCATATGATTCATTTACATGTGATTCATTTTCATGTGATTCATATTCATGTGATTCATTTACATGTGATTCATTTTCATGTGATTCATTTACCTTTTCTCTTCTCTCCTCCCTTCCCTTTCCCAAATATTTCATTATTACTGAGAAGAAGAAAAACAAACAAACAAACAAACAAACAAAAACTTTTCACTTTGAGCCAGATGTATATTCTTAGCTGTGTCCAGGTTATGAGCGACTTTGGAAATTTGTCTGTAGCACTCCATATTTATTGTGCCTGTTATGATATGTTGGGGAAGAAAACTTTTTTTGCAAACAAAAAAGTTTCACTGCCGCATAGTTTTTCCTACCACCAAGTTATAAAAATACAGCTTGCATTTTCTGCTCGTCTGCAATAACAGTTCATTATTTTATAATAAATTTGGATCAAGTAAATTTTTGACGATATGTTTTCACCATCTGTTGAAAATTGTTGTCAAAATGCTAAACAAAATGAAGGAAACAACCAATTACATATTGATAATAAACCTACCATATGAAAATAACAAATCAGCTACAAAACAATAGAAATTACAACTGGTAATACTGACACTGACAAGCCTAACAACTCATTTATTATTCACAGCGACAAATCATTTGTCATTGTGAATTTAGAAACTCAGATTCCAGGAACAAAAAGACTTCACTGAAAGTCTCCATTATTCTACCATGAACCAGCTTAGACCAGCATTTTCCCTTAGTAAATTTTTTTACATGTTCTTTTTCTTCAATATAATTTATTTAAACTATATTTTCATATAAGTTTAATGATGGGTAAAATTATTTATTCACAACTAGACATATATTTTTTCCCAATTTATCCCAAGGACCGAATGGAATATAATACAGTCACACTTGAAATAAATGAAATCACTCACCTATGCACTGATTGGCTCCATCTCCAGTAAAACCTATCTTGCAGAAACAACCCTCAGCTGTACAAGTCGCATTCTGGTGACACCGTTCACAAGTTTTTGAAGATTTGCATGGACCCAGCACAGTTGAAAGCCAGCCTTTTGGGGGGGAAAATCCAAACAAACAGAATTGATTGATTGAAAAATGTTTGTGGAGATGTGAGAGCATAAATTCATTTAGAACTGGGTTATTTTTTTAAGCGTCCTACCTGCTAAAAGTAAGAGTTTCAGCGGTGAGTTGAGGAAGAACTCCATTTGTGTCTCAAGACTGCTTCACTTTTTACCAACTGCACTGTGTGCCTGTGTGACGTGCATCATTTCCTTTCATCAGTTTCCTGTTTCTCCAAACCTGACCCTTCCTGTCCTAGTATTCAATCAGCTCCCACAGACATGGTAAAGGGACACTGCTGTAATGCACTTAAACAGTTTCAAGTTTAAACCCAGAACAAATATACAACTTAGACCTAGAGTGAAGAGACTAGGAAAACTATGAACTAGGAAAACTACAATGAAGCAAGTCAGAATTCCAGTATTTATTCATACAAGCCTTGCAAGAAACCAAAAACAGAAAAGGATTTATACAGAAACAAACCTACTGAGACAAATAACAAAAGACAGTTGCTGTCAATGGTCAGGGTGGAGCTGGTGCAGTAGGAAGACAGGAAGTAGAAAACAGACTGAAAGTAAAACAGAACACAAACAATGTGCACAAGCAGAAGACAAACAAGAGGTGGGTCCAAGACAAAAAAGAGGTTGAGATTGAGGCCTGATTGAAATGTCTAGAATGGGGCCTAGTACAAAACCAAGGGCAGTGCCAGAATCATGGGCAGGAACTGACCCTGGGCCAGAGCAGGAAGAGAATAAGGGCATGGTGCAGAGTCTAGCACATGATCAGCAGCTGAAATTGACAATGAGGATGGCAGAGTGCCTGAGGGGGACACTGACTCTGACTATGACTAGGACAGGTGAAAGAAGAGAGGCTACAATTTGCATAGGTGAAAAAACAGACAGGTGAAGAAAGAAAGGCTAGGACTGGGACAGATGAAGACAGAAAAGATACAACTTGGCAGGTTAAGTAAAAGAGGCTAGGTAAAGGAAGTGAGGCTATGATTGGCACAGGTGAAGTAAGAGAGGCTAGTACCAGGACAGGTGAAGGAAGACAGGCTACAACTGGGACAGGTTAAGTAAGGGAGGCTAGGACTGGGAGAGTTGAAGGAAGGCAAGTGATGGAGAATATTCTAGAACATGGACAGGTGAAGCAAGACAGGCTATGACTGCAACAGGTGAAAGAAGAGAAGATAGGATAAGGACAGGTGAAGGAAGAGAGGCTACAAGTAGGATAGTTGCAGGAAGTGAGGCTATGACTGGGGGAGGTCAAGGAACAAGTAGAGACTGTAATTGAGACCAAAGAACACAAGAGTAACAAAGGTGAAGGAACGACCAGGAGTCTGCTGTTGCTAGGGCTGTAGAAAAACAGGGAGAAGGTATCAGGTAGCAAAATCAAAGGCAAACCATCCATCCGTCCTTCCATTTTCTGTACTGTTTATCCTACACAGGGTCTTGAGGACCCTGGAGCCTGTTCCAGGGGACTTGGGGTACGAGGCCAGGGACACCCTGGATGGGGTGCCAACCCATCGCAGGGCTCACTCGCACACAAACACACACCCATTCACACACTATGGACAATTTTTAAATGCCAATCAGCCTACAGCACATCTTTGGACTGGTGGAGGAACCAGGAGTACCCAGAGGAAACTCCCAAAGCACGGGGAGAACATGCAAACTCTGCACACACAGGGCAGAGGCGAGAATCAAACCCCCAACCCTAGAGCTGCAAGTCAAACGTGCTAACCACTAAGCCCAAAGGTAAACCAGAGGTTACATAAAACATTCAAAGAAAAGAAATAACATTTCTGTGGCTATCATTACATTAAATAAATAAATTCATACAACTTTTACAGAGACATGGATCAGTCCACAGGTTCCTAACCCTGGTCCTTGCACCCCTGTCTTGCACATTTTAGTGATTTGCTTGCAGCCAGCACTACTGTCAGAGCCACGATGTTGTCAAAGATTTAACTACACGTCTGACCAATCAGACTTGTGAACACAACAGTGCTTTGTTATAAAAAGGGTTTAATGTACTACCATTAAAAAAATGATCTTTTAATGTGAGATCGCACATTGGAATCCTTATTATGCCATAGCCTTCCATGGCCAGATGTTCATCACACCAGAATTGGATATACTCTCTGGGTGGAAATGATAGCATTCTTCTCTTTATTGTTACTCAGAGCGACACTAGCTATACATAGGATTTGTTGGTCTTCCAATTGCATTCAGCTGCTGTATGATTTTGCCTGAGCAACAGTTAGAAAATATGTCTAGCCTGGGCCTCAGACTGGTAGCTATAAAGTGATGTGGAAAGATTACTAAAAAAATTATCTTTTTTTTCCACTTCTGGCAATATTTTACGATACTACTACAACTACTACTACTACTACGATTACTACTATACTACTACCATTAATAATTATACTAATAATAATGTATCTACTAGAAATTTTGGTGCACCACATGCTTGCAATAACCACAAAATAATTATAAACTGAACTGTTATGATCTGGATTGCCTTGTTCATTCAAAATGCTCTGGATATATTGATTTTTATTAGCTCTTAAAACAGTTACTCCTTATCTACATGGTGTTGAAGTTTGATTGTTTGTGAAAATGGCCCAGGCTGGTGCCAAGCAAAAGATTTGAATTACTGGATATGTCGGTCAACACAGTGTAAATGTTAGAGCAATAAATGATGTATTTCTAAATGCTGGGCATGTGTGTTCCATGTTTCTGGAAGAAATGTATGTGCAGCTATAAAAGGCAGGGAGCAGTAGAAGGCCAACCACTCATGAGAAGCTTGATACAGAGACCATGACGCCAGCAGTGGCAACACAAACAAAGCATTGTATAAGTATTGCTCGGTCTGAATAATTTATTGAACACTGCCTATTTTCTTAACTTGAATCCCAGTTATCTTTTCTCTATCTTTTTGACCCAGCTATCTATTTTATTAACTTGAAACCCAGTTTCTTCCTGTAGAACTGCTGCTCGCTGGATGTTTTTGTTTTTTTGCATCACCCTGCGTAATCTCTAGAGACTGCTGTGCATGAAAATCCAAAGAGCTCAGCAATTTCTGAAATACTCAAACAATCTGGGACCGACAACCATGGCACTGTCAAAATCACTGAGATCACATCTTTCCCCCATTCTGATATTTGATATGAACATTAACTGGAGCTCTTGACCTGTATCTGCATGATTTTATGTATTGTACTGCTGCCATATGATTGGCGGACTGGATAATTGCATAAATGAGCTGATGTACAGGTGTTTACATTTACATTTATTCATTTAGCAGACTTACAAATGAGGTGTTCCTATTAAAGTAGCCGGTGAGTGTATATTATATATAAATGTACGAATTACGTGTTCTAAGACTGCTGATCTTATCTCAGAAGCATACATTCTTTTACAATGTGCATTTTTTTGTACTGTACAGAAAAATCTCTCAGAGAAACTGATACTGTGAAGTTCAGAGAAAGTGAAAAGATGAAGATCTCAAAGTTCACACAAAGGCAATATAAAGTCATTATAGATGTAACACAGTGTGTAAAGGCGCCTCCCAAAAGGCCCATTCAGTTTAGTTATATATGCTGCAAATCTCAGCACTGTAAAATAATTTTATTATTTTAAGTCTGAAGGGGAGTTTGACAGTGTGGTATAGTCAGGGAATAATTTTTTTTTTTTTTAAATATATGAGATGAAAACAGAGGAAAATTGACTCATGGGGGAAAAATATATTGAAAGTGTAATAGAGCTGTTGTGTTGGGTAAATGCCTGGTAGACAAATAAATATGACATACAGCGCTGTGAAACTTCTTAACCCACAGCTTATTCCTACGTGGTTTCTAGGAGCAAAATGAACGCCTGGGAGGGGCGAGCTTCCTCAGGCCTTAGAACAATAAGACGGGAACACTTGATCGCCAGACTTCCTGAAAGTGTATCACACTGCGTGCCCGCAGTAATTACACTCTCTTCCTCTAAGATTCAGGGATCAACAGTCTCAGGAGCAATGCAAGCAACTTCAGGATATATTAAAGCCCTTAAGATGCTTTTTTTTTCATTGAATAAAAAGTGAATAGCATTACAGTGAGTAAAAACTGACATGGAAAGGTAGTGCTGTTTGGAGACTTCTGCCCCTCACACAGTGTTGCCAAACTCCACTGAATATACTGCAGTACTAGTAGTATACATTTCCCTTCCCTTATTTTTCTATACAGATTAAGAGCTGATCTTAAATACATTAGAACATTAATTACAAGAGTTGTTTTTAATCAACAAGAGGACACATGTTCTTTGCACATTAAGAATGCCTAAAGAGGTGCATCTTATTTTCACTCTTTTTGCTTGTGAGTCTGCAATAGTAGTATAATGAGTCTTTATTGGTCACATATACATATGCACAGTGAAATTCTTTTCTTCGCATATCCCAGCATGTCAGGAAGTTGGGGTCAGAGCGCAGGGTCAGCCATGATACAATGCCCCTGGAACAGAGAGGGTCTTGCTCAAGGGCCCAAAAGTGGCAGCTTGGCAGTGCTGGGGCTTGAACGCCCAATCTTCCGGTTAGTAGCCTAGCGCCTTAACCACAAAGCCACCACCACCCACCTCTGTATTGATCTACATATTATTGTTTTGTGTTGGTCTTTGATTTGTATCATTTGTAGTTTGAGTGATTACTTCATGATTAGTGTTTATAGCACTCCTGATTGCTAGTGCTAGTCCCAGTGTCTGTGTGTGTTTCTGTGTGACTGCATGCAAACTGTGGCCCTTTTTGTTCGTCTCTCTGTTTTTGCTACACCTGTCAGTTTGTGGAAATAGTCTTTGAGCACTTGTCATTTCCTTTAACGCCCCTATGTTTGGTCTTATTGATCTCTTCCAAGTCATTTTGGATAAACGCGTCTGCCGCATGAATAAACACAATATGTGAGAAGCGTTTCAGATCTGAATGCTCAGTCCAGACAGCAAACAAGCACTCAATTTGTTGCTTTTTATGTAAAATACCGTGTGCGTGTGTGTAATCGTCTACTCGGCAATACCATTCATTCTTAGCATTACCATTGATAAACATTATGCCTAGCTTTGCAATGGACATCTTAATCCCACCATATCACTCTAACCTAGCTTTGTTTATTGAAAAAGCATGCAGATCAATATATCTATCTCTGATGTCCTTGATTCTTTTGTATTGCGCTTTATTATGGTATGTGTGTATGCAGCATGTTACCATAGTTTAATTATCATTACATCCTGTCATATTTCCATAAGTTAGCATCATTTTTCAGTGACTGTGATGTACAAACTACAATACTGAGCATTGCACACTACAAATTACTTTTCTTTTGTGCAACCAAGGTGAATAGCACCACCAATGGTCATAAGCAAAAAATACCTGCCTAAGCTTCAGCATTCTGCCCCAGTACTTCTAGTTCAGGCAAAATAATAGCATGTCCTGGATCAAGTGCTATTGTATAACCTACCAAATAATGATAATTATAATAACTAGGACTGTGCAATATGTTTACACGATACCACAACTTTTTATTTGAATATTTGCCGTCTTTTCATTTATATACCATTGTAATAGAACTATTCCTTTTTATTTGTTTATTCTTAAATGTCTCTTGCATTTATGTTACTTCTTATTGCAGTAAACAGCACAGCAAAACACAACAACATCGTATTTCTCTCCTACAAGTGCAAGAAAATAAACATAAACATCTGGATAACCCGAGTCTGAATCCGGAGAAGCTTTGTGTAAATATCGATAAAGCTTTTGAGCTTAAGTCACCGTCTGGGAACACAACCCAAATTGAGTTTGTGTAACTATAAGTCCTTCTAGTATGCATGAGAAATTTCGTAATATTAATCAAATATTAGTCAGGATTGTGATAGATATAGTGGTGCTCTACATCTCAGAATGTGCCAGTGTAGAATCTGATAAGCCTGGCATTTTTCACATCATCAATTTACCAAGGTGATTAGTTATTTTTATTACATAATATAGCCACCATGTTGAGCATTACTCAGGCCCACATCCATCTTTCTATCAGGGGTCTGTCTCTACTCCATACAGAGCTTCATACACAACTGAAAAATACATATTAGGATAGATATGGTCACTTTTGTATGTACATGGTGCTGGTGACAGTGGATCAGTTCTGAGATGGCCTTTACTTTCTGTCAATCTGTCTCTGCTAGTCATTGACCTTTTTGACATTTATGCTTGGAGCATAAATACCTGATATCAGTATGTTTGAGCTCATGGATCTCAGATGATTGGCTTTATATATATATATATATATATATATATATATATATATATATATATATAAATCAATATAATTTATGTTTAAGTCTCCGTTTCTGCCAACAAAATAGCACCATAAAATTTAAAAAGTGACAAAAAAGACAGAAAACACATTTCTGGTACTATCTCTAATAATCGAATTAATGAGATGCATTAATGAAAATAAATTTTATGTCATTTAGAAAAATGTCACTGTGCTGCACCGTGCACACTCAGATTTCAAAGGAAATGAGAGAACTTGATTTGATTGAATAATCACACGTCTTGTTAATGTATTTTATTCTAATCAAAGCCACTATGTGCCATATTACCACCTGCACCAATGGTTACAAAATATGAAGACTGCATAACACAGCCATCTTTTGCGATTTTTTTTTTCTTTGTCTCTTGCAGCATGAGAATCCTAGCAACATTCCAGTTTTTCCCACCTATATTAGATAGACATATTATTTGCAGGATGGACAGGTTTGCTGAGCAAGGCCCTTATCTTGGTTTTTAAAAATAAATAAACAAATAAAAATAGCACCAACATGGCATCATTTGACCTTTACCGTAATTTGTTTCTGTGGCCCTAAAGGTGAACCCATTAGTCCTTCGTATCAGATCCACCTACATGCGCAATTCCTAATCTTTGAATTTGGAGGTGCTTCTGTAATTCCATTTCCGCTGCCCTTTTATAGGTCAGGTCAGCAGTTTGCAGATGCCAGTGCTGAAAATTAGATCAATTTGTGCAATAGAAAACAATTTCTCACACTTTTTTTTTCTGCCTGGCTAAAAACATTTGCCACGATGTGTCTTCCCTCATAAAATGCCTCATTTGTTTTTAGTCAGTTGTAATGAATGTGTACAGTGGAACTCAATTAAGTTCCTTTGATGAAAAAAAAGAAAATCAAATAATGTAGAACAGGGATAATGGTGGCAGAATTTCAGCTTTGTCCACAGTTAGATTCATTATATTTAGTTTGCAGCTGTGTTAATAAGACATCAAAGTAGTGTAGTAGTGCTGGAGTGGAATGCATGTGCATAGATTAAACATATCCTGATGCTTATATTGGGCTACATGTCTCCTAAACCTAAGAAGTTAAGGGGAACTTTTGAGAGCCTTTTGAATCCAGTAGAGGCTGCTCAAGTCCTACTATATATTAGTATTCTGCACTGATTGTAGTGCCCTAGGAGAGCATCCCACAAGGGACTCACAGATAACAAGCTCCGAGTGCCTCTTCCTGTTTTGACTTCGTTTAAAAAAACAGAGCTTTTTCATTTACATACAAAACTATGCACTATGCATTTCCTTATTCTCTATATTTATACTACTAAATGGTAAATGGCACACATATATAGTGTTTTTATCCAAAGCACTTTACGCTGTGTCTCAGTCACACACACACCAATGGTAGCAGAGCTGCCATGCAAGGCACTAACTTGCCATCGGGAGCAACTTGGGGTTCAGTGTCTTGCCCAAGGACACTTTGGCATGTGGAGTCATGTGGGCCAGGAATCGAACCGCCAAGCCTACAATTAGTGGATAACCCGCTCTACCACCTGAGCCACAGCCGCCCGAACTACTACTACTACTACTACTACTACTACTACTACTACTACTACTACTACTACTACTACTACTACTACTACTACTACTACTACTACTACTACTACTACTACTACTACTACTA
This sequence comes from Ictalurus furcatus, assembly GCF_023375685.1. Lineage (NCBI taxonomy): Eukaryota > Metazoa > Chordata > Actinopteri > Siluriformes > Ictaluridae > Ictalurus > Ictalurus furcatus. The sequence continues at coordinate 10,361,050 of NC_071264.1, forward strand.
CTACTACTACTACTACTACTACTACTACTACTACTACTACTACTACTACTACTACTACTAATAATAATAATAATAATAATAATAATAATAATAATAACAACCACTAAAGCTTTCATTAAATTTTTCCATTGTAATTCGTTTTTTCCCCCCCAGTTTTATAGCCTGTTTATCATGGAAGATTTTAGCCATTTACAGTAAACAGTATGATTGAAGCCCTCAAGTCCCCAGAACCTTCCTTAAAATTAAAAAATAGATTTCTAGTAAACATCCACAATCCTATCCGAGTTCACCCCACTTCATATGTTTCTAAATGGTACAGGCAGCCAGTTAGGCCTAAATAAGAAGTCACTTTCTCTCAGTATCTTTCTGTGCTTAAACTACAGCCGTCCTTCCACGGCTCAGATAAACTCAACACTGGGTACGTCTCAAATACAGACTGATTGATTAAAATACATAGATACTAATAATCATCTTCTGGAACCTAAGCACAGATCAAATATGACTTATACTGTATATTTTAATTAATTGTGTGTTTAAAACACATTATATATATATTATGTGTTTAAAACACATTATATATATATATATATATATATATATATATATATATATATATATATATATATATATATATATATATATATATATATATATATATGCCTGCTATTTAAATATATCAAAGCCTTGTCTAACATTGACCAGGTCACTACCAAAACACTTTTATTTCCAGAGGAAAATTAGTTATTTAAAGTGTTTTCAAATAATATGTATCACTTGATTAATATTATATTGAAATCTTTAACACTTGTCATTAAATCAAGAAAAATGTGATGGATTTCTGTGTTAGTTACACAAATTAAATCCTAATAGGATACATAATTAAATAAATAACGTTATTATGAAATGATTTAACGGCTAAAGGCAAAATTCCAGAAGTTCAAAATTACATGAAATTGTAATGAAATGCGTACGCATAATCAATGTACAAATATCACTAACTTTCTAACACCCAGATATAAGAGTTTTAAGCATTGCAGAACAAAGTTTTTCACACATTTTCACACCCTGAATGTGTGCCCTTTGTCTAGAAAGCCTCATGTACACTATCATGCAGCTTTATAAGAAAATCTGAACACTTGCCATATTTATTCTGAAGACTTTGGCTCTCGTTTGCGTCTGTCTTTGCAGGTGCAATTCAAAACAGCCTTGGTAATGCTCTGCGGAGGTCCTAGCATCAGTGAAAGAATGTCTGGTTCTTCTTTTCATTGAAAAGTTAGTGTTTGGAAAGTGCCTTAGACTTTTTCCACAGTATTTCAGTATAATAAGAAGATTTCCAAACAGCTTTAAAAAAAATATAGAAAGTAAAGTAAATAGAAGAATAATGTGTCAGTCATTGTTGCTTTGTATGTGCAAGTGCATGTGGCTATAATGTTTCTGTATACAATTCCAAACACCACACTGCAGGCGTCATCTTTCTTCAAGTGCTTAAATGATGCTATCAATTATCCTTTCAGCACTGACTTTGGATTAGCAACAGGGGAAGAATAGACGAGACAGGTGTAGATATGGACAAACTCTCAGCCTAAGCTAGCAGCCTTATTGACTAGTGAACTCAGGAAGTGCCTTACAATTATGTGATGCAGACAATATGAACAAGGTCAGGTCATAGAGGATTTCTAATGAACAAGAGTGCTTTTGTTGGATTTCCTATGAATGAAATTGCAAGCACCGCCATGTCTGCTAACTTCGCCCAACTTTAACCGTTTGTAAATTTTCATGCCAGTTGGCTGATGCAGTTTGCAACGAGGCAGTGGGGACTCCACGGTTAGGGCTCTTGACTACTGATCACAAGGTTCATTACCACCAAGATGCCAGTGTTGGTTCCTTGAGCAAGACCATTAACCCTGATCTGTTCAGCTCAGTTGTAAGTCACTTTGGAAAAAAACTGTCTGTCAGATGAGTAAAAGTAAATATAAAATGTTATCATGAGACCATATTGGCAGAAGATATAATATGACCAAAAGTCCCGGAATCTAACAAAATTACTAATAGTACCATGTGGTGCAATTAAATAGGAAGAGTGTCAGAAGCTGTTATCAACTGGTCTACCATGGTCCAGATGAAAACCCAGCAAAATATTTCAGCAGACTGAAACGTGTACTTGGAAAAAAAAAAAAATACTGCAGTAAACATATGGGGAAAAAAACTGGCTGTAGTTCAGCAACTCTAAATATTAACCAGCTCGCCTTCTGCAGCAGATCTTCTGTAAATGTATGTAAATTATTTAACTGAAGGCAGCTCAACAGACCAAACACTAGCTACACGGTTAACATTAGTTGAGAAAGGGAAGCATTTCACAGACTTTCATAGATTTTTCATTTTATTTACCATCTCTGGTCTCTTTATTTACCATTTCTGGAAATGACAACATGGCATGTTTTTTTACTGGTTTTGCCATGAAACCTAGTAAGACTGAACATTTCTCCATAAACAGTGGAAGACAAAAAAACAACTGTCAGTCGAGTTATGTAAATTATCCAGCAATGTTCCAGCAATCAAGTCATTGCAAACAAGCTGCATTTAATATTATGTATACATAATGTTCAACAATGAACTTGAGAAATAATTTTTTTAAAAACCCAACATAACAAAAAACTTGACAAAGCAAACAGAATATTGAACCCTTCCTTGAAGTACACTGTATTCCAGTGTATTGGACTTATCAGACTTATCGGACATTTTCAATTAGTATAAATAAATGTATTATTTTATTGCTGCAAGTCTGTTAGAAGATTAGTCAAGACACTGTTGGGTTTCTGTGTGTAGAGTATCATGGCTCTGTGTTTAGCTACTGGTGAGCAGGGTGATGGGAAAGGGGAGGGGTGTGAGCCCCCTGCTGGGCAAAACTAAAGCTATTATGATAGCAAAACATAGTAAAACTATACAACAGCCACAATAAAAATAGAAAATTTAAACCTAGAGTGCTAAGTAGAAAAAAATAAATACTTATGAAAGACTGCAAATTTTTAAAGCCTTGAGTGTCTACAACCCCTGGCAAATATTATGGAATCACCACACTTAGAGGATGTTCACCCGGCATTTTTACTTCATAGCAAATAAACAAAGCACAGATATGACGCAAAACAATTTTTGTTTAATAGCCGAACATTCTGGCTTCATAAAACATACCTCAAACAATATGCCATTTTAATTAATGGCATTTTTTTTTTTTCCAAATCAAGTAGAGGAAAAAATTATTGAAACACTCAATGTTGAGGAACAAATTATGGAATCACGTCGTATTTGTATTTCTAAAACAAAATGTCTAAAAACGCAAATTAGTCTGCAGTTAAAAGAGTGCTTACAGTCCTTAACCTTGGACTATTTGAAAGGAAACATGGCCCCTGCAAGAGAGTCAACTGAAACAATGGAAAGGAAATCCAACATAGAGTGTGGCAAAAGATGCTGGTTGTTCCCAATCGGCTGTGTCTAAAATTTGGTGCAATATAAGCAAAATGGGAAGGCGTCAGGATAGAAAATAAAAGCAATATGCCTTGAAAATAGAAAATGCACAACAAAACAAATGAAAAACAAATGGGCGGAACCTGTACTCAATGTTTGTGACAGAACTGTAAGAAATCGGCTGAATGAAATGGGATTTAGGTATAGAAAAGCCAAACAAAATCAGCACTAACACCTAAGCACAAGACAACAAGGTTACAGTGGGCTAAAGAGACGCTATCATGGCGTGTGGATGATTGGATGAAAGTGATATTCAGTGATAGCTATCACATTCAGAGCCATATCACCCTGCAGCTCTCACCTGGATTCCCAGTGAAGCTAAGCAGGGTTGATCCTGGCTAATACCTGGATGAGGGACCTCCTGGAGAAAGCTAAGGTTGCTGCTGGAAGTGGTATTAGTGAGGCCAGCAGGTGGTGCTCACCCTGTGGTCTGTGTGGGACCTAATGCCCCGGTATAGTGACACCGACACTGTACTTTAACATCAGCAGCATCTTTTGGTTGAGACATTATGCTGAGGTCCTGACTCTCTGTGGTCATTAAAAATCCCAGGACACTTCTCGTAAAGAGTAGGGGTATAACCCCAGTATCCTGGCAAAATTCCATCTATCATGGCCTCCTAGTAATTGCCTTTCCTGAACTACATCTCTCTCCTCTCTTCTCCCCCAATAGCTGTGTGTGGTGGGTGTTCTGGCGTACTATGGCTGCCATTGCATCACACCATGCATTGTGTGGATGCTACACAATGGTGGTGATTGAGGAGATTCCCCCCATACAATGTAAAGTGCTTTGAGTGTCTAGAAAAGCACTATATAAATTTAAGATATTATTATTATTATTATTATTATGAATCACGAATCTGTATTGGCCAAGGAGATGATGCTGGAAGTTTTGTCTGGTGCCGTTCTAATGAAACATATAAAGATGACTGCCTGAAGTAAACAATAAAACGTCCCCACTCATTTATGATATGGGGTTGCATGTCAGGTAAAGGACCAGGGGAGACCTCAACAGTTAATGCACAGGTGTGCACTGAAATCTTGGACACTTTTCTCATCCCATCATTAGAAAATAGGTTTGGTGATGATGAAGTCAGTTTTGAGGATGATAATGCATCTTGCCACAGAGCAAAGACTGTTAAAGCTTTTCTTCATGGCCAGCAAACAGTTCAGATCTTAAACCGATTGAAAATTTATGGTGGAAATTAAAAAAATTGGTCCATGACAAGGCTCCGTCCTGCAAAGCTGATCTTTCAAAAATGCTATTCAAGAAAGTTGTAACCAGCTTGATGGAGAATATTGTTTTTCATTAGTGAAGTCCATTCCTCAAAGGATTCAGGCCATCATAAAAGCCTGAGGAGGAGCAGCAAAGTACTGATTTTGATTTAGTTTTTTTATTCATGGTTCCATATTTTTTTCCTCAACGCTGAGCAATTCCATAATTTTTTTCCTCTAGTTGATTTGGAAAAAAATACACCATTAATTAAAATACTTTCATTGAATTTGTTTGATGTATGTTTCATGTAGCCAGAATGTTCAGCTATTAAACAAAAATTGTTTGGTGTCATAGCTGTTATTTGTTTATTTGCTACGAAGTAAAAAAAATCCGGGTGAACATCCTCCAAGTGTGGCCATTCCATAATTTTTGCCAAGGGTAGTACTTTCATATAAGCCATTAACCATTACTGTGGAGTGTAACATCGTAAATAAATTCAATGCTGAACACGTGCACCCCAAAACAGGCGCAAATTCCATTATTTGGCCTCTGGTAAAAAGAATGAATGATAAACAGAAAGTGAGAGAAGTATGCATTTATTCTCTTTGCACCAAATTCATCTGTTCAGAGTACATGGCATTAATCCAAAATGGTAATATGAAGCATCACTACTAAACAAAACATAACATCTAATTGTCTTATGGATAGCCATTAATGGTTAAGTATTAAAAGGTAATGACCATTCAGTCATCGTAGTTGCTTATCCAAACCTTTCTAAGCGAGGATTTTTACGTAACTACACTTTATAACTAGACCTTTACAGTTTTTAGTTGAATAATTCTGTAGAGAACTGGAAGACAGGGCACTGAGAGGTTAAGCTGGCAATAGAGGATAGTGCTTTTTATTAAAACAGTGTGAAGGGATGGGAATTTGCTGTGGATGCTCCACATCAGTAATGGTCTTTTTGTTGGCTTGTCATATACGGCACTAACAAAATGGGTTGGAAAAAGATTGAAAGGACTTTAATTTCAATTAAAAGCTTTGCTTCAATTAAAAGGTTTACTCCAAGCAAATGTCTCTCAATGAATCTTCCTAATTTTGGTCTACACCAATCAGTCATATTCTCCGTTTGCTTCATGGCTCAGTGGTGTACAATAATAAAAAAAAACTCTAGTTGTAGTAGTTTTCCTTTATTTTAGGTAATGTAAAGCATTCACTGAGCCATTTTTTTATTCAGAAACCTGAACATCGAAAAGTTACATTGACTCAAATGCGCCTATTCGACAAGAGCCCATGAACAAGCTCCTTGAACAAACGCCTACGATCAAATTTCTGGCCAGCGCTGCACTTCTTAGCTAAAAAAAAGAGACAGAGAGAGTAATAAATCTTCCTTTTCCTGTTAAATTCTGAATTAGAGGCTATTACAGTGGTGTAGTTGTCCCAAGTTAGTGGTGTGAGGTTTGTGAGATGGCTCTCCATTGTCTTGCTGAAGGCTCAGGGCTTTTTGTGCCAATGCTCTGAGGGGGGACTCGGATGACTAAAAGGCTGTATAGTAGCCACTTGTGGTTGGCGTTATTTATTTAATTATTAATTTGAAGCCGCACCACTGACACTTCGGACGGCTCCTAATTGATGCGAATTGACGCCGCTTGCCATAGATAATGGCTTTTTGGGTATCTCTCTCCGCCCGCAGTTCATTCAGTGTCGCCTCACAGCAACTTAACTGCCCTTAAAATGTCTGCCAGCAACATGGGAGCAGTTGGGAGAGACAGGATTATCAGTCTTTGTTATGTTGGAGTGTCTATTATGCTGGCCCTGTGTATTCACAAAGGACCCTTAAGAGTGTGTCAGTTGTAGCCACATAGCAAAAGAGTCCGCTGACAAACATGCTAACCAATGAGTGCTCATCCACAAATGCTGTAGACAGCCATGAGCAGTTTAAAATCACAGGACTTCAGTGCAGGTAAGGCATTTGGGCAATTATTTGGTTTATCTGTGATCTACAGTGAGTGTGATTGGCTTAGAAACCGTCTTTCGTTGCCATCGTTTGTCAGCTGCTTCTTTGTAATAATGAATTAATCTGTTGACTTACTCAGGAGAGGTCACTGGCCCATTAGCACTGGTCATTGGTCCCTTAAGACTATTAGAATATTAGTGTTGATTTTGAGCCACTGTTGAGTGAAAAATACTATATATATGTACTTATAACCCAGCACTGTTGAATTCTTGAATCTCAAGGTGTGGCTTAATTTTCTATGACAGCAGCTCGGACAATAGTTCCAGCTGTAACATAAACAATAGGTTTATATGAATTTGCTTATGGATTTAGAAAATGTGTTTTGACTTAACAAAGAAACACAAATATCTTCGGATCAGTGTTTTCCACCATGGGAAAGAACAGAGGACTTCATGCTCCAGTCTCTCAGTAACATGAGAAGCTGTTTTTGTGTGTGTTTGTTTTAATAACTTCAAGAGCAACCAAAAAAAAGAGGCTGTTGAGGCAATGACTGCTTATAGCAGCTATAACTTAAGTAATAATAGAAACTAACTTGCCTCACAGACATTCCACAACATTAAATGCAGCTATAAATGGTTAATAAACTGTTGGAAAATTGCTGAATTAAACACTTAAGGATGTGCATTATGTAAAAACAGTCAACTTTGTGGTGGTCAGAGTAACGTCGCTCGACACACCCCGTCGTGGATTATTTTCCTACAACAGCATGTCCAGTCAATTTTTATTCCTTACATATAGAAATGAGTAAATCATTATGAAGTCCACTGTAATTAAGAATGCTGTCTTCTATAAGTGTGAATGATAAAAAATGAGAATATTTGCAAAAAAATAAGGGTGTATTTGTTAATGATAGTGACACAAATGTGTGAAAGGAATTCAGTAAATGAATGAGCCTAGTGTAAGTGTGAATGTGAAGGTGAACTCTCGCGGCCTCACCCGTCTATGTGTCCTGTTATACACATACAGGGTGGCAGTTCAGCCACAGCATGCATGCCATTTCTGATTAGCCCTTGCGTTTCTGATTTGGTGGCCCTGCAGCTCCTCGAGTGGTTGTTCAGTTTCAGACAAAATGCAGGCCTGCTGCGTATCGAATTTATTCATCATGCTTGCGAGCGATGCACTCCTTTCTGTTTTACCCCTGCCTTAACTGCCTTTCACTCCGCACAAACGTAATGCTCATTATAACAAATTATCTGGAACTTTTAAAATTCTGCCTTGTCCGAATAGGAGCTAATCCACTTTGCTTCTGGAGGGCGACACGATTGAACAGATCCAGCCTCATGGGGAGTGGACAAATTCTTTTAGCTCCACTTCTCTCAAATCCTGCTTTGCCTGCATAGCAAAACCTCTTTCTATATCTGAAGTCCATACTTCAGTTGTTTTGCTGAATTTTGGGCAATGCACATTAGGGTGATCAGCCATGAATGAGTTGTATGTCAGAGGAAGCTTGTGGATTATATTACATAAGAGAGTCACACACAGTTGCATGTCTACATGTGTGATGTTAAAAAAAAATAAATCTCATACTAAAATATTAGAGACACTGGCTGATGAAAAACTTGGGAATTCGAAATGCTTGAAAATATTACAAAATATTTGAGAAAATTAAAGAGAATATGGAGTCAAATAAAACAGAAAAAAAACAGCCACCATTAGTTAATACAGTGCCCTTGGTAAATATGAGCAAAGAAGGCTCTGACAATTTGTCTTTATTGATTAACCTTTTGATCTTTAGTTTAAAAAATTACTAAAAAATTTTTTTAAATGAATTTAAAAAATACTCTGCTCTCATGGATATCAAACAATTACAAACAAAACGTTGATATTTTACATTTTATTTAGTACACCTAGGTGACTCGGAAAAGGAAATTGTTCAACCATTCAATTCATAACAATGGGTAAGACCACGGAACATAGCTGTGATGTGCAGCAAAAGGTTGTTGAGCTTCACAAAACGTGAAGTGTCTATAAGAAAATAGCACAAGCATTGAAAATGCCCATTTCCACCATCAGGGCAATAATTAAGAAGTTCCAGTCAACTGGAAATGTTATGAATCAACCTGGAACAAGACGTGTGTCTATACTGTCTCAACACACTGTAAAGAGGATGGTTCGACTGGACAAAAAGTCTCCAAGGATCACAGCTGGAGAATTGTAGAAGTTAGTTGCGTCTTGGGGTCAGAAAGTCTCCAAAACTACAATCCCAAGTCATCTACATCACCACAAGTTGTTTGGAAGGGTTTCAAGAAAAAAGTCTCTACTCTCATCCAAATACAAACTCAAGCGTCTTCAGTTTGCCAGACACTACTGGAACTTCAAATAGGATCGGCTTCTATGGTCAGATGAAACCAAAATAGAGCTTTTTGGCAATAAACACCAGAGGTGGTTATGATGCACACAGAGAGGTAGCTATATGGAAAAGTACCTCATGCCCACGGTTAAATATGGTGGTGGCTCTTTAATGTTTTGGGGCTGTTTCTCTGCCAGAGGACCTGGACATTTTGTTAGGATACAAGTCATCATGGACTCTATCAAATATCAACAGATATTAAATGAAAACCTGACTGCCTCTGCCAGAAAGCTTAAAATGGGCCGTGGTTGGATCTTCCAGCAGGACAATGATCCAAAACATACATAAAAATCAACACAAAAATGGTTTACTGACCACAAAATCAAGGTCGTGCCATGGCCGTCCCAGTCCCCTGACTTCAAACCCAAAGAAAACCTGTGGGGTGAACTGAAGAGGAGAGTCCACCAACATGGACCTCAAAATTGGAAGGATCTGGAGAGATTCTGTATGGAGGAACGGTCTCAGATCCCTTACCATGTATTCTCCAACCTCATCAGGCATTATAGGAGAAGACTCAGAGCTGTTATCTTGGCAAAGGGAGGTAGCACAAAGTATTGACTAAAAGGGTACCAATAATTATTGCACACTTATATTTAACAAAGATTTTTTAAATATAAACCTGTGTTTTGTTAGCAATTGCTTGATATCCATGAGAGCAGAGTATTTCTGTGGACTTTTTGAACAAAGGATCGAAAGATTAAACAATAAAGACAAATTTTTACAGCCTTCTTTGCTCATATTTAGCAAGGGTGCCAATATTAGTGGAGGCCACTGTATGGTATATTTATAGAGTAAAAGAAAAGTCTATGCATTTACTATATTTTGCTTATGACAGCTTTCAGATTTCTGAAGGATCCATATAGAATTCATTCTATTGTAGTTTATTATTTTAGTTTAAGATTCATGAGTTTGTTTAATGTGGATTTGCATGATTTTCAGCGTGATTTTGCTGTCACAGACAACAATCACATTTCCTAAAAGAATTCTTGGGCCAAAAGTTGAGATCAGCGGTGTTAGAAAACACAATAAGACATGTTCATCAGCAGCCGATTTAGTGCCAATGCTACCACAAACAGATGATCAGAAATTTCTGGCTAAATCTTTGATTAAAATCTAAAGTTTATATTTAAGTCTAAAAGTCACCAATAGGAGGACGGCATAGGATTAGATAAAACTCATAGAACAGCTACCAATATGTTGGTGTCAATGGTGAAAAGTAAAGAAAACAGACTAAATGAGAGAATAAAATATCCTTAATATGTCAAGCTCACTTGTTTCCATAAATGTTTCCATTTATGCAAGCCCGTTTTCTGCACAGATTGTTCTGATTGATGGCATAAGCAGAAAACAATAATTTTTTAAAGTTTGTAGTTCTAACAATAGAGAATCTTCAAATTTGTATACTCTGATAAATAGAACATGTTATTGTACATTCTGTTGTATACAAAAAAATGGCAATATATGAAGCTTTTAATGGTCTTAACAACAAATCATTGGTCAGAAATGAGCAAGAATTAAACAAGTGCGCTCCTGAGACGTCCTGTGCCACCATTTGCTCGTTTGCTTTTGCTGTAGTGAACTGTTTGGGCAAACGATAGAAACAGGGAAATTCACTTATGTAGTCTTCTTGTACGCAAAGGTAAAATCATGAGTATACAAAATTTTCCAAAAAATATCTTCTGGGATGTTTTTTTTTTTATTAAAAGATTAGTTATTATTTAGTTATCTGCCACACCTGATGCAGCCCATCAAGGACCACAAGGATTAAACATTTAAAGAAATCAAAGGGAAAAGCTATCCAATATTAAATTCCTTTATCTATTTGTTTAATTCTTGCTAATTTCCTGGCCAAGGATTTGTTGTTAAGACCATTAAAAGCTTAATATGTTGCTATTTTAGGCTTGACCCATATTTATTTATTTGTTTGTTTGTTTGTTTGCCCAGGAGTGTATATAGAATTCAGCCAAGATTTTACTTGGTTGATTTTATCATCTTCTACAGTGTGTCAAGTAATCATCTTAAAAGACTGAAAATTCTGAAATCAGTCTAAAACCAGCTACAAAAATATTAAAATAAAATAAGAACACACTCAAGCCTGACGAAGCTCTCCAACTGAAATGCTGAAATAAATAGAACTCTATTAGCCACTTCTCACAGTTTTTATTTATGTACAGTACGTGCTGTAAAAAGCTCTACCTTTCTTTTTTATGTCTTTCCTCCAGGTGAAGACATTTACTATTTCAAATGAGCGAATTGTGAAGCAGACAGACCAGTTAAAGTAGTGAATGTGAATCATTTCTGTTTGCTCAGATTCTTTCTAAATCACTAAATGGTTTGAAACATACTTCTGAGAGCTCGCCATTAGAGACTGCTTGTATGGAGATCATTTTGCGGTGCAGACAGCATAGTGGCTATAATGGATGTCTTGTGCCTTATGTAATTGTAACCTGAGAGGGATTAAATGGGTTCTCTCATGAATACTTTGCGGTCGTGAACGTGAAAACAAAAGGCATGCAGACGGCTATGAATGGCTGCTGACCATTTTGTTATTTTAACAGCATAACTTTTTTTTTTTTATCAAGCAAAGAATAAATTGAAAGACATTTTCATAATAACAATATGATGATAAATGTAAATAGATATCTGACAGAAGCCAGCCTCAGTTTCTCAGTTGCCTGGAACAACTTAGAATGCTGATAGAAGTCATTTGTACAAGGTCCCTGCTGTCCTCTCAAAGCCCACTACATTTGATAGAATGATAAGGTGAAACCTCAACCACTGGCTGATGATACAGCATTGCCTTCTGGGATTGGAGTCATTTATAGTCTGGACCCTCTGCTGTTGTTTTTTGCGTATAACATGACATACTGCTGACTCAAATTACACCAGTGCTTATGATCAATTTAGCCTTGGCATTCAAAAAAAAAACAAGCTTTTAAATGAGTGTTTAAGGCCCTATTAATCAATGTCCCTTTTTAAAAATGCATTATTTATCTAAGACACATGGAAATTAAAAAAAAAAAAAAGGGGGATTGACAAGTGGGGTGAACATGGGCTCTTACTGAAGATCACTTGTGAAAATAGGAAAAATTATGAACAGCCTAATTCCAGTCATATCTTGCCAACAAATGCATTAACGGTTTTGTTGGCTAAGGAGTCACTAAATTAAATGCACATTTTTAATTCACGATATGACCTTTGGTGTCCCTAAACAAAATATTGCAGCTTTAAACCACACAGTATAATTTTGTAGCTACAGTCACATTTGATGACAGTTACACTGTTGTATCAGGAGAAACATCCAGGGTGGCTTTTTAAAACATAACTCCTTACTGAAGAAATGGTGTATAAATCACATTAAAATGCCATTTCATCACCCCCATAACTAATGAAACAAATACACACATAGCATTAATTACACAGCTGAACAGTCTGAACAGGTTAATGTTGCATATGTGATTTAGCTCTACCTCACTGAAGTAGGCAGTCTATGCAAGAGGGCTCTCTTCTGCAAAATGTTCAGTGAACAGCCTTTCATTAATGTGGTTTCTGTATATAATGACTGGTTAAATGAATCATAACAATCATGACAACCAGTTATAAGGCACAAAAACACAGTCAGGAGCACGGATTCAATTTGTCAGTAACCCTTTTCAGTATATTTTTACAGCATAAAAATCATGGAATGATGACTACATGACCCAACACCATGTTTGTATGTTCAAAGAGAATATCATATCACTGTGGCAGTGCAAATATTGAATTATTCAGTTATTCTGTTAGGGAAATTGGTAAAACTGTTTGTTTACAGTGTTAAGTGAATTGCTCTTAGCTTATCAGAAACATGCACACTATTTAAAAGTAAAAAGTAGGTTACCTTCTCTTCTCTTATCTTCAGTGCATGTGGGTAGGAATGAGCAAGGAAACAATGAATGCACTGGAGGAATGTGGAGTTTAAATCTGGACAAACAAGCAAATAAAGAAATTAAATAAAGATGTAAATAAGTAGGCCTGCATTTTGATTATTTGGTTCTTAGAAACATAAGAAATATTACAAATATATGGGGGGCATGGTGGCTTAATGGTTAGCAGGGTTTCTTCACACCTCCAGGGTTAGGGGTTGATTCCCCCAGTGTGCGTGGAGTTTGCATGTTCTCCCTGTGCTTCGGGGTTTCCTCCCCCAGTCCAAAGACATGTGTTGTAGGCTGATTGGCATTTACAGATTGTCCATAGTGTGTGAATGGATGTGTAATTGTGCCCTGCGATGTGTTTGTACCCCATCCATGGTGTCCTCTACCTTGTGTGCCCCAAGTCCCCTGGGATAGGCTCCAGGCTCCCCCACAATCCTGTGTAGGATAAGCAGTAGAGAAAAATAATGGATTGATGGATAAATAATTTTTGGCAAGCCAACACAGTGCACAATCATCCATTCATCCATCCATTCTCTGTACTGCTTATCCTACACAGGGTCACGAGAAGCCTGGAGCCTATCCTGGGGGACTCAAGGCACAAAGCAGGGAATACCATGGACGGGGTACAAGCCCATCGCAGGGCTCAACTCAATCGCTCACAGTGCACAATTATTTATTTATTTGTTTGTTTATTTATTTAGCTGATTAGTTAATTACTTATTAGCTAATATATATATATATATATATATATATATATATATATATATATATATATATATATATATATATATATATGTATGTGTGTGTGTGTGTGTGTGTGTGTGTGTGTGTATATATAGTATTGGATGCGTCAACATTTTTTTCAGTAAATATATTTACAGTGAGGCTATTCACATGAAATTTTCACCAGACATCAGTATTAACTGAAGAAATCTGGAAATATAAAGAATTCACAACATTAAAGTCCATAAATAAAGTCATGTGTAATAAAGTGGAATGACACAGGAAAAAGGTATTGAACACACTAAGAAAAAGGAGTTCTCAAAGGCAAGGTAAGGCAAGGAACCAGCTGAAATCTGTAAGTAATTATACCCCCTATCTGTGCAAATTAATTTCAGCTGGGTTAGTAAACTGATGGTCTATACAAAGGCTTTTCGTTACCAAGGTGTCACACAACAAACATCTCATGATGGGTAAAAGCAAAGAGCTCTCCCAAGACCTTCACAACCTTATTGTTGTGAAACATATTGATGGAATCAGATACAGATGTATTTCAAAACTTCTGAATCCTCCTGTAAGCAACATTGGGGCTATTATCTGCAAGTGGAAGCAACATCACTTTGTCACCAACTGGCCACACACAGGAGCTCCTCGCACGATTTCTTACCAGGGAGTCAGAAGAATAGTCAGAAGAGTTGCCCAAGAGCCAAGGACCACACGGAAAGAGCTCCAGAAACACTTGGAGGCAGCAGATGCCATCGTCACAGAGAAAACAATAAGCAATGCACTCACGATCACCCCTCAAGACTCCACTACTAAAGAAAAGGCATGACGAAGCTTGTTTAAATTTGCTACAACTCATTTGGACAAGCCTATGAAATACTGGGAGAGTGTAGTCTGGTCAGACGACAGCAAAATGTAACTTTTTGACTGTCATACTACACACCATGTTTGGAGAAGAAATGGCACTGCACATCACCCTGAAAACACTATACCAACAGTGAAGTTTGGAGGTGGAAGCATCATGGTGTGGGGCTGTTTTTCATCGCATTGTACTGGCCAACTTCATATAATTAAAGGAACAATGAATGGAACCCTTTACCGGAAGATACTTGAGAAGAATCTGCTGCCATCCACAAGGATGATGAAGATGAGACGTAGGTGGAGCTTCCAGCAGGACAACGAAATCAAGCTGTTAGAATGGCCCAGTCAATCACCTGACTTGAATCCAATTGAACAACATTTAAAGACAATATGTTTAGAAGAATGGGCCAAAATCACACCTGAATACTGCGGCCCATTAATTTCTTCATACAGGAAGCGTCTTGAAGCTGTCATTACAAACAAAGGCTTCTCCACTAAGCATTAAATAAATTTCAGTTAGGGTGTTTCAGTTAGTTACTTTTTTCATTGTGTCATTCCGCTTTATTACACATAACTTCATTTATGGACATTAATGTTTGGATTTCTTTATATGTACGGATTTCTTGAGTTAATACCAAAGTCTGGTAAAAATTTCATGTGAATAGCTTCATTCAAAATATATTTACTGAAAACAATGTTGACTCGTTCAATACTTATTTCCCCCACTGTATATAATACCATTGTATCTATACCATCATATCATCACTGTTACACTGTAACTATAAGAGTAACATTTAATATCCAGTAGACTCTGTGGTACTGATACAGACTCTAACAACAACAGACAGAGAAGTGCTTAGGGTTTGAGTACTGCAAATGCAAACGCTGAGCACTGTGACTTTTTCACAAGTGTAGAGCATCTACGAAAGAAGCGAAAGGCATTCCTGGTCATATATTATGCTTTTCACGTCCTCTTTCCCACAGGTAAAAGCGTTTCAAACCAAGGCTAATCAAGTCAGCCAGACAGAATGTATTATCCCCGAAATATAGCAGAGTATTTCTTTCATAGAGTCTGCAGTTATGTCAAGGGATTTCATCAGCAGCCACAGCAACGTTAGGCTCATTATACCAAATGCTATTGTTTGGCTTATGCTGGTCTCAATTATGGTGTGCATAATGAACCTTTTTTTAATCATTCCTCTCCACAAAATGAGTGCGATATTCATAACCGAACAGTTAAGTGGTTTTTATATGCTTTTCGAAACCTTGAGATGCTTTCAGACTTGGCTGAGTGTTCCTACAACCTGGGAACTGAGTGTTCCTAGTTTTACATGTAGAGGTGGGTTAATGGTCTTTAGACCCATCTGAATCCATAATATCAGTCATTTTTTATGGACTGGATGCGTACACGTCTGGAAAGCTCATGCTGTGTTTTACCTTCAATGAAATATATAACCACAGAAAACATACAGTATAACATATGATTAGATATGATGGTAAAGAATTGATCGTAACTGCTATAGACGTACACTCACCAGAAACTTTAAGAGGATCACCTGTAGAGTACACCAGTCACATGGCAGCAGATCAGTGCATAAAATCAAGCAGATACAGGTCAAATGCTTCAGTTAATGTTCACATCAAACATCAGAATGGGGAAAATGTGTGATCTCTATGACTTTAACCATGGCATGGTTGTTGGTGCCAGGTGGGCTGTTTTGAATATTTCAGAAATTGCTAATCTCCTGAGATTTTCACACACAACTGTCTTTAGACTTTACACAGAATGGTGCAAAAAAAAACAACAACAAATATTCAATAAGCACAGTTTAACAGGTGGAAAAATCACGTTAATGAGAGTGGTCAGAGAAAATTGGGCAGATTAGTTTGAACTGAGAGAAAGTCTACTGTAAAACAATTGTGGTGATCAGAAAAGCATCTTAGAACCCCAAACCTCGAGGTGGATGGGCTACAACAGCAGAAAACTACATCAGGTTCCACTTTATGTCAGCCAAGAACAGGCATCTAAGTAGGGGTACAAGTCTTCATATTAAAGTGAGTATGGTGCATGTACTGTATGTTTGCAATATTACATGTCTCAAATTAATAAATGGAACTGAATTGGTGCATGGTGGAGTGTGAGGTCACGTATTTGAAATATGTTCACCACCACACAGCTCATACCCTAAATACGGTTGTCAACAGCTGCCAAAATAGCATCAAACCTCATCATTCATTTAGTCAGATCTTTTATAGTTATGAACTGGGATGGCATGAATTGTAGCCAGTGGCAATACTTTTATAAAACTAAATCTGTCTGCCCTATGACAAGATTCATTCATTATAAAGATGTATTTTCACTTCTGGCAAGGTAGACACGTTTACTGCAGAATTGATTCGATGATTAGAAGCAGACATGTCACTGGAGCCACTGGAGTCACAGTCACCCTGTCAATTCTTTATACGGTTGAACTCAAATAGCCTTTAACACACATAGCAGGTTATAACTAGGAAAGCACAGTGAGGCTGAAAATATATCGAAAGTGGCGATCTTAACCAGCTGAGTGCATCTGAAAGCTTATGTCTAATTCCATAAATACAATACATGTATGTTTATGCCCCAGGCAGAGGCTTGCACTATGAAGATTGATCTTCTGCTGAGTGTTCAGAGGAGATAGCAGGGCGCCAAACAAAAGTGAGATGCCTCTGGCACTCTCATTTTGAGAACTCTGTCTCTTTATACCTGAGGAAGAAGGCAACTGTAATTTATATAGACATGTGATACTTGAAATATTAATAAACAATGGTCTCTGTAAAATAGTGTAATAAGATGTTACTTACCTGGTAAGTAAGCTCTGGGAGCTCCAGTGAAAAATAAAATAAAAATTTGAAACCCTGATTTTTATTTAAATGTCCAAAAAAAATCACAGACAACATGCGTGTCAGTCACATATTTAGTCAATACAGTTTAGTATCTATTAAATTGCTGAAAAGATCTGAAATCATTGATGTTATATAACACTGGTATATAAATATTTTATGTAATACAATGCTTTTCAAGCCACAGAAAAACCTTGAAATACTTTTGGTAGTCTACTTTTTAAGAACATACCAGATGAGAGATAATGGAAGAAAAAAAAGAGAAATATAAAGAAAACAGTACTGTGTTTTACTGCATTGTTTTGACAATGACAAAGTCTGAGCCAAAATAAATAAATAAATAAATCAAACAAACAAACAAAAAAACCTTTCCAGCCTTATCAAAATGTCCTTTTGAGCTATGTACTGAACGACTCACAGATATAGAAACACTTAACTGTACATTTCTAAATGGGGGGTGGGGGAATTTACATCTGAAAGGTTCTAAATTGACACCCCCCCCCCCACACACACACACACTTAAATTGTATAGTGTCCTGCTTCTACTTGCAGTGTCTTTATGAATTCATTTTCCAAAAAAGGAGCAAATAGTGTTCAGAGGGTGTTTTCAGCTAGTTCAACAAAGAAGAACAGTTCAAAGAGATTGTAAAATGGACCTTCAGAGTTTGGGGGCTTTAAGGGCAAAGAGCCCAGTCTGGTTTGAGGAATCTCCAGCAGAACATTACGGGTGAAGGCTGGGTATAAGAGTCCTCGGTTTGGCAGATGAATTTTGAATACATTGCTCAAGGTACGCCTATAAATGACAATAAAGGGAAACATTTAGATCAATCAATAAATCAAAAGATTATTATAAATTAGCATTTTAACTTCATATCACAGAATTGTTGAATTCTCAAATCTTACTGGTCTGAAAGTGTTGATTCAATTTTCTATAACAGCAGGCATGACATTAGTGCCGTTAAAGTTTCAATAGCAACAACTAATTCACAGGGACTTGCACACAATGCCAAATAATCAAATCTTAATACAAAATGGATTTAAAAATGGGTTTGTTATTTAACAAACGTATAATCACTGATATGGTGATGCTTTCTATAAGAAGATGTTTGTTGAACATCTTTATGGAAGGAGTCTAAAGTGTCAGTAAGAGGCTAGTGAGGGAATAATTGTTCATTTAAGTAAGACCGCATGAGCAAGAGTGCTGTTATACCGAATATCGACTAATAATCAGCACAGCAGCACGATTGAGAGTGTGATAATGCTTTTATACAACATTCCTATGAAGACGAGTAACTGACATATCAGAGACAATAGGGCCACATATTTTGTTTATTTTTTCTCTGACAATGAAAATAGTTCCCAAAGAAACCACAGCTGGATAGAGCATTGGTGTTGCCATGCCAACGAACAGACTGACTCACAGCCCATAGAAAGTGTAGTAATGGTTTCTGTGTAATAAACTATTTGCTAGAATTGAGAATTTATGTTGTGAACACAGAGTGATACAAACAATAAAATGTCCCAGCACTACTGGAATGCCGCTTAATGGACTGGAGCTAACTGCTGTATATAACTACTATAAGATAAGTGACAACAGGAACTGTAACATTAAATGTAACTAGAAATGGATACAAAGTACAATGTGTCATTCGTTAATTCATTAAAAATTGTAATCACTGAAAAATTGCTCTGGTATGAGAGGAACTGATTGACTATTTTCCTATATCATCATTCTCCACTGTGTTTAATTACTTACTTTAATCTATTACAGTTTTTTTTTTCCATAAATATTATTTATTGTAATGCAGTAAGGTATGAATTGCTGCGAGTAGAGTTTATTCCATTACAGCATGGAGCACACTGCCAAGGCATACAGCTCTCCATGTTATTCCTGGCAAATCATTTTAATGCAAGTCCAACATCAGAATCATTGTCCTGCCAGCACAAACTGTTTTTATTTATTTATTTATTTTTTATGAAGTGACACAACAGTACAACTGTACAACAGTCACAAAAGTGACTCTAATATTAATGGGGGACATAAGAACGCAATAATTGAAGACCTTCCCAGTTCTGCCCACTGAAACTGAAATGTATGTTAATGTATGTTAATCTGTGATAATGACATGCAAATGAATACATGGATCTACAATATGATGGCAATTGCTATGCTGGAATTCCTGTATCTATAATACAGAGCTGACTTTAATGATTATTGTACACTTTCAGATTCCTTGTTTTGAAGCTTGAAGTATTTTTTTTAACACCTTCAACATTTGAGAATTGACAAGTGGACACTTTTCAACACCTGAATTTATGAGATTCAAGAACAAGGAAGTTTTGTTTTTTTTGCCAGTAATGAATGGCTGTTTTTCCCCCCTAAGTGACTTGATAGAATACACACCGTGCTCAGAGCTGTTAAATAAGCTTCCACTTATTGATCAGAAAGTGTGAGATGACTTTGTAGTATTGGTCATGTAATTTAATTAATTCCAGAATGCACAAAAAATTATTTCTTAAATCTCTTTTTTTTTTGTCTTGAAAACAGTTCTGGCTGCCCATTTTAGCTTTCTTACTTCCTCCTTTCTTTTTTTCTCTCTTAGCCTGTAAGAAACTAATCAATACAGATACAGATACACTGGACTGACCTGAACTATCAAACTGATAATCACCCTCCTGAAGTGAGATGTAAAAAATTATGTAATTATGTAAATTATGTAAATGACTAATTATTCATTTTTTCATTCTTAATTCTTAGAATTGTAATAAGAACAGAGACAAACACCAAATACTAAGATACACGTCAAGGTACTGTAAGATAGTAAGTTTTTTTTTTTTTTTTTTTTTTAAAACTGGGAATGCCTTGAATAGTCTATATTCAAGTTTCAGCACTATTTATGGGTCACTATTTAAATTTAAGCAAATTCTTAGCATTGACCATTAATTATTTGTACAAAAGGTCAGATTTTTCTCCAGACTTATCCCTTCCATTGAAGCAAATGTTCATATAAAAAAAGTATCTGAGTTGATATGCATGTGCTGTCATTAAAGCCAAGAAATGGACATTTCAAATACTCAAATTTCGGAAATTCATGTAAATATTTTACTTTTCACTCAAGCTGTTGCTGATAACAACAATTGTAATAAAAAATTCTGTATTAAATTAGGGGAAAAATGCAAAAATGTTCACTAGTATTTTCACTAGTCTCAGATTTTGAACTCAAATGTATAAAGCAATTTCAGGTCATATGTTAATCATTAACCCCTTAAACGCTCAGCTTCTTATTCATGTACTCATCTTAAATCATATTATTCAGAAACTACTATGAAAGATTTAGTACAATCACACTCATAGAAAAGGAGTGAAGTTATGAGATTCTGAATTCAGGAGTTTAGGGGTGAAAAGGTTTTCTAAAGAGATTTTTTTTTTTTTTTTTACATTTATTTATTTAGTAGATTGCTTTTTCCAAAGTGACTTAAGTGTAAAGTAGATTGCAATCAAAGCTAAGGAGTTCAGGATGTTTGCTCAAGGGTCCAGCAGTGTCTCTCTAGCAGTACTGAGATTTGAACTCACAACCTTCTGGCCATACCAATGAGTCACCACTGCACCTTTTAATTTATTTTTTTTTGTATGTATCATGTCCAGGATATAACTTTTTTTTTTAGAGGCAGGAACTTTTAGAAGCAAATGTCCTTTACAGAAAAATCATATGCATTTCCCAGGTGATCGTATGCATAATATACAAATAACATAAAGGTGCATTTCAACATGTTATGCACATGAAATTGCACATGGGAAATGAACTGGCATGTGACATCGTGTGAACAATATGTGATGACGTGTGAAAAAAAAAGAATTAGTCATGCGAGAAAATCACAAGTGAAAAACCCCATATGCCCTATGCAAAAATAAATTAATCACACATAAAAATCATATGTGAGAACAGAACAACGTGAGACATAAACATGTGAAGTGTCTACAAACACACGAATCATGTGAGTATTCACGCGTAAAGTTCATGTTTGGACATTCGGAAGTGTCTTTGAATGAATTCATTCTAAGACACCAGACTGTCCAAATATTTATCCTTCTTTTACACAAGATATGAGTGAGTGATGGACAAAAGATAAATGCTTCTCAGATTCCCAAAGGACAAGAGTTCAAAGATGTGTGTATATGGACTGAACAAGTTTATGGATCTTAATGTGCTGTAATCTACCGAATAAGAATGATAATTCAATTCAATTCAATTTTATTTGTATAGTGCTTTTTACAATGGACCTTGTCTCAAAGCAGCTTTACAGAAATATATAAACACAGGATACAGATTTTAAATGTGTGAATTTATCCCTATTGAGCAAGCCGGTGGTGACGGTGGCAAGGAAAAACTCCCTGAGATGTTAAGTGGAAGAAAGCTTGAGAGGAACCAGACTCAGAAGTGAACCCGTCCTCATCTGGGTGACAACGGAGAGTGTGAAAGTAAAGGAAAGTTCATTATGGTTTAATATGAAGTCTGTTTGTTGAACTAGTCCACTGTTCAAAGGAGACCTGAGTGAAAAACTGCATGTTGTAATTACAGTCCCAGGGCCTGAGTAGCAACCGTAGCCCCAGCAACCACAGTGAGTGTGTCCATCTGGAATTGGAGTAGATGCAGGAGCATCTACATCTACAAGCAGGAGCATGAGTGGCCTATTCAGTTTCTCTGTAATGCTCCATCCAGAGCTAGGGCATCCGAACGGATCAGGCAGGTCCGGAGAGCAGAAAGTATCAGGATCTCCAGCATCTCCTTAAAATCATGTGTGCCTCGACAGAAGGAGAGAGGAAGAGATTGTTAAGTAAAACTGTGCTTTGCATGAAAGAAAGTCTACTCATGGTAAGCTTTAACACTCAAGGTCACTGTACACACACACACATACACACCAAAAAAAAGGGGAAGAAAAAGACTAGTAGGACCTAGTGACTATGACCAAAGCTTAAAGCTTCGTGACAGGCCACAATAATTACAAGTGTTGTGCGATTTCAATTATATCAGGATTTAATTATAATGTTTTAATGCCCCTTGTATTCAGCAGCTGCATCTGCATGATAATGTGAATATTAACAGTAGATGGCACTAGACCATCAGCGACCGGCGTCTTGTTGTGTTTTGTTTTATTTGATAACTTTTATTAGTCTTGCAGAGAGAAGTGGGTTACTTCCCTCAGTGTTCATTGTCCTACAGAGATAAAACACTCCAGGGAAATACCTGTATGTTAACTACTAAATGGCATTGCAGAGAAACTGAATAGGCCACTCATGCTCCTGCTTGTGAATTTATGGCAGGACCGTAGTGAAATAACATTATGCAGCGTGCATATTCTTTGAAAGCTTCCTAAAAGCAAGCGAATGTCATTATAACAGTGAGGTCATGATAACCCATATCCCTTGCTGTGTACAGGGGATTGTGGCAAGGACACATTCACATAAAAAAAATATAAAAATTTTAAAAAAAAGAATCAATACCCCATTTAGATTGCGCAAATAAAGTCACAACTTGTTCAGCCATCATTGAAGAAATAATGAGATGTAGAAAATAGATGAGCCCCCACATCACTATGCTTAATCTGCCATTAAACACAATTTTTCAAAACATTAATCATATATGCATGTTTTTGCTAGGGTGTTTTTCACTCAGCTTTATGATTTATTTATTTATTTTATTTTTTTAAATGTCTTAATCAACACACTAGAATGTGTGTAAGTGAATATTTAAAATGTCATAATATTTATAATGAGACAATGTGTAGTTAAAAAAATAATAATAATACGAAGCAGAATTTGGTATCAATTATTCATGAGATTTATTTGTAAAGCTGCGCAGAGACCAAAGGTATTTTTTCCATGTTGTTGTTGTTGTTCATGAAAGATGCATAGACGGACAGTTAACATCGGTGACAAACAAACAAATAAATAAATAACAGCAGCAAAAGCAACAACAACAACAACAACAATAATAATAGTTATTAGTAATATTTCTGTGTGTGTGGTGATACTTGATACTACAGTTACAAATGTCATTCCCTCTTATTTTATTGTTCACAGCTAATTGTTTTGGATGAAATGGAAATAAATCCAGTGGGGAAAAAAACTAAAACTGACCAGAAAATGAACATTTGTACTTGTGTAACTCATGCCATGTACTCAAATCTATCAGCTTCCATTTTTCTTGCCCCATTTCCATTAATTTCTGTAAATGGAAATGGGGTGATTGATATTTCCATGTACTTCTGTAAATGGAAATATATATATATATATATATATATATATATATATATATATATATATATATATATATATATATATATATATATTTCATTATTTCTGAATCTGCATATTAATGAACTGTACATGTACACATCTGCTTGCTGTACTTTGAGAACCTGCCTCTTTGATTCTGGATACAGTCCTCTCCCTTCACCTGACCTTCTCCTTCTCCCTTTAGCACACTTAGTCACCCTACAAATCTCTCCCATAATCTTGAGAGCTCTTGCTTTAATTCCAGCTCCTTTAGTGCCTCGACTCTGCCCGTGTCAGCTAGTTTTGTTTTGCGTCTCTGAACTCACACTCCAGGCTTTGTCTCCTTGTAATGGAGAGCAAGTGGTGATTTGTAGGGGGCTAATGTTGCTGATCAAACTACAGATGTTAACAATGCCAAGTCAAGTCGAAGTAGCTTCCACCCAATTGCATAAGTGAGGCTCCAGAACAGCAAGATGCCCTGTGTAACTCATTTCGTGCCCAAGGATCGCAAGCGAAGCAAATGCTCGGCTTCTTTTGCGCTGCTCAGCAAGTTCTACTTTCTGGAAAGAATATTACTAATGAGTCCTTAAATCTGTCAACAGTTTTCAACTGACCATCTGCTGCTTGCCCTCAAACGTACAAAAGGGTCAGGTGAAATTTGCAGGAAGGGGCTACGAGTGAGCGGCCCTGACATGGAGTGGTGTCCTTCATGCGTTCACACTTTGTTTCACAATGAACTACAGTGAATTGTTTATTGCATTGAAACCCCGTTTTTTATTTATTTTATTTTACAGTATCACATTTTTTGTACGACTCTAACGCTCTAGGCATCAGTGAGAATCGAAGCAGATTTATTGTTCAAATTCTATTATACTGTGCAATCTATTATTAATCCAATATCTTATTCAGTTCAGGAATGATTTTAATCCCGTACATTATTGGGATTCTGAATAATTGAGGAAACCATTAAAAATAACACACCTTGAGCAAAGAATCTGATGACTTGGGTTTTACGAGCATCCGTTCAAAGTTCTTCAATTCCTTCTCCACGTTTCAGTTTATTTACCTGCAGTAATAGAAATTCATCAAATCATGGCCACCAAAAGCTTAGGAAATCTATATTTATTCTTCAGGAGTACCAATCTTCATATATATATTTTTCCCCCTCTTTCCTTTTACACACAGGAGAATGCAGTCACCACAAAAGCAGAGACTAATGCTTTGAAACACAAATATCTGCGTTCCAACCGTAGAGGACAGTGAATGTGCTCCTTCAGTAAAGAGCGCGTTTTCATGTGGAAGCCCGAGTGTGACCATAAAAAATAAATAAATAAATAAATAAATAAATAATACAAACCCCCAGAAGAGGTTACGTTACGGGTTTGATTGACAGAGTCCCCAGCCGGCTTGTTGCACCCTTGTCTAAGCGGATTTGGGAGGTGATATGCTCTTGGAGAGAATTTTTCCTGACAGGCTTTCACCACCAAGCCCAGAAAACCGTTTTTCTCTTCTTTTTAGTTCTCTATGCAAGGTCCAAACTATTGGATTTCAGCTGAAACCCACGTATACAGATGTGGCACCTGCAGGAAGCGTGCTATACTGTATTACATTTTGAGTCCAAAAGTTCTTCTGGAGACTTCAGAAAGAGCTTTGCACTAAAATACAAACACAAATTATCAACAAGACACGAAAACAAATGTCACATCATCTTTTGCAACATGACAACATGTCTGAACTTCCATTATGTTTCAGCATTTCAACTCACACAACTAATCACCTTTTGTTTTAAAGCCATTCTTTCTTATAATCATCACCAAGGCTGTCTTCACGTCCTCGCTTCCCCTTGCAGAGCTGTCAAGGTATGCCACAAAGACATTAGCTACTAATTTTTCCTTCCTTGGTGATGAGCAATGTGATTAGACAGATCGTAATGAAAATATTCCTCAAGTAAACATTAAAAGGGAAATCATAAAGGGCACCGTGCAATAATTTCGATACGAGGGTAATAAAGAATAAGTGGTGTGTCTGTCAGCGTGATTGATTTCCACATGTGCAGGAGGTCATCTCTCATTTCAGGCTCCCTGAGATAAAGTTGTGCAGTCTGACTCTGCGGCATTAAAAGCACGAATATTTCCGTAAGCTGTCCTGCATTGCAGAAAAGTAGAATAATCCATGGTGGTATGAAATTTCTCCTGGATGGAACATAAAAGCCACAGTGAGGACTAGAAAAAAAAGGGGGGAAAATAAATAATTTCAATCTTATATTCACATGATTTGAATATCTTTGCTGTTTGAAACCTTTACTTCATATCCTGTTGTTTTAAGCTTTAAATTTATTATTCACCATCTTCAGATTGATATGTTCATAATCATATTCATACATATGAATTTTATATTTAACCAGTTCAAAAAAATTCAAGGTCAAACGGACATCCAAGATCAAATCTCAGAGGAAAGTCACATGTTATGTTTTACATGTTTTTCACGTTATTATTTTCATGTGATTTTTTTTTTTTTTACATGATTAATTTATTTTTTCACAATTTACACAGGTTAATTAATCACTTGTACAGCTTGTGCTTTTATATTGGAAATTGTTTATAAATTTTTTTTTTTACAATAGTTCATTTACTTTCACAGATTACTTTTTTTAGAGATGCTTTTTGCTTTTAGTCCATGTGCTTTTGCTTTCCATTTGATTCAGCTATTTACATATTTCTTTCACACAATTTGTTTATTTTCACTGGTACATTTTTCACCCATGGAGCCTGTGATTTTTTTTTTACATTCTTCTTCCTTCTCTTCTTCTTCTTCTTCTTCTTCTTCTTCTTCTTCTTCTCCTTCTTCTTCTTCTTCTTCTTATTATTATTATCATCATATTTGAGTTACTTTTGCAGGTTAATATTTCAGATGTAGTGCACATAGATTTACTTTCACGTGCAATTTTTTTCACAATTCTTTTATTTTCACTGGTACATTTTTCACATGTGGTGCATGTGATATTATTTTTCACATGTAATTTTCTTTTTAACAGGATTCGTTTATTCACACAGCTTAATTTTTCACTTGCAGGGCATGAGATTTTATTTTCACGTGGTGTTTAGAAACTTCACATGTTACGTTTCACACGTTACTATTTTACATGTGATCCAAGTGAATGTGATTATATATATATATATATATATATATATATATATATATATATATATATATATATATATATATATAATTTTTTCTTTCAAAATGATCATTTCTTTTCACTGCTTAATTTTTCACTTCTAGGACATTAGGTTTCATGTTTCACATGATCACATTGTTGTTAATTGCTGCTTGTGCACTTTCTGAGCATGCTGAATTAATGCATCTGTACACATTTTTCATGTGAGTTATTATTTACATAATCACACATGGAAAAAAGTACGTGTGATTTTCCTGTAAGGACATGGTCTAAAAATTACAATCACTTTTGGAGAACTTTTTTTTTTTGGAGAACCTTTTTTTGTCACCCCATGTTATACATGGCTGCAAATATTTAGAGGCAGAAGCCATATTGGGAGATTGGAGGTAGAATTGAGCCGTTGAGCTCAGCAGCAATCCTGCGCTGCCTGTCACCACGCTCAGCTTCCTCTGGGCATGAAGACATGAGCTAATGGAGGCAGAGGAAGGAAGGAGAGTGAGAGAGAGAGAGAGAGAGAGAGAGAGCTCAGTCTCTGGAGCAAACCCTACACAGGGAGGGTGAAATAGAGGTTATAGAGGTTCGTAAATATTTAACCAGGCCACCCCTCCAACGCTGTAATTAGACAGATTACCTGTTAGCCATGGTCCTCCTGAGCAGAGATGTTTTAAAACCGATCCAACCTCCAGGCAAATGGAAAAAGAAGTCAAAAAGGATTTCACGCTGCCCGAGCAACAGCGAATCCTCAATTAATAGTAGAAAAGAAAGAGGAGGACAGAAAACTTTCTCATCTGAAGCAGTGGTTAATATTTAACTTGTTTGAGTACAAAAGGGTTTGGTTAAAAATTTAGATGCCTCGTGGCTGTCCATGGTATTCAGACGTTGAAGAGTGATCGGTCTTAATAGAAAAAAAAATGTTTTGGGTTTAGGGTTGATCTTGTGCTTTAAAATATTTTTAAATGCTTTGAACATAAGATATGAGTATCGGACTCCAGGGATGCAGGGTTATGGCCAAGTATTCAATAGAAATGACGAAACCTGAATATGAGCGACTATAAACCTTCACACATCTCACGGAACACAACCAATGAAGCTCACTAGATAATCACCAAGCTCGAATTAGGTGTGTTTCTACTCCGCTTTGTTGTAGAACTGATTTCTTTTTTGGGTGGGAAAAAAAAAAAAACGCTCTATACTTGTGGTGCATTCGTGACGATGATGAGGATGTTATTTATTTCCTTTACACTTAGAATTCTACTTAAGTAAGAGCATGAAATCTTGCTTAATTAAAAGAAGAAGTAGATAGACAAAGTGATATTTTAATAGTGTTCACATGTAATAGAATCAGATATTCACAAGTAAATTATTTTAACTGAGATGAAGTTGGATTTCTGGGTATGTTTTTTTTTTGTATCACACTTTCACATTTATATTTAAAGTTTATAAGGTTATACATTTTTGTATGACTTTATATGAAATTGAACAATTAGTGCAAATTTAAAAAAGTATTGAATTTTAATGTAGGTTTAATGTATGTGCTAATAGGCTGCTCTTGTGCAAAGATGAGTGTAATATCTATCTAAATCAGTGTGCATTTTAGTGCATGATTTAAATCTATAAATCTTTTATATATAAATAGGTCAAATGCACAAAAATGTGAATCAGGCAAATGTAACCAAATGGGTTATGGCACTGAAGTTTTTACTGAGTAAAATTATGCTTAAGTATAGTACAAGGTACAAAGATTTAGCATGTTTCACATTTTCTTTTCTTTTATTTGCATTTTTTCATTGACATCGCTGCATAATACCAGCTGTAATCTTATAACTATGATGTATTTCTAGTAGTGATAATACTTTTTGTAGGAATTATTATGAAACACTGAGTAATATACAGTAAATAGGATTTCATATGTACGACGCTGACCAATAAACATGCCATAGCAATACTTTTTATATTAAAATTGGTAACATTTTACTACATGATATTAACCATGATATTAATGAACATAACCAGTTAAAAAGATGTTAATACCGTACTATTAGCATTATTAATGGTTAGTCATATAATACTCAGGTGGGTGTTAGTGTACACGCGTCATTATTTCCTAATGTGTTAAGGATTAGTGCATATATTAATTCATCATTATGAAAGCATTAGTTAAGTATTAAATATATCCTTATTAATTTTTTTATTTAACCTTTATTTAACCAGGAAAGGCTCTTGAGATTACAAATCTCTTTTTCAAGAGCGTTCTAGTCAAGATAAGCAGCAGCAAGTCATTTCTCAGTTACAAACAGACAAATAAAACAAATAAAAAGTCAAAATGTACAATCAAAAACCACAACACTAGTTAAAAACATTGACAGGACAAGGAATCAGTCTCAAAAGCTTTCATCAATGATTTAAAAACACTTTGTGGGACAAGTTTTTCCATTTTTAGGCGACCTTGTAAGGCATTCCAAGCCAATGGAGCAGAGTACATATAAGCCCTTTTGCCAAGATTAGTTCTAGCATTAGGGACAGTTAGTAAAATAAGATCCTGTGACCGTAGTGAATACCAGCTACTTTAAAATATATATATATATATATATATATATATATATATATATATATATATATATATATATATATATATATATATATATGCCAGTGACTGATCCTATGGGTGTCTAGAGAAGGCCAGCTAACAGTTTTAAGTGCAATGATGAGTAACAGTTTTGCAGTTTAGAATAAATCTTAATGCTCCATGGTAAAGGGTGTCAATTGATTTCAAACAATGGGTAGAACCTGTGTTTGTGAACCTTATAGTAAACTGTTAACCTAAAATTTCATACATCAACAGTTTTAATGGCTGTTTTGTATGAGCAGGTTGTACACAGTGCCAACATTATCCAGTGGGGAATTGTGATGATGATGATGATGATGATGATGATGCTGTAGTGACTATTAAATTACAATATAATATAGTGGGGTGCAAAAGTCGGAGATCACAGTGAAAACTGGGATTTTTCTGGGAAATAATCATAAGGTTTTAGAAAAAATAAATAAAGTAAACGCCCAATGTCTTGAATATTTAATATTGAAGATTCTGCACTATTTCTGGGTCCCTATTTAAAGGTAAGCAAATGGAGTCCATGCCAGCTCGAGTGTACACTGTCATTAAAGCAAAAAGGAGGCATACTAACTTCCTGATTACAAACTTCCTGATGCAAAAAAAGTCGTCATTGTTTATGGGTATGACAGGTCATCTTCTCAGCTCCTATGGGATGAAGATTATTGGCCTACACTGTCAAAATTAGCACGTGAGAATATCTTGAATATAGTCAGTTTTAAGCAGTATTTCCCATCATACCCTTCAGGCTTACCAAAAACAGAACACAAAACATTTTTTTTTTTTTTTAAATTCAAGCTTAAAATAGTCCTCTTCTATTGGCAGATAATTTTTCTCATTTTAAACATTTATTTCTAGAATGCAAATCTATCTGCCAATAGAATAAGTATATTTAAATCTTGAAATGAGTAAAAGCTAAATCTAAAACAGGTTAAATAATCTGACGTTTTCCCATATTCAAGATATTATAACTTGCTATGAAATCATTTTTCCAGTGTATATATTACATATTATACCGGAGACATGCATCTATACGTTGATGTTTCTCAACTATAAAGTCTCAGTCATTCATTTTTTAAATACATTTTTGATATTTGCTCGGAGTCACAATTCAGAAACTAAGAAAATGGTTCAAATTTGAGCTGCATAAAGGATTAGCAATTATTGATTTTTTTCTTCTTCTATTCTTATTCATTGATACATAAAAAGTCAAACTGCTTGATCGTATTCCTACATTGTTTTTGTGAGATCCTGTACATCAAACTTCTAAGCCAAAGTTACCACGGGGTAAAACAATTTGCAAACTAGAGCAATCATTGATCACTTTTTTATTTGCATATCAAATTTACATGTTTTCTTGTCATCTACATGCGGCTTTGCTGCAAAGTATTATCAAGAGCCTGGCTAAATTTGCAAGCGAGTGCTATAACTCGGTTTTTGTGCTATTTAAAGTCCGATCTGACAGCAAGTCAGAAAGTTTCGCTGTCCTTGATACTTGGATGCCTTCAAGGACTTGCCTTACATTACGCATCAAGGCCTTTGGGACTATGTTTTTGTAGTGTACACTCTATGAACTTGCTCCCCCAGTGTTTTTAATTAACGGTGATCACCATTATGCCTGCATACAAATACGGTTTCGAATGCTACTAAGAAGCGCAAGTGAGCAGTTGCCATATGGCGCTGTCTGACATGAGGAAAATGGGCCACTAGTCCTGTCTGTTCTCTGTCACTGAGCACGCTAAGGTGCTCACACATTTTTCCATACCTGATGGAGATGCTGCTTACTCCATCATTTCTTAATCGCTTGTTTCTTTACATGGGAATAATCAGGCTATTTAATATATTTGTGAATATTTTAAGCATAATAATATAGTGTGTATCTCTGGAGTCTAAATTATTGGGTGATTATTGAGTGTTCGTCACCTGAGTGCCAAATTCTTATAGGCTAAAGCAGGGGTTTTTGCAAAAAAAAATTTGCGGCCAGGAACCCTTTTAACTAAAAAAAAAAATGCTTATTCATGCAATTATCTAATCAACCATTCAGCAGCACAATGCATAAAATCATGCAGATCCAGGTCAAGAGCTTCAGTAAACGTTCACATCAACCATCCATGACTTTAACTGTGGCATGGTTGTTGGTGCCAGAAAGGCTGAGAAAGTTGGGGATTTTCATGCACAACAGTCTGTAGAGATTACACAGAATGGTGTGGGGAAAAAAAAAAACATCCAGTGAGTGAGAGGTTTTTAGGTGCAAACATCTGGTTAATGTGAAAAGTCAGAGGATACTGACTAAATAATGACTCTTTACAACTGTGGTGAGCAGAAAAGCATTTCAGAAGACACAATACATTGAATCTTGAGGAGAATGGGCTACAACAGCAGAAGAGCTCATCAGGCCCACTCCTGTCAGCCAAGAAAAGGACTTTGAGGTTACAGTGGGTACAGGCTCACCCAAATTGGACAGTTGAAGATGTTTAAATGTCACCTGATAATATTTCGCCAATTTCTTGTATCCATAGAGCTCTTTATTCCTGAACTTTCCACTCACAGAGCACATTTTTTATTAAAATTGCCAAGTTATTGAGGTTTGGATTAAATCCATTTAATTGAAGTTACCATTCAAAAGAGATTAATAATTGCAGCAATTCAATAATATAATAGCTTTGAAAATGGTGGGCTATGGTTTCCACCACTATAACAAAATTTAAAAAAAAAAAAAAAAAAGAAAAAGAAAAAAAAGGACAATGCTTAATGGATTACTGGGACTACTGGGGCTCCCTGGACCCCACTTTGAGAACCATGGGTCTACAGCAAAAAAAATCAGAAATGCACCTAAGCCATGAAACTGCATTTGTAAAGAATTTTTCACTTTTTTAAAATCAGGATATGCTAAATATTTAGCTTAAAGCTATTCT